>NW_028277174.1:22206666-22530208 GCF_051122295.1 Plectrocnemia conspersa
CTTTTAAAAAAAGCAAAAGTAACACAAATGTAGGTATTTATTGTTATTTTTTCTGGCTTTTTAATATGACATATGACGCTTCCTGGTAAACATTTAGACAATTTTAAACATATGTTTGTCGTACGTAATTTAAATAATTATTTCATAGAACATCCAAACATGTGTTTCAGCAATTATTCCTACCCCTGATGGTGAATGTTCAACTATGACATGTGAAAAAGATTTTAATATATAGTATTATACGTAAATTTCTTTCAAACTTTCATACTATTTTATATTTAAACAACATTTAAAGCAATAGTTGTGTTATTACTTTTTTGCTATAGTTCCGGCACCTTTTTTAAAAGTTGCTTAAGAAAGTTTTATGTCTGGTCCATATCCTGGTATAACCATTAACACAATGACACAACTACAGAAGACACGAAAATAACTACGCCTGGTAATATTTCTGAATCTGATCTTAAGAAATAAACTACAAATAACTTGCCTATGATCAAAAAACTGTTTTTTTTTATAGAAAAATGAATAGTTCTGTGTTTGCAAAATAAATTTTGGCTGTACCATGTAAAAAAGTTATAACACTTGCATTTGAGATTAAAATGAGAATTAAACTTTTCAAATAATAAGATCAACTAATTTGGTAAAGATTGGAAGCAATAGACTATCTCACTTTGCGAAAAAATTAAGCACAGATAATCTGCTGTATATAAAGCAGCATTAAAAATAGTTGCTAGAAACAAAAAAAAAATACTCTTAAGGGCGTTTTTTAACATCTGACAAAAAATAGCTGCATATAAAGTAGTAGCAAAGGAAAAGCAAACATTCCATTATTTTGAAGCTGAAATTGGTCTGCTATAAATGAATGTAGTTGAAATAGGTCATATTTTCTAAAAATGCGTGTATTAACATTATTAATGACATAATTACAGAAATGAGGACAAATGAGATTAAAGAAATCATTAAATCTAATAATAAACTTTTATTATTAATTGATTAATCAACCACAAAAAAAATCCTTATACAGTGAAATCTCAGTATAGCGAAGCGCACGAGACCGAAGAAAAAACATCTTTATATTAAATGTAAGAAAGATGATATATTTTTATTTAATTTTTAATTACCTTACAAGATTGACAAATCGTTTTATGTCCATTTTTAAGAATACTTTAATGAACACAATAAAATTTGTTAAGAAAATGTTTTATGAAAAAAGTTTGAGGGTCGACGATACACATTGAATGTCGCTTGTGATCACACCCGACATACACTTAGTCAATATTATTGTGTCAAGTTTTAACACGTCATTCTTAAATTCGAATCAAAATATTTCGGTATACTGAGATCAATCTTCGTTACAATGAAAACATTTTGTATGAAAGTTTTTCGAGGACAAATTAATGATTCGTTATACTGAGAATTTCGTTATTTCGGTATTCGTTTCAAAGAGATTTCACTGTATATATTCGATTCTGTGGAAAAGATGGGAATAAATTCACTGATAAATTTGCTTTAAACTTGCAAAAATAACGGCAAAATGAATATTTTATTCCTTGCTCCAATGTCTTCGAGCTACAGGATCGCAATATGTAAATAAAATGATAGTACATATTAGTTTTGCGTACTCGATCTAAAAGATTATCCTGAAGATGGTAATACTAAAATGACATTTGGAGAAGTGGATATTAGAAACTTGTCAATCAGACTACGACTAATGAAATAGTAATGATTCGTAGATTCTGTGAATACATTTTTTGTTGCATTTATTACGGACTCTAAACACCATTCCCATTTATGTAAATGTGAACGTTGGTTTTCGCAGATGAATCCAATTGCCACTCCCAAAAAGAGATTCGTTAAGGACTAAGATAATTTTAGCACTTTTTTTATCAAAGTTGTCGGACCACCTCTGAAACTTTTCGACCTTTCAAAGTACGTTGATCTGTGGTTACTCAGAGAACAAGATTTGGACATAGATTCTAACAGCAAAGAAAGGAGTCGAGAAGTTTTGTCGGATCATAACATAACATATTTACTATAAACATTCGCCTTAAATGCAAATAATTAAATTCATGGTAAAAAAAATAATTAGAGTTTTGTCACCTTTTTCTTACAAAAAAATTACTGGTTGTGGTGCATATCATGACAATAGAATCGTGGTATATTTAAACCTCCGAATCCCAAGTGCTGTCTTCGACAAAATTCAGATTATTATTATCTATTGATAATTTATTATATTAATAAATATCCTACTGAATTTACTTAAAACTAAGCAAAAATATTAGATAAAAATATATATACTATTTTTAAAATACACAAAAAAAGAGCATTATGTGCAATATAAATCATTATCAAAATTAATTTGCATATTAAAGTATACATATATTAACCATTTGAGGAGTATCGCCGTACATGTACGGCGGTCAATCCTTCACAGTGTTAAGGTACCCCAGATAGTTATATATTTACATATATAACTGAATAAATAAAAAATATTTTAAATATTTAATATTTTTAATTAGATTAAATGATTTCTATAGAAAATAATACCAATAAGTATGAAATTAATCAACATAACAAAAACTATTTTATAATAATTTAATAAAAAATATTGGAAGCCTCTCTATAGATATGAAAAAATCATAAAAGCCCAATTATATATCATTTAATAAACATGTAAAATAAATTATGGAAAATTATACTAGAAACAGCTTAAAATAAATTAATAAAACATAATAATACAAAAATATAGTAAAATAAATCAAAGCAATGAAACGTTGATTATCACTTATATTTTCTATAATTTATTATAAATGCAACATAAAAAAAATAACAACAAAAATAATTATTGGAAAATGCGTAAAATTAACTCACTCCCAGATATATACTAACAGATTAACAAATGTTTATAAATTAACTCACTACTCAAAGGTTGAAGACGATTAAGGTTCATGCTAGAATATAATATGAACTATTGATATTATATTAAAAAGCAGAAGGATCTTTCATTATAAAGGTATATTTACTGTAAATCTGACTGCATTACAATCAGGTTAACATAAGCAATAACTGCTTAGTCAATAGTGAGACACTAAAATCAGTGACAAATAGTTTATTCATTACAAACGTTTATTCATTTCAATCTTACAGATCGACACAAACTTATGTTGTAATAATATATTCGTTGGCTCAATACGTTACAACGAGTTGAGTCTACTACTAAGTAGGTAATTAGACACGAAATTAAAATCAGTCTGTAAAACAATATTATTAATTATGAGCTATTATAACAGCTTACAGTCGATAAATGTCACTATGCACGACTTTGATTAATTTAATTTCGTCACTATACACCTAAATTAATCTGCGAGATTAGTGAAACAACAACTATTAAGTCAATAAGACACCAGACTGAAATTAAAGTATGTAAATCAGTTACATATACAACTAACAAATAATATATGTTTTAGCTTGATTAAATGTTAATTATTCAATTGCGAAATTAAGAAAATCTAGAAAATCTTCATCTGTAATGATCGATATCAAATACGATAGAAACTGAAAAATATTAGAATCGTATGAGATTTTAACCTAGGTCTTCAGGCATTAGTCAATTGTAGTGCTTATATAAACGCTGTCATTAAATAACAAAGTAATAAACACCCAAACAAATACATTAATGTTTATTAATAGGTATAGTGAGAATGCAAAGTCATAATTAAATTATATTAATAGTTATAGGAAAATATATAAATACATATCGTAAAAGTAGTTTTAATATGTATATTTTTAATTAGTAATAATATCAAATTATTTTACCTCAATCTTTTAATTATACCAATGAATTTGATTGACCTTCTGTCTAAAACTGAACTCTCAAGATAAATTCTAGTTGTGCGTCATCAAAATTACGTATCAGATTACGCTACAATAACTAGAAAACATTAATGGAATATTTATGCTATTAGAAAACATGAATTAGTAATGAAATGTAATTAAAAATCAATATATTATTAGTATTACTTCAAAATAAGAAATAATTTAATGCAAAAACATACAGACGTGTCAGTGTCGATTTGAGTGTCGTCAGTAGTAATCGTGTGTGAAGAACAAAATTACCAAATTGCATAATAATCCTACTTAAAAAATACAGTGTTGAAAAATGAAGTTGCTAATTGCTGTTTTTTCACTGTGCCTTTTAAATATGTCATGTAATGCATTTTTAATCAAGGCAGAAAACGGTTTACATCCTGGTAAGTGCCAAATTGATTCATAAATAAATTTAATTTACATATAACTAAATTATAACAATCACTATGTAGATTATCCGGAGATGTGTTACTCTAAAATACACAACCTAACTATGAAAATCGACGATAGTATTCCTACCCCTAAAGCTGATTGTGCAATCATGAAATGTGGAAAAGATCTTACTATATCGTATTTTATGTAAGCTTATTATTTATAAAATAGCTTTAAAATTGCTTAAAATAATGTTCCTCAACAGATGTGGTCCAAATAGAAGCCCTTTGCTACTAGAACAAGACTTGAGCCTTCCATATCCCCAGTGCTGTCTCCGACCTAAGATTACAGCATAATTTTTTTATCATGAGATGTTAATTACTGACAATGTGATATAATATTGAATGGTCTAAAAACCTAATAAAAAAATATGAAATCGTATAGAATATTTTTGATATTACCATCACATTTTTTTTAAATAAATAATATTGAGATGCAGTATATTTGCATATTAATAGCTTTTTTATTTTAATTTTTCCTTATAAATAAAATTAGTAATAAGAATTTGTGTAAATGTTTAAATATTCAATTAATATTATTGGGTTATAAATATATTTATAGTTTTTCTCTGTTTATCACAATTGTTTTTAATGATTTAAAAACACAATTACTTTATTAATTACTAGTTAACCTTCCGTTTTTACATGAAAGGCTTTAGTCAAATGCATTACGACCAGGTTAACACAATCAACAACTATTAAATTATTATGACCAGACAAAAATGAAAGTCAATAATCAATGACATATTAATTTATTAGCTTTTTTTTAAAAATCTTCTATATTAGGCTGTGAAGCTTTAAATCTAACCTCGTATAAAGGATCTCACAGTTCAACGTAATCTTTTGTTATATCAAAACAGGCAATAGCCTAATGCGTTACAACCGGTTAAACACAATTAAGTTATTAGTGAAATCAAAGTCTATATTACACTTTTTTTAATTATAAGCTAATATAAAAGCTATCCAAAAACTATCTATATTTTATTTTTTAATATTAATCAGTATAAATTCATCTTTGAAATTGGGAAAATTGAAAAAAACGGAATCATAATTTTATAATAAAAACACTAAATACAATATTTTAGACACGATAGATATTTAAAAACAAGTTATATTTACATGGGTGATGGGTCTTATAATACAACATGCTTTTTTATGCAGTTTCAAGTTCAATACATTAAACTCAAAGTAAAGAAATGTGATGTGATAGAAAAGATAGTTGTTGTTTTCCTTATCACAATTGAAAGGTTATAAAAAAGTATTCGTATATTTTACGATTTAATATACGATCAAACCTTAGACATTTTTATTATCATGTTAAATTAGTTAAAAGTTCTGATGAAGCAGAAAAGTTTTATTAAATAATTTTATACGTGATTAAACTTAACAAGCACAGCTTTAAGATTAAAATTTACTTGGTCTAAGAACAACTTTTTATCAATAAAGCAATCGAGAGAAAAAAATTATAAATTATATTTCACAAGAAGAATTGCTTGTCTTTTGTATAGATTATTATGCATTTATCTTTTGATGCTTAAACTCTGTGAAGGTTGTTTTTTTTATTTTAATAAAAAAAACCTTAAAAGGAGTTTTACATAATGGTATTACTTTTGTATTGAATAATATAAAATATATTTTATTAACTCCAAATTATTTTCGTAGAGAGATAGTCATGGCATGCTTTGTTCTTAAATGTAATACTTAATTGATTAGTGAATCTGTCTTGACCTTCGAGTCGGGGTGTTTATTTTTTCAGAACAAAGATTATTGTTAAATATTTAATATGTTACGCCACAATTGAAAAGAGAAACAAAGCAAACCGTTTGCTCTGGATTCCGAGCGTCAATCTGGACCAGTGAATACGAAGAGAGAAGCGGCGGCTTCTGCTTTTGGTTGCAGTCCACATTGGCTCTTAAAGTTCGAATGCCTTGAACTCGGAAGTTGATGTTCAAGTGTAAATGACAATAGTATCAAAGTCCTTATACTAAGTGTCTGATGAGTCCTCAGATGAAGTCCCATATTTATGATATATCCATGATCTCCTTTAGGGGAGATCATGCATATTTTTGGTAAAACGTGCAATTACAGATGGGTGACGAGATTTATCTAAATAAAGTTTAATTGGCCACTAAGACAAATAAGAAACGATTGCACGCGTTACCTTTTCTCGAGGCAACGGCTTGTGATTTAAGCCGTTAAAAGGCTTCCCACGGTGATGTTTAATTGAAAATATTATAAGTTTGCATGGTTCTTCTAAATTGTTTTCAGAGCATAAATTTTGTTAAAGATCATAAATAGATCTGTTTTTTTCTACTTTAGTGAACAACAAATCTCTTCCAGTCTACATGCGAAGGAAACAAATACTTTTACAACAAGCTAGAAATAAATTTTGTCAGCGACCATAAAATTTATACTATTCATTTAACTATCAAAAAAAGTTCTCTGAACCAAGGGAGCTGAATATGAAGTGCTTCTCTATTACACAAAAAAGGCTAAGACTTAAATATAGGGAAAGGAGTTTAAATTTTTGTGTAGAAAAAAACTCTACTCATGGAACATTTGAACAGAAAATATATATTTAGGTTATCTTTCCTGACGTATATGTTTAACAATATATTAAATGCAATAAATCTTCTCATTTCAAAGTCGTGAAATCACCGTTATGAATACAACTGAAATACTACATGTTTTCTCATTACCAAACTGGAAAGAGAGAAAGCGCCTGAAAAAAATAGAGTTGAAATATAAAATTCTTTGAAACATTACAAAACTCATTTAAAGTTATTTCATTTTCTTTCAAATAAAAACTGTATCAAATATCATTGCCAAGATAAACTAATTGATTTTAGGATAATAAATTTACTACAATTTGAGTTCAACTTAAAAACTATTGAATTTTTTTCCTAAAAAAAAATTTCCTCTCGCTTCTTAGAAGCACTTGTCACAATGAAATTAAAATCTCTAAATCGGTAAGATGTCTAATATCACATCACAGTAAAATGTTATTATTTAACATAAACAACAACAACCTTAACATTACGTCAGTTGTTTTAATCCAACTAGAAAAAACGTCCATAAAACAAAAAATAAGCAACTGCAGAATTAATTACATATATCATAAGAAATCCAGAAAGTAAAATAAACGACCTAAATAGACTGAACTACAAAGTGCAAAGGACAGAAATCTATCTATCTATCTACAATATAAATATTACAAAATACAATACAAAAACATCGGTTATTAAAATTGATAAAGAATGTCAATAACTATCATATTTTTAAAACATAATAATATTTTACTAAATATCCATATATCAGTTTTGATTCGAGTGTCATAAGTGGTAACCGTGTCCAACATAAATATATAATCTCTATAAAATAAAAATAGCTATTATCATGAAATTGTTAATTGCTATTATATCTATGTTAATTATTATTATGACCTGTGACACTACATTGATACGCACCGAACCTGGCGAACATCCTGGTAAGCGCCATTTTAATTTATTTATATATGTTACTGTATATTAAATAATTTAAATAAATTCATCTTCATTAGATTATCCACACCAGTGTTATTCTAAAGTATTCAAAACGGCTCTACAAATAAACGAATCGATTCCGACGCCTCATTACCTATGCGGAAAAATGCAATGTGATGAAGATCTTAAGATAAAATACTATGCGTAAGTTTTGAATTTAATTAAAAATCGTTAATAAATATTAAAATGCAATCAATGTTATTAACAGGTGTGGTCGATTAAGACCAGCGCACTATCAAGTAAAAGGTTTAGTACTTCCGTATCCAGAGTGCTGTCCTAATCATATTAAGATATTATAATACATAAAATATTATTATATTGATAATTAATGCAATTATCTAACTCCCTCGTCCACTCAAATATTTAATTATTCAAAAAAACCTAGAGCGTAGGAGGATTTACTAAAAACACGAGACTATTCGTTAATTGTAAATGTCGCTAATACCTGATCCTAAAATTAGAGATACTGGCGTGATATTAACGGCATTGGTTATCAGACAGAATATCGTTAAGACTAATGATGTGAGGCAAGAATATTCTATGGAGAATTAAATACATAACGAATGGACCTCTGACGTTTATATTTCAATGTGATGCTAAAATATTCAGAGAGAATTAAATCTTGATATTGATATATATTTTTAATATCAGTATGTGATACAAAATCCACCTCTCTGCCCTAAGCTAAGCAGCGCCAGTTTCTGATGCCGAGTGTCTGATTCCGGGTGTCTAACTGAGCTTCTCTCAGGCTTACTTCGCAGATTTATAGTTATCCACTCTTTAAAAATATCCGGAACATCTGTTTTTTTATTATATAATCGATAGTGTAAGCTTTTGTTATGACTTAAAATACATTGAATTGGTAGCTGAATTATGTGAATTATGCAGCCAGCTATACGCCAAATATTTTTTTATTTTCTGTTGTAAACTGACAGGCGTAAGTCCAATGCAGTTTTACTAGATGAATCAGTACCAACTGAGTAGTCAATCAAACAAAGAATACCTACAATAAGTATTAACCACCGAAACCGATTAAAAGTTTTAGAATCGTTGACCTCTTTATAATTATTTATAAATATTATGATTTAAGTCAACATATGTAACTTTGCAGCTGAGTTGTCTATTAATAATAGCGCAGTTTATAAATTAAAATGAGTCTGCTGAACTATAATGAGAACTAAGAAAAAATCAACAGCAGCACCAGCTAAATTATATAAATAGATTGTTTTATCAGTAATTTAACAACTGGATTTAATGCAGCAAAATAAATTACATATACTTATTCCTATACATACATTTTCACCAGTAGATATATATTTTTAACAGTAAAAATTTTAATTATCTGACAGATGCTAGTAAAATTATATGATTTCAAATTTTCTATATGTAGTAATATATATATATTTACATATTATTCATTATTTATTTACATCCAATGTATTATCCATTATTTATATACATATTTAGTGAAACTATATTTTCACTAGTAAAGTCCAATCACATTTTCAACAATAGATAAGTATTTATTTCTACTAGCAAAAACATAATTTAACTGATAGGCGCTAATATGCTGCTCTAAAATGGCTATGAAACTCACTTTCACAGTTGCGAAACCTCCGTTTGCTGTGCAAACCCAAACTTAATCTAATGAAAGTTCTAAAACTAATAAGAGTTTTAGAACTTTCATTATATCAAGTCTAAAATGCAAACTAAGCCAACTCATCTCTCAGGGGAAAATAAGCGGAAGAATAAGTACAGACAAACATCGCATTTCATACATTGCTCCATAGTTTGTCTGCATTTTGACATGTTTTAAAAATACGATAGCTATCCTTACCGATATTACTACGGATTTCTAATATCAGAGGGCTGATCAAAGTATATTCAAATCGAATTTTGGTCAATAGGAAAGCGTAAAAACATTTATCACTTCTCAGAAGGCAAAAATTCACGTCAAAAGCAATAAAATAGTGTCGGCGCCGTCGCAGTGGGAACGCTCGGTAACGAGCGTTCCCACTGCGACGGCGACGGCACGATTTTATTGCTTTTGACGTGGATTTTTGACTTCTGAGAAGGGATAAATGTTTTTTACGCTCTCCTATTGGCCAAAATTTGGTTTAAATGTACTTTATTCGATTCTCACTAGTAATATTGTTGTGAAAATAAACGCTTGATAATCGAGCGTAACACTGAGCAGCAAAGAAAACACAACTCATTACCAAGTAAATATTATGAGTAGATATTTAGAGAGTTTGTTTAGTGATTGTCGGTTCGAGTGTAACCACGTGTCACTTATTTTATAATGCTCTTTTAATTAAGTTTAAGCAAATGGTAGATAAGACAAATTTACTTGCTTAGCCCAACCTTCACTCTAAAAAAACTTAAAATTTTAAGTAGCCCTTTATGTTGGGCGACTGTCCAATAATTACAAAGAATGTGCAAAAAATGCTTATTCGATACAAGGACATTTGTGTTTTTTCAAAACATTTTTTGAAGCTTATGGAAGATATGGATTTATAAAAAAATAAATAGCGCAGCTCGCAACGACTCAGGCTAGCAACTCTGAGGTTGCGAGTTCGAGGAATCATATGCCGGATCTATTTTCTCATGATAAGTTTCCTCAAAGTATCATGATGGCCATTACAGAAAAAATTATAAAGCATATTATGCGTTACCTGCGGGCATTCCATCCCGCATGTGACAAGTGCAGGTGTATGGACTATTTAAAATTTGTTCAGGGACCAACTCGATTGTTTTTGATAAAAAAAGGTTTTGGGTGCTTTTTAAAATAAAAGATATCGCAAAGAATTCTATTGAATTGACATTAATTAATTTACATTAAATTTTATTCTTCTAAGTCTGAACATTATCGACTTAAATAAAACTAAAACACCACCCTGTTACAATATAGGAACAAATTTAGCAGCATTTAAGGAATCGCTGAACGACTCAATATCATTTAATATATCATTAAAAACAGAAGTTGATATAGAACTTGCAATGAAACACCTTATCGAAAATATAAATAAAGCAGCGCTATAAGCAACTCTATAACTCAGAGATCGTACATACAAAAAAATTCTGATTATAATAAAACAAATGATAATCGAAAAAAAAAACTTCATAAGCAAAAAAAAATTGAGGTTATGTTATGTATGCCCTTTATAAAAATATTGCTAAGTGTAAATAAAATAGTTATATTTAAAAATCTGTGAATACTTTCAACTATCATTAAATAAATAACATAATAGAATGATTAATCTGACTTTGGAAATACCCACAGTTTTCTTATTAAATACAAAAAAAATGATTAAAGATAAAAATACATAAAAAACCGAACCATCTGTTTGTTTTTAACATTTCGATCATTAGACCCAATATATAATTATAAATTAACCAACACGAGATAATTATAACATTAATTGATACTAACAATTTTCAATAAACATCTTTTATCTCACATCATCCTTTTTTACGAGCATAAAAACAGGATGTTTACGTTTAAAACTCTTCTCGTAAATGATTTATTTAGTGTAGTTGTTAATATAATTATCAATAAGACTCAATTTTGCCTATACATATATATAATACTATAGTACAAAAAACGGAATTCCCACTGTTTTTATACATCTCCGATACATACATATTTATGACTGCATTCATTCGAGGCTTTATTGTCAACAACGAGTGATTCATGCGATAAGTTTCGCATATATAATATATGCAAGCGGACAAGCAAGGCATAATTACTGTGAAATCCTACTTTTGTGCCAGTACTACCAAAAGTTTCGTGGCTCGCGGTCGTCTTGGACCAGAACGTTCTTGTTTTTGTTATTGGGTGATAATTAAATAACTCTGATAAATCAAAAATGAGGTTTTTAACACTGATTCTATTTGGAATGCTCATAATGAGCTTGACCTGTGACGGAGCCATATATCTAGAGATACATGCCAAGGACTTAAGTGAGTTTTTTTATTAATTTTAAATAAAAATTACCATATAATAAATATTATCATCTGACTTTCAGAAAATTCAAAACGTTGCTATTCATCCACGCATAAAAAGAGTATGAAGATAAACAAGGATTATCCTTTGCCTGACACGTGTGGGAAAATGTTTTGCGATTCCAAGTATACAATCACGTATGTAACGTAAGTATTACGTTATACTTATAAAATTATATAATAAGGATTTATTTTTATAAATATATTTTTAAATTGTTATAGATGTGGAGTCGCAGCGGTTGATCCACCGTGCAAAATTATAGAAGATATGAGTTTGCCTTATCCTGAATGTTGTCCTAAACCAAATTGTCCATATTGAGCGTTTATATTTGTTTGTGTTAGTGTATATATTATACATGGAAATTATTTCAAAATTGAGATAAATCATTGGTTGTCAACTAGTTATTTTGCAACATTCAGATAATGGAAAGTTCAAGAGGCAATTGTGAAACTATGATAACCTTAGTCATTAAAAGTCGATCCTATTAAAAAATATTAATTATATCAAGTCTGTTAAAATGTATTTTTTCTATATGCGAAAATATATGGTTGTATCGCATATATGTATATATGTTTCTTTTATAATACGCTTAATCTTGAAATATATAAAACCTGTTTGACTGTGTAAAATAGTTGTTAAAAATTAAACCACTTCGTCGCCAATTTACGAAAATATTCTTAAAATATTTTTAAGTCAAAAACAATTTTTTTTAAACATTTAGTTATGCATACACTTTTAATTTTTTTTTACATAAGCACATCACGTCTTATAATAAAATACCTTAATAATAATAATAACAACATATTTTATTACACAGTAAATATTTTTATATTTATTATATTATTATATAGCACAATGTAACAATCTAATATTAGATCTTTCAAATGTTATTACTCGACCGAATAGCATTAATGTCCGTTCGTGAATAAGTATGAATTATCTAGCACAATTGTCTAAATTTATGTTGGGCGTTCATTGTCAGAAATTTAGCCTTATCTTCATAACATCTTATATATCGTACATGTATATATAAGTGTAATGTTTTTTTATTATTATAAAAATTTCGATCACAGACTATTGAGTATCTTAGAACCAAAAATTTTCTATATAAAAAATATGTGACAGTACAAAATTTAGTTCATCTCACTATGTATATTTTCAACAGTGTTATTACTAAATTTACAAGCTAAATATGCACTTTGAATCCTTTCATCTCACTAACTGTAAAAGCAAATTATTAATTTAATGAACGATTACTAACTCCCAATTACTCGCTTATTATGATGATGCATACGAGTCGTTACTGACTAATTAAAAGTCATGATCAGTATTTAAGATAAGATATCTACTTTAAGTAACCTAAATAACTTAATCAGCACAACAATTAGCTGTACTTTAAACTAAATTAATCAATATAAAATATTATACCAGTTAATTTTAAACCATGTGATTACATTAATAAATTATCGAGTTTGTGATTATTTGTTAATTTAAAAAATAAAATATTACTTTTATTAATATGATTTTAATTGTGTTTTAGTTTGTTATTAGTAAACATTGGAATTTTCCGTATGATAAGAACTAAACATTATAAGAGTTTAAGGATAATATACTAACGATAGCATTTAAATATTTTTTCTTAGATTATATAAATATTTAACATAATCAGGTAATGGTATTATTATTCTCAGAGAGCTCTTAGATTCGATTCTCTATTAATTTGAGAATCTAACTTAAGAATAATATTGGATTTCGAAGACCAGAGAAGACAGACGATGATGTCCTTAATGCAGAAATGGAAGCATATCCTACTCAAACTATCCATCAGCTGGCCGAGAAACTAAACCAGTTCGATTCAAAATTTTGGAAAAGCTTAGAGACAGCGTGTATGGGTTCTACATGAATTGAGCAAAGAAAACGTGTATGGATCTTGAAGCTGAGTCGACTTTTCTCGATCATTTGATAATCAGATATAAAAAATGAGTTTTAGGTGACAACAATTGTCATACAAGACAATGGTTATCCAAAGGTCAATTAGCAAAACCTACCTTGAAGCACAGGCTTAATTGAATATAAAAAAGGCCTGCAATTGTCGAAAAAAAAATAGTTGTAAAAAACAGCAATCTGCGTCTCCATGTGTCAAAAATGACTCTTGATAAAATCAAGGTACTGGGCTGGAAGATTTTATCTCATCCACCTAATTTTTCAGACCTTGCTACTTTCGCTCTGATGCAACATTTCTTAGACGGAAAAAATACAAAATGCAGATAAAGGCAAAAAGGAAGCTCTTAAATCTAGGACTCCAACATTTTATACTAATGGAATTAAAATATGCCATGAGGTGGGGATAAGATAATATCTACAAAAGAAAATTATATTTTAAGTCATTAAAAAAATAAATGAGTTTCATTAAATGATAACTAGATCATTTCGAAGGGCTTAGTCCTTTTCAGCTGTTTTTTTAAGTTGTCTACATTGAGGAGTTTGCTGCCTCGATGTTGACGTGCTGTTGGAGCCTCGCTTCATATTTAGCAGCAAAACGTTTTATAGTATGTCATATCTCGAACATACCACGAAGCATTGCTAATGTTTCGTAGCATTTTATTTAAAAAATAAAATTTATAATAAACATTTAAAATTGATTTATTTTTGTTTCATCAAAAAAGTTCAGTTTATTATCATGCGTTAAAATTTTTTAAAAAGCCCAATAATACAATAGATAATATTTCCCATGGGTAATATCATATATATATATATAGAAAACTTTCAGTTAATTTATACTACTTTTATGTAACATCCATTGATTTTTCAACGGGTACGCATCATTATTTTATACATTTAATATAATACAAAGGAAAAATCTAAAGGATACAAAAAATGGTTGGAGCTTTATTATTTTATTTTATTACGTACAAATACTAGTTTGAGAAACTACGATCACATTAGATCTGACGCAATATATTTTGTTGAATTCCAGTTCAAGAACTCCAATGAATAATGATTAATACTAATATTTTAACAGATTAGTTTACAGCGAATCGAACGAAACTATTTAAATGCTTTCAACGTATCTTTTTAGACTCATAAACATCTATCATCAATTTACAGTAAATATTTACGATTATATAGATAGATGCCGTTTAAAATTTATTTTTATTTAAAAGTTGTGGATCTAAAAAGGTGCGATTCGATATTAAAATGCTCTGGTGGAAAAACACTGCCCTTAATGTAATTTTAGTTGAACCTTTCGCCCAATAGCCATTTGAAAGCTCTTAAAACATATTACAACAAAATTAATTGCGCGTGACACATTTTTGAAATACAATTATTTTAAAATTGAAAATAAAAATGATATGCTTTTGGCGATGAAAGAAAACAGTTAAATTAATTTAAGATCAAACCTAAACAAAATCTAGATTATATCGGTTGAATTAGATTTTTATTGTCGTTTTTAAAACTTAGTTCTACAAAACGAAAATTGGCTGGAATGTTTATCTCATCCACCTCATTCTCCATACCTTGCTCCTTCCGATTATCATTTATTTCGACTTCATAGATAGAAAAAATCCAATATGTAAACAGGACTATCGTAATATTTTGAATCAATGCCTCCAAGATGTTATTCTAATGGAATTAAAAAATAACTATAGGACAATATTATATATTTAGAAATAATTTTTATTTTAAATTAATAAAATAAAATAAAAACATATTATTTGATTTCATTAAAAAATTACATTCATTTCGGGATTACTTAATAAAAAGCTAAATTATTTTAAAATAAATTCACAGATTACAAAATGTATAGTAACTTAATAAATCTAACACAAAAATGTTAATAACAAATCTCAAAGGTCGTTAATCATTTGAGTTTTCTGAGCCGAGATAAGTATTATGTTGTAATCTCTATGTATGATATATAAAATCAGTGTATATATGTTTAGCCTCTATACAAACCTAAACCATTTGACCTATCTAAATACATGTTGTATAATTAGGACCCTGCTTAAACATAGGCTTCCTCCCACATCCACAAAATTCGTTAATTTTGAATTGAAAAACACACTACTGCCATGAAAAGGTAAAGATTATAGCCAAACAATACTGCAAGGAAAATGCCAAGAATTTCTAACCCAATCTTCAATCACAATACACATTAGCCTTCTGTGTTACTACATACATATTTAATACACACCTCAGTCTAGCGTATGTATTTTCCTACACATACTATATATTATTATTACATCGAATGCGTGCGTTTGAGTAATAAGTTCAATAGGGTTCGCTCACAATGGCTCATTGTGGCCATTGTAAGCCATAGGCAAATTATTCAATCCGCAGAATATAGCAGTAGTATCCGGATAATGTTCCGGATTTCTGGCACTTGCGGTTTCTGGGTGAAAAAGCACATCTGCAACGCGGAAGCCTAATGAAGACACTCTGTCATTCGAAACGTGGCATTAACGCGCTCTTGTACCTGAGAGCTTATGCATGCATGTACATGTATGCTGAAGCCATTAGAAAACATTTAGCGAACTTGACTAGAGGTTCAGTGACATGAGCTGGGGGGGTTGTAACGACGCGACATAATATATACTTACACCATTGTGTATTGCCAATGGAGTGTAATACTTTTAACGATTTTCCGGGCGACAGGTGCTGCAATTAACCAATTTGGCGCATTTGGTTTTGCATGAAAATTGGTATTTTTTTATCTCAAATAATTGAGTAACAATCAACTGAACATTCAGTTTTGGCCAATACTTTTGTCACTTAAAAGCTGGATGTATATTGATATTATACAGATAAACATAGAGTGGAATGGGTGTGATTTTGCAAACAAGTAGACACCGGAAAAGCAAATAATGTTTATTTTATAAAGGCGGTGGAGTTAAAATATCAGGCCTTAGAATACAGAAAGTCTTCGCTGACGTATCGAGTTGTATAATTGTCTGATTGGATCGTCGTGATGTGTTTTCACCATGGTTCTCTATGGACAATCCACTGATGACCCTTGTGTCGATACGGTCTGTGCCTTCTTCGCCCAAGTATCACATATTTTATACTGCTGATTAGAGACAGCTCTGGCGAATCGAAAGTGAGGACGTTTGCGAGTCAATTGCCTCGTTTCTTGGACACGCTTAAAAACCACAGGATAAAAGACATTATGTACATAATAAAATTTATTGTTTAGCGCGCGTCCTTTCCAAATAAAGAGTAGTTTTCCACGGTACTTATGGATGACTAACGTCTTGAGATGGATATGCCATTAGGTAGCCAGTACGATATATGCAAGTATTAACACAATTGTTTGGTCACGGATCTCCCTTCTATTGTTGTGTATATAATGTATATGGCTTGACTTTTGAGACTTTTGTTTGATCGAAATGATCGTTAAAATGACCTCTAAATTGTAAAAAAAAATGTGCAGGTGGTTAAACCTCCTCCCCCCCCCCCCAGCCTCCCCAAGTTTTTTTTATATTAACATTATTTTTCATATTTATACCAAAAAACTAACACAATGTTTAAAAAAACATCTTAAATATAATATGTAGATATGTAAATATAATAATAACTACACAGAAATCAGTAATAAATCATAAGTTAACTTCAATTAACAAAGAACAAAATCTATCTTGCAAATAATTTATGCTTTAAAATACCGACTTTTTGGGCCATTTTACGTTGAGAAGTTATAAAAAAGTTTAGTAGTAAGCACAAAATAAAATCGCTTACAACTTTATAATAGAAATGGTAATATTAAACAAGAAAAAAATACGGATGGAGAATTTATACATTGATGACCGCACAAAATTTTCAACAAAATCTCTATGGAAGAAAATGCGAAACTAAAAGTTCTTGATTTATTTGGTAAACGAGAAAAGCCTAAAAAGTTTAGCAAAATTACTATGTTACTATATTGCCGCATATTAATATTTAATATTTGTTTTATTTTTTATCAAAGGTATCTCTCTGAGAATTTTAGCATGTAGCTATATTGGTTTGCCGATAAATGTTCAAATCATAAGTAGAGGCCTAATAAACCGTACAGCCTGTAATATTCGTAAAAAAATATATTACCAGTCATTTTCTTCAAAAAATCCTATATTATACTTTTCCTTAATATTTTAATTAAAGAAAGCTTTGATGTTCAATATCAAACCAGCGGGTATTTAAATAGAATATATATAAATGTATAAGATAATAAACACAGAGCTGATTTAATTAAAAATATTTTCATTAAATGATTCTGATTAATCTGGGATTCAATAGCCAAATAAAGTTTTTTATGTAAACTTTGTCAAGTAAATTGAATATTATCTTAAATCAACTTACATGTGAATAAGTGTGGAAAATATTGTTTAAAAATATATGTTATTGCATAAAGCAGCAGCGCTTTTATCGCTTCCTATTCTTTAATTTTAAAAACCTCAAAAAATGCTATTAAATATATTTCAGACCACAGTACTATTTTTTACTATTTTTTTTATTCTAGTGAAAAAATCTGACTAAAACCACCATATTAATACATAAGAATGTTCAATCGACACATTAATTCGACATTAGATCGAAAATTCATCTTGCAATCCTAGACTCCAGTGTCTTTATACAAAACAGTTCAAAAATATTTTATAATTCACACACACGCATTTACTATACGTCATCTGAAACATGCATTAACACACCTATAGTTGTACAGCCTTGAGAAAACCTAGATAAAACAACGTCCAGAATATGACGAATTGCCGAGAGTGCAATAAATTGAATCTCAACGCTCCTAGAAATGGGATACGTATACGACTCGTAAAATTATATTATATTTTATATATAATACATATAATACACGTTGCTGCCGTATCAGCTATGGGTTGTGTGGTACATACCCTTCGGCTACCAATATATGATGGCATTATTGTTTGAGTTATTATAAACAAATTCTAGAAAATCTTAAAGATTTTCTCTTTTATATATAAAGTTATATTTTATAAAATTATTTTTTAGTGAATGTAGTATACATAAATAAGAGTTTTTTAATTTATAATAAATAAATAATTAAGCATATATATTTATATGATTAAAATTTTTTAAATATACATATTGGAGTAAAAGAAGAACCTGAGTATAGTTTTTCAGGTAAGAGACTAATTTTCAAAAATCATTAAAAAATGGAAAAATTTTACTGCTATGTTTTTATGAATGCATACAATATAAATATTTCCAAGATAAAAGGATTTAAATGAAATAATTTAAGGTACACCTACTTTCACAAATATTATCTTATTTTTTGAGAATTATGTATTCAATATATTAATGTATTAAAATTTATGCTTTATAAATGAGAATAAACAAGTTTAGATATAACTAAAAATAATATGAAAAATAAATAAAGAATTTACTATTTATTTTATATTAATTTAATCCTATATCGATTTTCGATATTTACAATAAAACATTTTTAAATATATCAACAGATATCGCTTGTAATGTAATTTTATTAAATAGATAATAGAAGAGAATCGGTAAAGTAGGTTTCTACATCATTATTATATATGCATATAAATCATTAATAAAAACGAATATAATTTATTTAACTAGCATAATTATTATATATAGCTAACCTAACCGATAATGGACCATGAATATAAAAATAATCTATATTTACATATTTCAAAATATTTTGTAGTTGTTTTTTTAAAAAATGGGAACAAAATAATTATATGTACATAATATTAATAATAAATATATTTTGTGTTAAGAGTGACATCATCACACCAATTATAGATCAAAATACTAGTGATAATAAATCACATAAATGCAGTATATCAACGTTTTTAAGCTATATTGTCATCTTTATATGAAATATTTTCAATACCATATTAAGACAACATTGAAGTTGAGCAAAATAATTAATTAAGAACTAAGTGTCTCGTTCGAATATTAAATACTTTGTTAAATATTTATTAAAAACAGGTTTATGTTCCTTAACTTATTTAAATTATATTTTATTTTAGAAATAATAGAAATATTTTAGAAATATAGAAGTGATTAAAGTGTTTTCCTAATTAAATTTCAAATGTATCAGGGTAGGTTTTTACATTTATGTATAGATATACAATATATCTAGAATTTTGAATACGCGACATCGCGAAAATTAATTTTAAAAATATTTTTTAAAAAAATAATATAAATATCGACAAATTTTCTTAATCCTTGAACATTTATTTATTAAAAAAAACTAATGAATTGCTTTTAAAAACTTATGTATAACTATTTTTTTTTATATAATTTATTTCATTAGCAAATAAATACTGAGTAACATACTGAAACAGTCAGATTAAACAATAAGGTCATCAGAATTATATTCAGCTAGCTAACTAAAAAGGTTATCTCAAATATACAACAGATTTTTTCAACTGCGTATATAATTTTCTCTTAATAATAACCTGTTGTTTATTACATTATGAATAAAAACCGATTATTGTCTTAGCACCGATTTAAAA
Source organism: Plectrocnemia conspersa (assembly GCF_051122295.1). NCBI lineage: Eukaryota > Metazoa > Arthropoda > Insecta > Trichoptera > Polycentropodidae > Plectrocnemia > Plectrocnemia conspersa. Next base: position 22,227,014 of record NW_028277174.1, read on the forward strand.
TAAACACAAAAATATAAATAGACGAAACACAATTGCCTTGTGTAATTTTCGACTTTCGTTCCCCGAAAGAATCCCTTAAGTTATTTATTTTAAGTGTTTTCCATTGTTCGTTTTCATTTTACAAATCCGACTTATACCCCAAGGATTTGTACTTATAAATATAATATTCATGAAAGAACGGATCTTGGATATTTTTGTGTTTATTTATAGAAAAATATTTTCAGAGGGTTATGATTTGGTCATTTACGAACTTTCTTTGCCGATATTATCTACTTTACGAGTCTACCGATTCATAATGTCCTTTGACAAACTTTGTCTAACAGATGTCACAGATTTCTTATCACGAAACTTTATTTAAGATGTTACTTTGTATACGTTCATAAACATCATACAACATTGAAAAATATATATTTATGATAATAAATATAAAATATGTTGCTATAACACCAATGAAAGCCATGAAAGGATATTGATGATTCATGAGATTTAATATTTATACAGTTGCTTGCAATTTTCCGTGCGCAAGACTTAATATTTTTTACAGGGCTTAATAAAAATGACTCACGCTGAGATGATGATCGTCTGATGATGTTCTCGAGGAAGGTGTTTTGCGGGGCGACCAGCCCCCGCCGGCCCCCGGGCATGACGCCCCCCGCCTAGCGTCGCCCCCGCCCGCTCGAGCCCTTCACACCTTTCGACCTGCACATGCAGACCGGAACTCCTTCTGCTAAACAAAAAATATACAAGTAAATTTCTGCTATTATTAAATATGACATAAATAAATACTGACCTGCGTATTCCAAAATCGCTCACACCAAACCACACAATAGTTTCTATACGAATAATGCATATTTATTTGCTTGATAATGCATTTAGAGAGTAAGCTCTGTATTACATCGATTTAAATAATAACTTTGTAATTTTTCTTTTTCATCTTGTTCGCCTTTTTTCTTGGCATGTTTGTCCGTGCGTGCGTTGTAGTTTTTCTCTCACAGTTTTTCTTTTATATATTTTTTTATTTAAATAATTACCACCTAAGAAAATATGAACACGTAAGATTAATAAGAGCAATTACGTAATTAATCATAATCATATTACATATGGTTAAAATAACGTTGCAACGTAAGGACTGCCAATTTAATACTTCATTTAACTGATTAAATGTATTAGTCTTATTTTTTTAATGATGAAATGATATCTTAAAAGTCATACGATTTATTTTTGCGCATAACATTATCAAAAACTAATATAGCTATATTATATATTTTACTGTTAGTTTTAGAAAAAGAAAAATTCTTAAAATATTATATTATTATCTATCATTAGGTACAAAAACTCATTTTGCTCATAATATTATGCAAATTTATTTACTTATTAGTGAAACTATAAAAATAATTATGTAGCCATCAAATATTTTATAACACACAACTCAAACTCAAAGTATTGAAGCATAATATATTATACTTCAATTGGTTCTCAAAACGAAAGTGTTATATTAAAGTTTCATCTCATAATTTCCTGCTAATTGCTCATATTTCGTTGGTTGAAGAAACGAGTGCAACAATTGTCTGAATGCTGGCTGCATGGTTGTGATTCGCCAGCGAGCTTTGCAACTTTTGATACTTAAATTGGCTCTCCATTGAAGAGAGATCAGATACACCAAGCAATCACCACAGTAGTGAGAAATCAACCTCCACTTCGCTGTCGCTGCCACAACTACAAGATCTCTGAGGACCATATATTGGACATCATCCCTTCGCCAGCTTCTCCACTATCTTAATTTTTTTAATAAGAGAGCAAGCGTTTCAAACTTCAAAAGTAAAGTTGAATTTTAATTTTACCTGCTGCCGTAAAAATAACAACACGGTACACTAAAAAAAATTATCATAATACGTTAGACTATTTACAATTAAATATTATTCGTATTGATTTAAAAGAGATAAATAAAATTAATACCAGCCATTGCAAAACTCCACAGCTGTAGAATATTAATAATTTGAAAATATGAGTAATTTCGGCAATTTTTGCAAAATATTTTATATATTATTTTGCTCATCGTTTAATAATTGTTATGGTAGTTATAAATATTATAAAGATAAGAAGACAAATTTTGCAAATCAAAAAAGAGAACAAAGTAAATTATTAATGATACATCGAAGAAAAATTGATCAAAAACACTATAATTTTTTTTTGCAGTTAAAAATTTTGAAATATCTCATCTTAAATATAAATGAATGCTTAAAGAAAATTTCCAAATAATTAATTGTTAAAATATTCAAATATTTGGATTGAAGTGCCTACTTACAGCCCATTAAAGTATATATTTAATTATTTCTTCAACGATGATGCTGGATCCGATATTTTTCCTCAATGATATATTGAATTTTAGCAACAAAAAATTTCACAGCTCGTGCTTTAAAACATCCAATAAATTATATTATGCACCAAAAAAAATATTCATTATTATTTGTATAATTCTGTAATAGAAAGCGTAACATAAAAAAAAGCACTTTAAGAATGAAATTTTGAGATAAATCACTAAATGGGAGTACCCAAGAAATAAAAATCACCTTCAGAGTCGCAAAAACGTTGCCAAAAAATATTTATGCGACCCTACCAGAAATTAAATCGGTGTTATTTCTACAGCCCTTTGCAACAACTGAACAATATAATTTAACTATATTTAAAATAAATAAAAAAACAAAAAATATATAGCTATATTATTATATATAAATAAATGAATTACAAAGTCATGCTCAAGATGAAAGACGGTGTTCTCATTCATTCAAATAAAAAACCATAAAGTCACCAAATAATTGATTCATTTACGGATTGATACTATGAATAAACCTAAATCACAAACTCGGTGTATTTATTAAGATGACTAGATTAACATTAAGTCATAATTCTTCAAAATAGACCTGATCAATTTATTTTTTTATATTAAATCACAGCGCCATTATAGGTGCGGATATTTACTATTCGCCTAATTGGTTAAATAATATTTGTTTTCTATTCATCAATGATGTTCGCTAGGTACATATAAAAGGTTCGCAAGAATTCGCTAATTCTTTATTTCAGCGACTATTAGACTCTTCCGCAATTGACAACGCCGCCCAATACTGATACCCGATTGGTATACATAAGTTAATTTTGTAATAACATATATACCTGATAGATCTACCAAACGTCTCACTGTCTTTCAGGTCACTAGATCGCAAAACCCGAAAAATACAATTATTTTTTTTCCACAACTGGGTAAAATAATTCGACAGTTTTGCTTGTTTGTATAAAAATAGTTTCCTTATACTTAAATTATTTTTGAAGTACATTTTTCAACTTTACAAGACAAATTTTATTTATTTATTTATGTTTATTAAATCTTCCGTTGTAAACTGACAGGCGTAAGCCCAATGCGTTACAACGTACAAATCTGTATTAGCTGAATAAAGCAATCAGACATAATGTAGACCTACAAGTATTAACCATAAGACTGAAAGTCTGCGAATCGGTGACATCTATATTATTAATTATAAATTATTATTTGCTATAACAATTTATAATCAATAGATGTGACTGCAGCTGGAACCGGTTTTTTTTAATAATGGTGCATTTTTATAAATAAAAATTTAATGCCGCTGCTGGGGCCCGAACCCGCAACCTCAGAGTTACTAGTCTTAGACGTTACGGACTACGCAATTCCGTCCTATGTTATTAAAATATTATTGAAAGTAAATATATATTTTTATTTTTTAATATCTGCTATTTTGAAACAATATGGCGGATCAGGATAGTTAACAAAGTTAGCCGAGGTATACAAAAAAGCAATCAGAAACGTTTGATTTAATGAAATATGAATTACCAAACTATCGGTAGCTTTAAGTTGTTATTTTCATAGTCGAGTAAAGCGCACTGAATATTCATTACATAAGTTCCGAAATAAGACCCTGCAATTGAGTGTAATTAATCGACATAAACTGTAAGTTATCTAAAAACAGTTGTGGCTGGGAATCTTTAAAGCTTATCTTAAGCTCGAAGAGGCTGGTGGATTGAATAATGTATGTCTGTATGTCAGCGATGATTTAAATCATTGCGGACATACAGACAGTAAAAAACTACAATATATATAGAGAGGAAAGATGCGGAAAATTTTCTATTTAAAATTTCAATATACCAGTTGCTCTCACAATGACGCGTAATAACCCGTCTATCGCCTGGTTATTCCGCGCAAACGTTTCAGTTAACTTCGTTGGTTAGTAGTTAACTTGTACAGCATTGTACACACACCGTTTCGCGTTGCACATGCAAAGCGCGCGTTTAATCCGTTCCGATTGCAGTTTGCTCGTGCAACACGCTCTCAGGGGGGCGTATGGGGTCTGTGGCGACCCCGCAATGGAAACTACGGCCCTGCGTTCCGCGCTTTTATAAATAGAATCCTTAGCATAAATAATATTCAGTGTAACCTGGATTCTAAAAATAAAACCGGGAGACGGCCGGCCCGGGGGTTTGGGGCCGCTGCGCCGCTACTAGCTACCACACTACTACACTGCGAAAGGGGTTGTATGACGCGCCGGGGTAACTCGGTCACGGGGGCAATGACAGCAACAACCCGCTGATCGATGAAAATATTTTTCATTGTTTTCCAATCTGGTAACACCGGACGTTGAGTTGGCGGGCAATTAAATGTTTGTTTTTTCACGTGGAGTATTTTGCTTCTTTTTTATTTTGATTATGCGCATAATCAAAGCTGCATGTGAAGCAGCTTTTGATGCACATGGTCGATATGTTCGATTACGCTAATTGGGCAAAATATACCTATTGCGTGATTTGTGTTACCAAATTTATATCAAAGCCAAATTAAAATAATTTTGTCATAAATAATACAAAATTGAATATGCATATGTAGCAGTGCTATTCAAAGTATCTTGTGTAACTGACCTGCGTCATAAAACGTTGATATGCCGATTCTAATTTCTGTGATTTGAATAAGGAAGAGGAGTTTTTTTATTCCTTTTATAATCTGTCACTACAGCTAATAAGTAATATTTTTTATATATTATATCGAATTTTGTGGTAAAAAATTGGTAACAATTAATAAAACCGCTCGAAATTATTTGCTTTACTATTTAATTGTCTATTGATGTTACTCACAATGTGCTCAACCTTTTTAGCAACTGTCCTCGGCAAAAGACACTTTTTTGGTACAACATTCAAACATGACTTACTTAGTTCACAGTTTCGTTTACTTTTTATCGGAATTTGATGAAAAATCCGTTTCAAACTTTCCGACTTTTCTGCGAGTTGTGAATATCATTTCGAGTGCTTAGTCTGGTAATGACGACGTATATTGTATTCTTTTTAGTAAAGGCATAATGTCTATAGTGAAAAAACTGGCCCATCCTGTATTATATTTAACATTTACATGCGCTCTTTCATTAGACATAAATATATACATTTTCTATTAAATACGGAACTGACAATATACAGGCTTTTAGAATATAGGAATTTTCCGACTCCTTATTTCAGTTTATAAAATGTATAAAACGCGCTAATTTGAATAAGAACATTATAGAATTTTCTTAGTAAAATTTCATTCAACATCTTCTTATATTAAATATTTCACCTCAAAATTATTATTATTACATAAAGTATTATATTAAATACTAAAGTTGGAAAGTTGATCAATATTTGAGTCCTGTTCTAAGCAAATATTATCATATATAAATTTTAAAAAAAAATATGTTGTAGGAACCAACCTTTTTACAACAAAAATTTACGCTCCTGCCATCTAAATATTATATTAATAAATATTGGTAAAAAATCGGATGAACACAATATCTCAGAATAAATTAACCTTTCATCCACGCGCGCATCTGCTAATCATGCGTGACGAAGAGATAAAAATGGCAAATTTAAGGAAACACGTAGGGACAAGGTGATCAAAAAAATATGTCTTAAAGATTCATGCGGTAAAATAGAAATAAAGTTCGATTATCAATAAGCCACAGATTATGGCACTAAAATCTTACTTCCGCAGAAAAGCCAAAATTTTAAGTAAAATTTTTTTTATACATTGTATATAAGATATTCTCTATGCGCTGAAGTGGCTCATTAGTAAAGAATTTGTAATATTAAATATTTTAAACCTAGCTCGATTTAACTAATCATTCGTGTGATTGTGAAAATCTAGGTAGACATAATCTGTGATTATCTAACAGAATTATATAATAATCACAGATATCAATAAAAATTGAAAAATACTTGAGTTCATATGGGATTCGAATATATGTCTCTCAGCTAATAGTCACCAACTTATACCACTCGTCTACCGTACTGATGAAATTATGTTAATGCATAAAATAATTACCTTTAAGTAGCACGTGACGTTCGCTTATTTTTTACTCAAGAATTGTATGCTACGGTTAATTTTTGATCAAGATAAAAAAATCCATAACTGGTCGGTCGACAAATGGTTCATCAACTCGTCGACCGACCCCAAGAATCAGCGGATATTCGGTCACGGCCAGTAACAGCAAGCTATTACACATAATGATTTTAGGGCGTAGCTACATCGATTTTAACCGACGGTCCTGGTATTGGGATAGCTGCAACTTCCAAACCGCCTCTTCCTGGTATCGATACAGAGTTTGAATTCGATACAAAAGTGAACGTCACGAAACGACTTTTATGTCTAACCTAATTCCGCGATTGCCAATTAATTAATATATCGATCAAATATAAACATATGCGACAATATAAAAGGTACAATGCCACCACGCGTCTTCTTTATTGATCACCACCATTTAAGTAATTTATGTTAATATAATATAATCGAACATTATTTTATGTCATATGTAATATATATTATATTATACATATGCAATGCCAAAAATTCCTTAGTTCAAAATTATTATATAAGAAAATCAATATTTTTTACCTTTTTCTATTTTATGTAAAATTTAAAATAAATATAATATTTTATTTATAAGTGACACTAAATGGTTATTATGAATGTATTAGGTTCATAATTCATGTACAGTACATATAAATTACGATTATTTTATAAAGATAGAGTCACAATATTGTAATTATATTTATTTAATGATACATTACACATAAAAAAATACTGTCTACTTCAGTTATATTAAGTAAAGTGTAGTGCATTTCTGAAATTACTTTAAACAAACACCGACTCTAAAGTTAGTAATAGTTTATTTTTCTGGCGACTCAGCTAAAATACGGACTAGCAAAAAATGTATAAAATAATTATAAGTATAATGTTCAAAAATGGACTATAACATATATGTTTATTTATTTAAAAAAACGTAATAAATAAATAAATAAAAATAATATATATACGAAAAAATATGACATATGCATATATTATATTGAATTAAGAACTGCAGAGGTGAATTGTATATTAATAATGTATTGTAGCTCGTAGCTATAATATGGACTGTATCAAGCATAATAAATATTCAATGTTAACTGTTCATATTTAATTTTCATTATGGCGTAGAAACCAATCTCAATTATTTTGCTCTACCAAGAATCCAACTAAATTGTCTTCAAAATATTTTTATCTATTAATTAACTGCCAATTCACATGAATAAGATGTGAACATTTTTTAGGATAGGTTTATTATATATAAATAATGTGAAATAATCATACAAAATTTTTACACTATAGTAATGTGTATAATATAATGCTTAATTATCGTAACCACGTGTTGTAATGTGCATGTTAATTACATCTGTATTAACCCTATTGTTTCCAACTACTATTCCCGTAATTACTGTGTATTTCCGTTTTATACTTGTATGGAATTTTTGTTTGTAAAGAGAAAGGTTAACACTAGAAGCTACGATATTCTAACCACAGCTTCCCCCAAATCATAACTCACGCACTGCCACTGATATGTACATATATTTTAATGTGTACCTCTCCCACGCGACTTTTATCAGATGATATGCAAATCCTGTGTGAGATCAGATACATTAAAACAGGCGTACATGTATTTAAATAAAAAGGTGAATTATATTTTTATACCAGCATTACAGACCAGTGGTATAAGTCGGTGACTTATGCCTAAAAATGTTTTTCAATTTAGATCTTGTCTGGAAGATCGGAATTAGCGATTATTACATAATTATAATAATTATCGATCATCACAGATTTGGTTTTCTTATATTTTCCTAATCTCATTGACAAATATCGTGATAAATAATGAAAATAAATTAAACCATGTCATGATATATATTAATTTTAAGCCATATTAGTAGTTTATAATACATAAAAAAATACTGCTTTCAGTCTGGTGTTTCGCTACTTACTTAGTAGTTGTAAATTGTGTATTTTTTTAATGAATTAGTGTATTCTTTTAAATTAATCACTACATTTGTATACAAAAGTACTTTCTTAGAAGTTGTTATATAGGCGAACCATCTACATGTTAATAAATGTTTGATAGTCCCATCCTCCGAAACGGTTTGTTCAATATGCCAATTGCATTCTCCACTTCGTATTTGCCCGTCAATATCCCATTTGAGTGTGTCCGGTCCTGCATTGCGTTTTACTTACTTATTCACAACACGAGCGTCTTGTGTGAAGCGACATAAAAAAATCGAGATTGTTGCCTGCAATTTATTTATTTATACTCTCGGTTCTTTCGTTCGAATACTACTCGTTGCATTTGAGCCGTAAACGTGAGTTAACGCCCGTCTATACGGTACGGTTATGGTATTACGGTATAGGTTTAGCCAGCGTTCAATATGGATGAGAATAATATAAAGGAAATCCTCGTGTTTGATACTGATTCTGGAGATTGTTCCCAGCTATATAAATGTTAATTTTCTTTGTGAGAAGCATTGCTTTCTTTAGACGTATTCACTGGAATTATATTAAGTGTACGAATAATATATTTTTTAATAAATAAATTGCTTTTATATGAAAGTTAATTTTTTTTATTAATAACCTCGATTATTGGTTTACTTCAAACATGTTTTCAAAACAAGTTTAAAACCACTTTTTGCGAATCGCATTTTCTCTTAAAATGTTGTTGGATAATTGCCAACTTTCTATGCAAGGTCCTTTGTAGCTTTAGCACAGCTTTCCTTGCTGTAATTAATACAGATTGCAGTGCCGTCGTTTTCAAAGGCGTAACTACCGTCTGGACCCGGAAACGCTACATTAAACAATCTATATCCTTTGATAAAAAATAAGCACTTTTTAAAATTCGTCTAAGTGACAAAAATATTTAGTTTGAAAATGAAACTCAGCATGAAAATATATTTTTACCACCATATCAGTAAAATCATATCGCAATACATTGTCAGCAATAAATACATATTTACTAGTGAAATTATAATCTGCTCTAAACTGGCATTTAACAGCGTAAAATGTACATTTGCGTGTTTTTTTACAACTTGAATATATTGATTAAAATATTAAAAATGTATTTAATTTTAATTATTGAAATCAATTAATAATAAAAATAGTACTATTTTTCGATTATTTTTTTTTTCTATTTTTTCGAACCAATACATGGACAATACAATTTTAATGATGTGCTTTAGAATGAAATTTTTTATTCACAATTAAAGGAGTTAACTTATGCAATAAGTCATAAAAATGTCAGTTAAGTTTTAACCGTTTTGGAAAAAAAAAAAATTTTTTACATTAAAATACAACACCACCGTGAGAAACATTTTAAGAGCGTAAGTCACAAAGTACACGCTATAAATAAAAAAATATTGCAATATTCGTCACCTTGAGGAAATACATCATCTTTTATTCACAATTAAAGGGATTAATTGATACAATAAATCATATAAACAGTTAAGTTTGGGATAAAGCGTTTTAATCGCTTAAGAAAAAAAAATCCATTAAAATGCGACACAACCATGGATTTTTTTTAACAGCTGAGGTCACAAAGTACACGCTATAAATTAAAAATGAAATAAAATATCCATCGCCTTGAAAAAATATATCGCGCACAACCGTTTCTAATCTGCCTTAGCGGCAAACGGCAGTTTGTTACAAAAAAAATTTACTCTTTTATTTTCCAATCGGTCGTACCACAGAAAATGAGACGGACAACAAAATCTCTAAGGAAGAGGCATGGATATAAATACTAAAACGCGGGCAACAAAAAGTCGTTTCATCTTATCACTTCTCCTTTAACATTTCGTCTGAGAAATTTCCCTCGGACATTTCATCTTTCCTTCCTTTAAGATATTTTCTAAAACTTAAAACATTTAAGCACTCACTTCGAAATTCAAGACAACTGATAAAAGGTCGACTCAACTTCAGACAAGCGAAGATTGCATAAGCTGCCGCTTCTCTCTTTGCATTCACTGATCCAGATCGACTTCAATTTGCAACCTGCGTTAGTTCAATGCCTTACAACGGGATAAACACAATCAATAGCTTCTAAATAATTAGTGAGACACCCGACTGAAATTTATTATATTATTAATAAACTATAATTACATCCTACATTAAATATATTTCACTACGCACAACTCGATTTAATTTTAATTATTCATCTGAGGAATAAAGAAAATCTAGGTGATGATCGATCGTAATTATAAGTATATATTAATTTCTAATTCCTAATATTATATTTAAAGAATAAATTATTCTCTATTACTAAATTATTGTTCTGGCGTTATTTTTATTTTTAAAAATATAAAATATTCTATCAATTTATAAATATGATATTTAGGATTAGATTAAAAATGTTTGTGTGTTACACTTAAAAAGTTCGTTGCATATAAAAAGGATTTGTACAATATTATTTAAGAGAAAAAGTAATTTATTTAAAACGAACTTAAAATTTTCACACTGCGGCTATAAAATTGCGTTTTTTGTATACTTTCATTTTTTATTATACTTATTTTTTAATGCGGCTCGTCGCGCCAATAAAAAAGTAAAAGGCCAATTTTTGTACAAACATTGTGTTGGCTCAAAAAGTCAATGAGAACTTCATTAAATTTTATGAAATCGCTTTTCACTAATTATTTGTAATTGAAATAATCAATTACAAGATAGTTAAGATTAAGATTAGGAAATCCATAAGATAATTAAAACAGCGCAGTGGTAACTTTATTTCTAAAATAAGTATTTTTTAGAATATTTAATATTGCTATGGATATCGAATTTAAAAATGCACGACAGTTAACCCAGATATAAATATGCACTTATTTATTTTTCATACGTTGTTTTTATGTCAAGGGGAAAACTTTTATTTTTGCGCAGTCTATAAACGACTGCCCGTCATGATCAGAGTATCGACCATAAAAAAACGTTTACCTGAAATTTGATAATTTAATGTTGCAGGCTTGAAACAGCAACCCGATAATTGACTTATTGTATCTAACTATAACCACCTACCAAAACTATCAAGTTAAAGCACATGCTAATCCCTCGGCAGCGTTTGATGTAATCAATTACTAGCATTAGATTTCATAAACTACGGTATAATACGATATACTGTGTATTATTATATTTAATACACATGAAACTAGAGTTTATATATAATGAGAATGACATCTATATTATATTACCAAAATACTAAGGGGAAATAAATTAAAATAATAGACGAGTTATAATCTATAATTCGTTTAGAAAGCACTGTCAGAATGCACCATTTAGTAAGATTATTTAATTTGCCTGCTTTAGCCGAATAAGTTATACATTTTTAAGCTACTTTATTGTTTTAATGATACTCACAACGTACGGATGTTTTTCTAAAGAGGTGGATATTTGAGAATACCGAATTTTTTGACTGATTAATGCATTGTTTTATAATATATTTTTATTGCTGTGTCCATGCAATAAATGTGAGTTATAAAACCTTTATTGAGGTTTACCCAAAAGCGTTTACATAAATAAAAAAAAAATATAGCATATAAATTATACTAATATTTTTATTAAATTGTTTAAAATGACGAACATGTATGCCTTTAAAGATACGCTCTACTGACTGTGATTTCTGAATCGAATATATTATGGTAGTTTAGACTCATCGATCAGTCATGTAATGAATCGATCATAAAATGTATTTTTGACTAGCTTTTGACTATAGAAAAATTTCAATATTTTTGAAGAAGATTATACGGAATCGAGTAACAAAAAATATTTATTTTTTAATTATTTTACAGTCACTTAATCGCTAATTTATGTTAAAAAAAACAGTTGTGAGGATAACGTATCACATAATCTCAAATATTTTCAGATAAAAAGAACAACATTTTCTATGTAGATAGATTATTTGACAAAGATCAAGTGAAATGTATTGCGATACATATGAATTCTTGATTTGTAAATATAATCCAAAAAATTCTCGATCCACCTGCACTTGTCACGTGCGGAATCACTGAATACTACACAAAAATAAATTTTAGCAGTGCTGTAATTTCATAATAAAAATTACATTAAAGACTAAAAATAAATAAATCAAAAAATATTTATCTACCACATATTAATTACTCAATATTATAATATTATTTACTGCATTATATATACACATGCATATACTTATTTTAAAAGTAAATATTCTATATACAATAAATTGTAATTATTTTTAACCTATTTATCTAAATTAATAAACATTTCTTACTCCCGGCAACAGCCTCGAGCTCACAGAATCGTATTTTTTATACATTTTTGATATTCTCTATGCACTGAAGTAGCGCATTATTAGAGAATTGTTAATACCCAATATGAAACACACTCGAATTTTAATAATCATCATTAAATTCCTCTGTGAGATTAGGAAAATCTAGGAAAACCCTATCTATAATTATATGGTATTCACTAATTCCGATCACCTAGACACAATATAAATTAAAAAACAATAGGGTCTATATAGAATTCAAACACAGGTATCTCAGATAATTGTAACCGACTTATACCACTCGTCTATCATTAGTTGCAGTCGCAAAATCACGAAATTGTAATCTTGCCTCTGGTTTAAATTCTCCAGTAAAAAAATAATGCTAGCTTATAACCTATTTTCACGAGCAAATTTTTGAATCTTAAATTATTTTCTTACTGTAGTAGCTAGACTTGTAAACTTGTCATCCACCGTAGTTGTCAGATCTTGTTCCAACATTAGATCACATCTTGTAAGACAAAATATAGGATTTTCATCAGACTGCATCTTCCCTAGCTCACCAGGCTTTTTGCTGTCGGAATAAACAAACTACTAGTAATATGACAAAACTGCTTTTGTTTGATTTGAAATTGGAAATTACATATTTAAATATGTAATTTCTAATTATCTTGACATTTATTTGTATGACAATGAGATGCAGATGAGCTGCTGCAGTATATTTTATTGTATGATTATTATTTACATGTTATTGAATGGTGCGGGGCCGGTCGGAGAGAAGCACCGGCCGTTCTTCTCGCGTCGCGTCGCTAAGCTAATTATTTTTCTCGCCACCGCTACGTCAGACAGTGTTGCTAGTGTGCCACCTAATCTAATCTAACTAAATAAATAAATAAATTTTAACTCTATCCCATAAAACAAGGTAAAGTTGTACAGCCATAAAAGTTTAAAGAAAAAAAATCATGTTAAAATTTTGATTCGGCACATAACAGTCTCTTGTCTAGGAATTTTTGGGCTCACGCTGTTGATTTTTTTGCTAGTGGTGGCTAGCCACGTAGTGAGACCCGCTGCTTTAAATGCATCCCAGAGGCGACATTAAATGTGTATACATGCGCCCAGATTGAAAATCTAAATAATTCAGTCCGAGTTATATAAAGCAACTGAAAATATTATTGCATAAATATATTATAAATATTAATAATTCATAAAATGCATTAAAGGAAAACCGACGTACTAAGCATAATAAAGCATGGGATCAGCCCCATTGTGTGTTTTACATCGTCGAAAGATTAATTTCGGTCCGATGAAAATATCTCGTTGGCTTTACATGATATTACCATATTTCGAGCGCGAAAAATAGCGAAAAAAAGAGACAAAAGCAGACGGAACGAGAGAGGCGAGCGTCCGAAGGTCTATCGGAAAAATCGAACTGCCCCATAATTCGGCGGCATTTCCCGCTCGGGGGTCTCTCATTTACCCCGTGGGACGGCGTGTGAATGTACGCGGGAAGAGTGCCCACGACCTTCACTATTAAATATTCCGCTTTTGAAACTGAGAATCTCGAGCGAAGCTTTGAAATTACACTGCTTCGTGAATAGTTGATGCGTTTCACTTCCAGAAGCGAGTTATCTCTCTTACCTCTTAAAGGAGCACACACAGACATACAAAGAATACATGAGCTTTCGACAAGATATTTATAGCGATTCTGCGAAACATGAAAACACAAAAAGAAGAAGAAAACATATTTAACGCACGACTAGTGCGGCGCATTGTAGAATAGAATCATTAATCCGTTTTTACTCGGCTCGTAATGCAAAGTCCGTAAGAAGCCATCTCTTTTCGGCTATCCCAAAGCAAAACTAAGTAGCTTATAAATCACCAAGTAAGTACAAAAGTTAAAATTAGACACTTAGTAATACTATCTGTCAAATTTTGCTAATTTGAGGTTTTATAAAAATCTTTAATGTAACATACAATTTTTTGCAATCAAGCTTTTTGTAATGAAGCATTTTGATTTGGCACATAAATTCAACATTTCAACCTCGTAATGCATTGTTATAGATTGTGTGGCACATACACTTCAATTGGCAATACAGAAAAATATTTTCTTTCAAAAAAATCAATCATTTTAAGTATAAATTTCAAGCAAAAATGTGTATATTCAAGATAACTACTCTATTCTTTAATAGGGATATAGTCATCTAATATTATATATATATTATACGAGAGTGAGGCGAGCGAGGCACTTTCCTCAGGTGAAGCTTTACGTTTAAAACAAGGATTATCTATAATAATTCCTTGCAGTATATGAGGGACACCATATGAAAAATTATTTTTTCTACAATAAAATTGAAAAAAACGATGTCGAATTTTAAAATTAGATGATCTATCTCAGCAATTTGTTCCTTAAAGTGATACATTTTTATTTACTGTAGAAATGAAAGGAGTGATAGATATATCATTAATACAACTTAAATAAGGATATGAAAAACTGTATGAAATTTAATCACATTTCGAATTATTAACAAGAAGAATTTTTTTTGTCGATGAATGCAAAAAATTTACATAACGATAATAATTCTAATGAATTTTTATCAGAAATAATTAAATATATAAAAATCAGGCAATGGAATTAATTCCAAATCTCAAATCAGCTACAAATTTAGATATATTAAAAATAATGCATGAATACAAATAATAATACAGTCAAATCCGAATTTCGATATTGCGTTAAAGATAATTTTGACATTACCGGCTACTGTAGTCTCTGCTGAAACAAGCTTCAGTAAATTAAAAATGATAAAAACCTATCGAAGATCGTCAACAAAACAATTTTAATAATATAATTAATAAATATGCTTCAAAAAAAGCACAAAAAATAAAACTTTCAAGGTAAAGATATTATTTTGTTTCTATGGTAATATTTGATATATTTTTTTTAATCAAGTGAGTTTGAATCACCGAAAAATTGTAAATTAAATAACCGAACATTTTATGATATTGACTCTCGATAAAATAAAAAAATATTTTATCTCATCCACCTTATTCTCCAGACCTTGCTCCTTCTGACTAACATTTATTTGAACCGATGCAACACTTTTTAAACGAAAAAAATACAAAATTCAGATTATATGCTAATGAAATTAAAAAAAGACTCCAAGACTTTATGCTAATTGAATTTAAAAATGTTATGAGGTAAGGAGAAGATTAAATTCTTAGAAGAAATTATATTTGAAATCATTAAGTGTTTTTTTTTTATTTTATCCAAAAAGATCAGTTTATGATATCATGCGTTACAATCATTTATTTTTTATAAAGCACAACAATACAGTAGATAATATTTTCCGTGGGTAATAAATATCATACATAAAAAAAACTTTCAGTTAATTTATACTACTTTTATGTACCATCCATTGATTTTTCAAGGGTACGATTGTTACCCTGCACGCATCATTATTTCATATGTTTATTATAATACAAAGGACAAATCTAAAGAGCTTTCATTGGATGAAAAAATGGTTGGAGTTTTATTATTTTATTTTAGTTATAATAGTACGTACATATGTATACATATGAGAAACTAACAATCACATTAGCTCTGACGCAATATGATTTGTTGAATTCCAGTTCAAGAACTCCAGTGAATAATGATTAATACTAATATTTTAACAGATTAGTTTTCAGCAAATCGGAATAAACTATTTAAATGCTTTCAACGTTTCTTTGTAGACTCATAAATATCTACCATCAACTTACAGTAGATATTTACGATTCTACAAATAGATGCCGTTTATTTTTTTTTTATTTAAAAGTTGTGGGTCAAAAAAGAAGCTAAGGTTCGATACGATATCAAAATACTCTGGTGGAAAAACAGCACCCACGATGTAATTTTAGTTGAACCTTTCGCCCAATAGCCATTTGAAAGCTCTTAAAACTTATATATTACAACAAGATTGATTGGGCGAGACGCATTTTGGAAATTCAATTATTATAAAATTGATAATAAAAATACCTGCTTTTGGCGATGAAAAACAACAGTTAAATTAAGTTTATATCGGTTGAGTTAGATTTTTGTTGTCGCCTTTAAGTAGGTTAAATGGGTAAAACACGAACACCATAATTAAATACTTATGGTTTGAGCATTTTATATTAAACTCGCATATATTTAACAATCGTCAGACTATTAAAAATCTGTTATTTTAAAATTAAGGTAAAGATTAGCATATTCAATGCGATAAATATATACATATTGTTGTCCTTATTTAGTTGAAAAATATATATTTTCTATGTGCAGCTTGTAATTAATACATATAACATCTTCAAATATTTCTGGTTTTCTTGCTAGAAATCTGTCTTTGCATTTTTGTTACTAGATTGGTAAAAAAGTAATATATTTATTGTATTTTACTTTTATTAATGAAACTTTAAATATGCTTAGTGTCATTGCAAAATATTCTCTATGTTTATCTTAAAACTTATTATTTTTTCTTGAGTGCGATTTTAAATATTTATGTTCCGAATTCCCAAACAATAACAAAAATATGTGGTTTTGCGCTATCACTATTTGTACAAAATTTCAACAATACCACAAGTATATTATTGACATGCAAACCACAAGCAAAAGACAGCTACTCAAAAATACCTATTTTTATTAATTAACGTAAATTCAACTAGCTCACCCAATTGTTTTCCACTCAGATATTTAAGTTATTACTATGAAAATAAAATAAAGTGCTAAAAGCTCCAACTTATTTGATTCATCTAAACATACATATAAAACAGGTTGTCAAACTTTAAAGGTCTAGACGAGTCTCACGTGAGACTTAAAGACAAAGGGGGGAGTTCGTTACTCTACATAAAACCAAAGACCACGTTTCAGTTGTGTCTACATGACGGAATCGTGCTTTTAAATTTTTAACAATTTATACTCAAAATTAGAGACCTAAACCTGGTTTAATCTTGGGAAGCGGCCATTTCTTAATGACAAGACGAATCCTGGGATTGTAATTTAATCAGCGAAACTAAATTGTAAACGTGATTAATTTTAAAATATTAATTTATGTTATTAGTGTTAATCATATATAGCGAAAATACACAAAAACATTTACATAAAGTTTTACTCACACTATAAAATAATATAAAAATGCAAAGTGAAACATAAATATTCTTACAAAATTAGTAAATAAATATTATTTATTTTAAACAGCTTTTAATCACATAAAATTTTTCAAAACAATCAAGATATTTAAATTGAAAATATGTATTGTTGAAATATCAACCGTTCCTAAGTTAGAGCTCTTTAAACTGACAGTGAACTTATTTGCTGCATGAATATTATGGTGCATCTTGTTTTTAAGATATTTGTATTATATAAAAAAATCATATATTATATTTGTATTTAAATATCAGTCTTATGGATCTTCCATTAGTCTCATACGTATTAATAAGTTAAGATCCGTGCGCTAACGGACAATTTTTCTATATTCTATTAGCGTTTTTTTTAAGAAACAGAAGTTCCATAAGATAAAATTTACAAAATCGCAAAAATTAAAAATTAAATATTAGTTATATATAAAAATAATATTCTCATCTTATTCAGAGTCAAAGCATAAGCCATAAATCGAAAGAGTTTCCATAGTATCCATTATAAAAGACGCTACTGAAAGTTGTACTATATTAACTATATCCAATAATAATTATTTATATTATTATACTATGATTTTATTCGTTTTAACTTATGTGTAAAGTTTCCGACTATTAAAAATAGATGTGTAAAACAGCAATTTATGAGTAAAAATTATACAACGTGGACAAATTCTTCTCGAAATTTTCTATAAATAAATCATTATATAATATATTTAATGCTAAAATTGTTTAGTGGGTAAGGTACTTGATTATATTAAATACCGGCCTGAGCTGTATGCTAACGTTTATTAATTATAATTTATAATAATAGTTTATAATTAACAAAGTTTCCAGACTACTTCACAATATGAATATGTTGCTTATTATCCAGTTATAACGCATTAGGCTTATGTCTATTATGTTACAACAGAATATTTATAATAAAAAAATATTCTAGCTTTACGTGTAGACATACTTTTTATTCAATATTAATTAAAAAATATATAGATCCTCTTGATCTAGATAACCTTTGTCAATTTGTGGCGGGATGAGACACGACAAAACCTGCAGTGCATATTTTATGCGCTATTCCAAAAATATATAAGTTCTGCTATGTTATACAAAATAAAAAAAGTGTTTATTTACAAGTGATATAACTGTATCGTATAATTATGTTTTAGTAAATAAATGTTTACAACAAATCTAATAACTAAGATACTAAGTATTCTCTTATGCTGTATCAAAAACGTGTATCATCATAAAAAAACTTTTGATTTTTCCAAAGTGAATACTAGCACTGGAACGGTTGATATGTCATCGCCTTTTTAAATCAAAGTACTAGAGAATCAATATACAAAAATAACTAAATGTTGTACAATTTAATGAGCATTTTTGTTGTTAAGCTTTAGACAAAGGCAAGAAATGATATACTGTGGTAATTCAGAAAGTGTCTCGTTTTTTTAATATTTTGATTAAAATATGAGCGATGTTCGTGTACTTTAAGAAAATGTACGAGAAAAAATTGTGTACATTCACATAAAGGCAGCGTATAAATATTAATGCAATAGAAAATTGCGATGACACATGATAAATTGAAAGACAGAAAATGTGACAGTCCTCAGTTGCTCTTATGTTCAAGTTCTTAGTATTACATATTTATGTGTTATTTTATTTAAAAGAAAACGTATTTTTATGATTTTTAGGTTATATTGCACAATTTTAAGTAATAATAAAATATCAATAACGTGATAACATTGACTTACGATTATTTTTCACGCAATTTTAGACATGGTTCCTGGCGGTGAAAAATTGTTTTTCGCATTTTCTTTTTTTTATAACAAATGTCACCGTGACGTAGTGATTTTGTACATTCTGATTATTTTTTCGTTTTATTTAGAAAAATAATCCATATTTTTATAATGGATATTTTTAACGTGGTAGTTTTACGTAACACTGTCGAAATTCTATATACAACAATAAAACACTTTGATGGATACAAATTAATTGAGCGGCGAGATCGACACACGTCACGCGGCCGACAGAGCAAAACTGAACACTGACAATATCTGGTATTTGCTCCAACCCTCGTGAAGGACCTGAGCTGGAAACACCCCTTAAGTCAGGGGAGCGCAAGCGCGAAGTTGCGGGCCGCTAAATAGACTAAGCCCAAAAGTAAACTTTTTGAAAAATCGTACATAAATACAACTATAATAACATTACAAATGAAAATAAAATACTTATATTGATAGTTAGTTACAAGAAGGGCGCGTGTATATTTTTGAATTTTTGAAAAATATTTTTGTTAATACTGTTTTTAATATTACACAATAACCAAAACTGTATTGATAATATGTACATTTTAAAATTGCAGGTGAATAAATTATTATAAAAATATTATATGTATAAATTTATAATTTAGCTACTGAGATTTTGCTGTTGCTTATTATATTCTATCGGACACCGATTATTATATTTTTTAATAAAAATAAACTATAAATTTCAACTTTATTTTATATGACAAATCTATTATTTAAAACCTTGTTCGGTCAAGGCAATAAAAGTATGTAGTTCGGTTGTTATATAAAACGTAAAGATCGATTTTTAAATTTTAACATATATTACACTAACTAAGAAAAGGTTTAAGTCAGATTTTATAATTCATAAATATATATTAGAAATAAGTAGAAATATTTTTTTATATTCACCAAAATTTAGATCTCCCTCTAGATTGGATTCACAACCCCTGCATATCGGCAATCATACAATGATCGGCGGAGTTGTACGAAAGCTCCCGGAAATTGCCGAAAGCGAACGATGTACCATGCCAGTTCTAACAAACAGTTCAAACGGTTATATTCCCTATGTATATAACCATAAGGCATATATTCGGATAAAGTGCAGATTTTGGTTGTGACGCACACGTTCGATATTGTTTCAAACCACCAGCAATCCTTAAATATTTTCTCTTATTTACAAAATATATAAAGTAAAATAACCAAAACACGTGTACTAGTTGTTTTTATTGTAACGACTAAAAATTACTATTTTGTTAATTTGCCCCAATATTTATAAATCGATTACAGCACCTTTTATAAATTTTACTAGTTTACCCGGCCATAAAAAATTGTACTAAATTCAAACTCATCATAATTAATTTTATTCATCTTGTTATTACAAATTTATTTAAATAATTTTAGTCACTTGTCTTCATGTATTTCAGTAGCACGCTATCGATTGTCACCAGGTCGCTGTTCAGTTTCTTCAGCAGTTTCGTTGGCATGTATTGCAGTATAGATCTACTCCCAGACGGTGAACAGTGTAGCGACGTGGCATATGCACATGTCATTCTGACTGTCATTTCTAGGTCAATTTTAATATTAAAAACTTTCAACTTTCCATAAATTTAAAAAAACAATATATTGTATAAAACATGGTGTTTCTTACGTTGTAGCGTTTTTTATTTGTATGTTTAAATGCTACTTCTAATTACTTTTTAATAATTTATTTGCAACAGTAAATTAATATGTATATGTATAAAGATAATAGCACATAGCCGTAATAACGCATTGTTAAAATAACATTGTAACTACATTCAATTTCCGCAACTTAATAAAAAATTTAAATTTAAAATTTACGCTGTTAAAAACATACCGACCTAAATACATTTATTAATTAACATTAACTACAATACAACAATCTTTTTTTTTACTAATAAATTACTTACCTAAAAATACAGAAAATAAAAAGTGTAAAGCTTGAGATTATTAAGTTGATATTAGTTACGTGGTAAATTTGTTACAATAACACAGAAATTATAATTTATATTATTATTATTTTTTATAAGATGCACAATTTTAATTATTTATGTTGTATTATTTGTTTTGGTTTTTAAATATGCTTAAAGTGGTTCAGAACTGTTGGATTACTTACATTAAAATTTGCGGAAGTTCCTGAATCGTTGTGTGTAGTTCTGGTTTAACTAACCCTCTAGTTGGTCGTTTTTAACTGAAGAAAGACGCTCATGATGTTCATTACCATCAAAGCTCTCTTATTTTTTTTAAGCCACCCTTTACCACACGTTCTTTAACAGTATTACTACCAAAAACATTGTTTAGCTTACGTAAATTTCTGTTTCGTTTCCACCTTTTTCAATTAATACAAAAATTTATCAGCCCAATTTAAAGCTTATTTAAAAATAAAATCATATTTGATGGAACCAAAATACAGACTAAAATATAAAATTAAAAATAGTAATAATATTAACACGATGATATGACACTTTTATTAAAAATTAAATTGAATTAATAAACACAAACCACAATGATCTTTCTTGCAAAAAAATGTGTAAATTACATATTTTTAAGTGTAACTTAACTATTAATTTTCCAAATTTCATTAAAACATATAATCGTCGCTTTTAATTTTCTAGGATATTTTTTTTTTATTATTATTAAAATATGATTTTTTGATGTTTATTTAAAGATTTTACCTAAGAAATGACACTGAAAAAGATTGAAAAACTGACGAACGTCCTTGACCATGTTACATTTCTCCGTTGAAAACATCGAGCGTGTGATGCGGCCACAATTAAATCGAATTCGACGGTGGCGCCGCTCTGCGTCCGCGCCGCGAACCAACATTATATACATATTTACGTTCAGCTCTTTGGGATGAGCCAACCGCTCTAAATGTTATTCGTTTCGATAAAATTCCTAAATTCATATTTGTTGCGAGCCGAACTCGCCCTTTGACACAAACAATAAAAATCCACCCGAAAACATCGCATAAGAAGACGCCGCAGGAACAACAGCGCACAGGTAACCAAAATATTACACCAGCGATCAAATGTTTACGATACAACATAACCTAAAATTCTCGAGTAACGCCGATAAAATTCGTGTTTATCTCATTTCACATCCTCGTAGCCGCTTCAACGTTTTTTTTTTATAATTACTGGTTTGATTCGCGGCCTACATTATAAATTCGCGTTCTATGCATCGATGACCTTAAATAAAAAGTATAACCTCTCGGGGGTCACCTGTGCCCCGCGCATCAATTAATCAAGGTTATCTGTGTTCAATACAAAATCTATTTTATTTATTTTTTGTTTGTGCATTTTTTTTCAATGTTAAGACCAAATTATTGTTCGTCGGTAGTTAATAAGGTAATAAATGATATTATTTTTAAATAATAATTGTAACAATCGAATGAATATAAAATTAACGGAAGATCGTTCAAGTAATTATATTTTATCATTATTAGAAATTCAGTGTTGCCACAATTAAATTTGCATTTGATATATTTTTTATATTTTTACCTTTGTTTATTTTTATCAAAAAGTTATTTATTCTTCAATATTGATATTGTACCCTTCCAGATCAAATATAACACACATATAAATATCAGTGTTTCTTCCAATCCACAAATATTTGTGGAATACGCTGTCTTCAACTCACTCGAAGATTTCGCCTTTAACTCTTTTATTATTGTATAACGTCCTTTTTATTTGCGGAAACATTAAAAAGTCATAAGGAGACATATCTAGTCAATACCAGTGAGATAATATTATCGTGTTGAAAAATTTATATTTGTTTCAACACAATTTTAGACGTTTATCGGATCACATTCCTCCTTATTGGATTTCATCGATGAAAATAGTAAGGAGTACCGTGACATTAGATCAAACTAGACTTACTTTATTAGTCTCGGCTCTCAAGAGCTTCCATTGAAACAACTGCATCTTTGTTTCAATTCCATAACCATACAGCACGATAAATCAGTGGTATATGTATGTCAGTGACTAATACCTAAAAAACTAAAAAATGGCCCTAGTGTTTTTCAATTTCTATCGTACCTACGAGATCGTAATTTGTGACTATTATATAATTATAATTTTGACAGATCATCATAGATTAGGTTTTCCTATATTTTCCTAATCTCATGGATGAATATCGTGAAAAAGGAGAGAGTTATGTCTTACATATTGACATATTTAATAATAGTTTATAATTAATAAAATATATGTCTTATTACAGACTTTAATTTCTGAAATATTGCTTATTTTATGAAACTCGCAGAATACGTTCATTGAATAAAACAAAATGTTGGAAAGGCCCACTCTTTATTGTCGTTTTAAGCATATCTCAAAAACAGGCGTGCGTCTCAAACTTTTATGAAGGTCGTATGACGTTTTTGTATTTATTGTTTCAGGACGCAAATATTTTATTTCAATCAGCTTAATAATTTGATCGTGGTTAATTTATTTACAATTATTTCATTTATATGTAAATCCGCACAAAACATATATTAGTTTTATAAGGATATTTTGCTCAATCTTTCAGCTTGTATTGCTGCAGCACCTCCTCTACGAATTCTTACGGGTCGCTACTGGTTTTGAGAGGTGGTGAAAATCTATTCTTTACCTTTTAACTGCTGCTTGGATTCAAGCTAATAGTAGTGATACCCATGTTTCATAGGTAGTAACAAATCTTTCCATAAAATTTATCAATATTTTATGTTTTCGTGTCGAACACGAACACGTTTCTAATCAACCCACCTTGCAGATTTTTTTGCCATTCCACATTGCTCAAAATGTTTAAAACCCGTTCTTAAGAGATACACAAAGCCTTTACTATTTCTCGAACGTTGATTCATCTCTCTACTATGTTTTCCTGAATGGTAGCAGCTTAACAAATAGCAACCTTAGTTGTTAATCGCCAATCTAATGGGTGATTTGGTTAAAATGGAGAAAACTCAATTAGATCTAAGCAAATCCTTTAACATCATGTAATTTCATCGGAAGTCTAAATAATTGCGAGTTTAATCAGTCCATGTTTTACTGTGAAGCTGAAATTTTATAATATTTAAATTTTAGCTGTTATTTTCTATTAAGAAAATGTCGAGTTATAACTTACTATGAAAGGTATTTTTTTAATATTTCTCTAATAATCTGTTATATGTTTTAAAGAAAATATTGAGAGTTAATTTACAAATTTCTATTTTCTTGCAAGCGCAATTTTTCAGATATATTACTCATAGATATTTTATTTAAAGACAATTTTAAAGTTCAATTGGTTGCACAGTGAAAATATTCTGCAAATTTCACTTATAAATGAAAATGCAAAAAAAAGGGTCTCTTAATTATTATGTGTAATTATATGTAGGATGCTAATTCGCACGTGGGAGAAATGAAACCAGCGCTCAATTTTATTTTAATCAATATCTTGCTAGCTGTTGTTGTCATCACTGATGTTTAAACGATAATCAGTTACAAATTCATCAAATTTACTTTTTACATTTTTATTCGATTACCTTCAGACTTTAGTCTGTTTTTCTACTAAACGCTATCTCAGTTGTATTATAAAATTTGCCAAAACACACATATTTTAAAATTATTAAGGTTATGCTACATTTATTTTTACTTTATCTTTAATTATAACTTTCAGATGAATATAAGATTTATCGCAGAGTTTAGCATAAAATCAGTATTTGTTAAATTATTATTTTTTGTTTTCACATATTCAACTTAGCTCTTGGCTGTTTGTGGATATATATATTTATTAGCGCATTTAGTTTAAGACCCACACTAGACACACGGTTTTTCCATCGCAAAAATGCCGCCCCCAAGCGAGTGCCGCCGAAGGCGGTCCGTCCCCGTCCCTCTATTTACGCCACTGTATTTGAGTTACAATTAATATATAATGTGTTTCGACATTCTGTGATAGGATAAAGTAACAAATAAAAAAATAAACATTCAGTTTCATGACTAGATATACTTAAAAAAAATTGCCTACTTTGGCTCACCTGTACAATGAACCATGCAGACTTTGACCAAGTCTTTTAAATTATTATCAACTAAATTTAAAATTTATTACGATACTGGTGTAAATGCAATCAAATAAAAAAAGATTATTCATGATCGATAACACTAATAAATTTGACCTTTTTTGTTATAAAGACACTAATTAAAAATTGTATCGAGAAAGAAAAAACAAAAATAGAATCATATTGTTAAATAAATGCAGATTAATACTTGTTTTGGTGTGAGTTTTTCTTCATCTTCGAAAAACATATGATTAAATAAAAACATTTTTTTTTAAATATATCTATAAATGAACTTTGTTCAGTTTTCATATTTGTACAGTGCGATATATTAATCTTAAACGATCAATAACGTTATCAAAGATTATTTTACAAAAAGTTTTTCAAACTATATTTTTTTATATACACACATTGTTGATCTAGTTCTATGTTTTAAAATAAAATAGCACAATTATATATCTCTGCCGAAAAAAAATAATAGAATTTTTGCACTAAAAAAAGTAAACGTAGGTGAAATTGTTCTATCTCTTTTAAAAACTGTTTTGATGTAGCTTACAAAAAATGCGTTGATTGTCGGAAAGTGCGTCAATCGTTTTTTATTTTCGATTTTTCAATTGAAACTTCACATCTAGATGAAAATCAACTTGGAATTGGATAATCGAATTACCTCAACTTCTAAGTGAATTATAATTACGTTTTCTATCTGCATTTACATATGTATTTAATTTAATTCGACTATTATAATTTTATTAAACTGCAGTAGTTAATTCAAATGTCAGTGTACATTGTACTCGAATTAATCGCATGTGTTTAATCTATCAGCTTAAATCTCTATCTACGTCATCGACTATTCGTAAACATATAGGAGTGTACCTTTTTATCTTGTGCATTGTTTGCTCACTGTATAGTCGGCCAGTTTTTTTATCAAGCGACCCAACTTACGCTTCGGTGCACAGAGAACACATACTTGTTCTCGTGATCTGGCACTCGCCCTTTTGGGTCACGGATTATGAGTTTTCTGTTCTAAAGTGTAACATAGCTTAACATATTGTATTGAGGATAATAAGCGGTTAATTGCAATTGCAACCATCTGAGAAGCTTTTTCGAAAATATGTAAGCCCTCATAGCCAAATACATTCCTGTTTGTTTAATAATAATTACTTGTTGTATGCAATTATTTGGAGTGCCTTCTTACACGTATGCTCCACGATTTTTTTTGTCAGTCCATATCTCGCATCCATAGAACAAAAATAATTTATATTTCTTACCTTGCTCTCTCAGTCAATGTGGATGATTTACATGTGAATCTGAAATGCAATTTTGCTCTGAATTGTATAATTTCTACAACGAGGGAATTTACACCCGCTCGCTTGGAGATGGTATTTTAGGGATTGCATTGAGGAGCGCATTTTTTTTTGTATCGACTAAGATAGATCATGTTTTAGCGTTAATTACTTTCGACGATATGTTTTTTTAATACTTTATTTTCAATAATATAAATAATTATATATATACTATACATATTACTGATTTGCATTTTTACAATTTTTTATTAGCTACAACTTGATAAAAAAAAATAAGAATATAAAATAAAACGTTGATAGATTTAATTTAAAAAAAAAACTAAAAACCTTTTACAATTGATGCGAGAGAAAAATAAAAGTATAGGAATAAAAAGATGTGAAATTATTGCTATGCTGTCTTTTGCTTCTAGAGCAATATGTGCTTGTATTTAAATTCAAGGTTGTTTTTATCGTAGTCTGGTATGAAAATGATAGTGTTCTTTAATTGTTGGTATTTGAAGGCTAATATACATTTTTTTAATGTTAATATAAAAAGGTGTATTATATATTATTTTTATAGTTTTATTTTGAATGACTTGTTATTTAGAAAACAAAATAGTATTACTGGTATTACTCCACATCGAGCAGGCATTGTTTATAGATTAAGATATTATTTTTTATAGTTAGCATGCTTTTTCTATTAAATATGGTCTGGGGGCCGCAATGTCGGCAAGCGAAGTTCCAA
This sequence comes from Plectrocnemia conspersa, assembly GCF_051122295.1. Lineage (NCBI taxonomy): Eukaryota > Metazoa > Arthropoda > Insecta > Trichoptera > Polycentropodidae > Plectrocnemia > Plectrocnemia conspersa. The sequence goes on from NW_028277174.1 coordinate 22,254,604, forward strand.
AATATTTTTATTAAATTTAAGCTTTAAGCTAAGAGTCCAGGTGTAAGCCCAGTTATATAACTTTTTTCAATTAGCAATTCTTTTACGTTACCGCTCTGTTCATTTTGGAAAGGTAGTGGCAGAATTTGTCGACGTTTTGTTAAAATAATTGTTTCTGTTTTAATTTTGTTGATTTTAGTATTGCGCTTCTCAAGAAGTGTTCTTTTGATAATTACTTGATCCAAGCCACTAAAAATACTTTTTTTCAAATGCAAAAGAACAAAAAATCCATTAGTTTTTAAGACCATTTTAATAATTATATGCGATTTTTTTAGACACTTACCGGTCACAGTACTTTTTTAAAATTTTAAAAAATAATTTGCACAGACCCACCCCTTCCTATGCAACCATTGCTGAACATTTAAAAAATCGCATACATGTGATTATTAACAAAAAAGTGCTATGATAATTTTCTCGAAAAATTTACTGATTTTTGAGATGAAAATTTACAAAATAGTTAAGTCGAGCCTGACCGGGAAGGGATTAAAAGATAAAAAAAACATATATGATAACTTTGTACCAATTTGTTGCTTAGGTAATTTTTATTTCTTTGCAATTATGAATTTTGATAGAATTTATACCAACAATAATCTGTTTTATATCCACGAGTTTCCTAAAATGACTTTTCGGTCGACATCTCGAGTGTAGAGCAAAGCATTCCAAGCCTTCCGAAATTCTTAGTAATTATTATCGTATACATAAGAAACAGCTTATTTTAATGACGTAGGATTATCTCTAACCAAACTTTATACAATTAGAATTCACAATTTCCCGTGTAATTCGACTATATTTATTTTCAGGGTTTTTTATAAGAAATAAATACTACTATAATTTAACTTTTAATATTAAATTGATGCATTGTTGAACAAACAGTGTGATTCAACGTGAGAACTAATTGCGCTTGTAATAAAATTATTATATTCGAGCTTCCTAGAACTTAAAATGGGACAATGTAGCAGAGGATCATAAGTATTATACATCAGTCGTATGGTTTTATATAAATTTTCCATTAATGTAACTCACGGCTGTTCTTTACACACGAACACTACCATGATACATATGAATCCTCTAGACAAGATTGACCGGTTTGTCACGTTTCTGTCCGTCTGTTTCAGTTTTGCGCCACGACAACATATTAACCTTTTTCTGCGCTCTACTTTTTTTGTCAAAATCGCAGAATTGCTCAAAGTTACACGCCCACACGATACATCATATCTCGAGACTACTATGGTCGGTTCTTGCATCGCTTCGGGCGATAACGTAACAGAGATAGAGAAATTCGTCCCCAGAGGCCCGGGCTAAAGTATCCATCTATTTTTGTTCAGTGCGTGTCCTTTCGGCGCGATATAACTCAAGGGTAGGCAGGGTAGGTAAAGGTCTTGGATGGAAAAACGTGTTTCACGCGGCCGGTCATCCTGTGGAAATATGGATATGGCGTGTTTTGTTTTTTTTTGTTACGAATTATCCCCGCGGGGCATGCTAACATGAGTCCAGTCTATTTTCGGAGTAAATTAAACCGGTTAATTCTAATGGTGTTTATGTATGACGGACGGTCATTGCACTAATTATTCAACGGCGGTTGATAAGTTCGAAATCCACACTTCCAGCTGATAAATGTGAATAGTTTTAATCTCTTGTGTGGTTGTGTATTCATGTTCATTGCTCGCAATACATCATACGAAGTTATTACTATGTCTAAGAGATACCAGATAAAGCGATGAGTAGTGGACAGTGAAAGTGCTATGAGATTTTGCACATAATATAATTGTTTCACCATGACAAGCGCAAATTCAATGCGTTACAACTGGTTAACAATTAGTGGGTGCTGTTCCCGAGAATTTTTTAATCCCGAGAGTCGATTCAATCTTGACACTGACTATCTCAACGGATCAGGCTATCGGATTTATTACTTCAAATAGATGTAGCGTCAGCAGTTGCTGCTATTAAAATTCATTCACTGTGTTTTTTGATCCCTCCCCGAAAATCCCTACCAGTAACAGTGTCACCAAATGCGGTTCTGTATAGTCTCCACACATATAACAGTTATTCTTCGAATGACTGCGTTTGAAAACGTCTCCCATGCGTAAGTGAACACATTTTTTTCCCATCGTTTTATTTTATCATCAAGAAGGTAGCAATGACGCCATAGTTACATGTTAGCAAGCTTTATTATTCTATTGATCTTTTCGCCTACGTCATTATCTTTCATTCAAGCTGTTTTTTTTATGATATGTAATAAAACTTAATGATCACAAGGCAAGACCACGTTAACAAACATAATCGTAGTTTTTACTGTATATAATAATAAGACATTTACAATAACATAGAAAAGTGCATGTAACATATGCTTTAATTGTTGATTTTACATATGTTTGAGCAATGTGAAGTTTGTTTGAAAGAGCACACAATAAAATAACACATTTATCAGTTGACATGCTCTTTCCTTGTGTTTATAATGTTTTCATATGAATGTAAATCAGAACAACTAATCCGTGCTGCTTTAATGTATGACAATAATAGTGTTTGATTTGTTCAAATATATATTATCAAAAGTGACTGTTTGGTGCGCATTGTAGTCAGGTGGCGTCATTATGCTTTATTTTTTTTAAACGATGAAGTTCGGACTGTAACAGTCAATGGTGAGCGCTATAGACGCGTGAAAACTGATTGTTTCTTGCCACACATCGGGCTCAACGTTGAATATTTAGCGTGATAAGTTCCCAAATCGCATTATTTCACGTTTTTGTGACGTCAACTGACCGTCAAGCACATGCATTTTAACGCTGTTGAATTTTTTGTTGGGTTATGCTAAGAGTCGTGTCTACGCCGACAAACCTGAAACGTTGGAGCATATAAAAACCAAGATCCGATATATTATAGCCGAGATACCGCCCGAAATGTACGAAAAAGATCAGCTGCTGCAAAATATCCAAAGGTGGCCATTTAATTAATAGAGTTAGATCACTCTTTATATTTCTTGCGGCTTTAATTTTCATCACCTGAAAGTGAGCTACTCAAAAATTAGCAATACATATCCACACATAATAATTGATGCACTAATATAATGTTATTTTCACTGCGCCTCAAAACCATATTCCTTGCTCCTGGGGCTCAAAAATCAATAGACAATATGCATTACATATTGGCGAAAACTGCATATCGTATTGATATTATATTATTTTAAATAAATAAGTAAATTCATTAGTTAAAAACTGTAATTGTTACTTAATGAGTTTACCTTTAAACCAACAATACTGTACGTATATGCTTTTTCAATAATAATCTTTTGTGAACAATACTGTTGATTAAATTACACAAACACAAATGTTTAAAGAATGCTTTTCAAATGATGTTTGAAGCGTCATTTGCAAAATCTTATATTGGAAACAGTAATACATACCATTAATGATAAGTACTGATTGTTTCCTGTTCAATAGTTTAAAAACCGGAAACAAATAATGTGATATAGCATACAATGCAAAATAATTGGGACTACTAATCTCCATGGATCAATCTACATATAATCGTATTATCAGATCAAATAATGTCATTTTACGTACTATAATTTATGAGTTTATTAATAATATCACGTTGTTTAATTCGTGTCATTGTTCTATCTTATCTTAAATCGTATGAAAGACTTTTAAGACAAGAGAGCTAAATTTTTCCATTGCGAAAAGATAAGGATTGTAGTGGTAATAAAATTAGTGCAAAAAGCGTACATAGTTATTTTTGTTTATGTTACGTAAGTCTTAGACAAAACCTGCGTCAGCTTTCTTTTAAGAGATTTTTAGAAGTTGACAAATTGTTTATTTTAGAGAACCAAATGAATTGTCTATAATTGCCAGACGTGATTTCAGTTGAATTGGTTTCCTAAAGCTGAATATAATTTATAAAATTCACTTTTGAAACTAAAAGGGAAACGTATATATTATTCAATTTAATTGCTGAAAATTTTCACGTCCAGTTCACAAGTTCTAGCCGCCTCAGTAATTGGCATGTCCACCCGCAGAAGAAAAGCCTTAAATTTCTATTCTACGTTCGACTCGGCTTCCTGCTGCGAGACGTGAATTTTCCTCTGCGCGTTTCGTGTTTTCCAATTAAAATTTTCCATTTTCGTGTCGGACGTACTCCTCCAGACATTTCACCAGTCGCGCACCTGTCGTCTGGTGTTTTTGATCAATTCGACTCCCACGTACCGAATCAATATTTCCATAACTCGATCAAAACATGTTGATCCTCGCGTCCATTTATTTTTGTGGAAAAATACAGACGGCATGCTGTTACGGGAGGAAATTACTAAAAATCTATGGTTGCACTCGTGTTTTCTGCATCCGGTAGTTTGCGGCGAGGATAATAAAAGATTCGGAAGGAAAACACTTTATATTGGGTTCCTGGAATTGGAGAGAAGCCTTTAAAGTTATTTTAGTACCTTAAAGCTGTTAATGACTAAGCAGTCTCTCGATTTACTATTTCGTTTAAATCATATAACTTTATGTGGTTTCAATTTATTAATTGCTTTAAAGTTTTTCATAGATCCAATCGATCAAAAGCCTTGTCACTTGACGCTATAAATGGTATTAAATTAGAACTTTCTAGCAGCTCTCAGAAAATTCTAGAAGCTGCCGGAACAACTTTTATATTTCCGTTCTAGAGGCAATAGAAACAATTAATGAATATTTATTTTCAAAAGAACATTCTGGAAATAATAATTCCCGAAAATTCTCAACCTTTAGATTTCGAACATTCTGGAATACTGCAGAGACTTGAATGTATGGAGAATGTTCGCATACTTTCTATTATTCATATCAAACAGTAATATTTTAAATAAATCAATGATGAATGAATTCTATCAGTATTATTTTAATGTCTTGATTGTATAGAACATGGGTAACCAATACTTATTTGTAGCAAAAGTACTATAATTTTGGCGCTGATTAGACCTCAATATATTCATTGCATAAAATATAAATTTTTGTGTAAGATATAAAATAATACTTCTTAGCACTTTTATATTAAAATTGTATAAAATATTCACAATCAATTAACATTTGACATAATCACAAATCTTTTTCTTGCAGTTCAAAATAAATACGCGCACCGGTGATGTACACTCAGTGTACATCACGGGCGCTTGCCTGTAAAATATTATTTAAATAAAAAATAAATATTGATTATTAGTTTAATTAAATAATTATGAATTACTTTCATAAACGTTAATTTTATAAAATATGCATAACATAATGCTGTGCGAATTACTGATCAGTGAGGGCGATAAAAGGAAAATGCTTGATTTATTATTTTAAATACATTTTGATCAGAGACGTCATTTTAGATTTTTTAAATCACCAGAATTAAGATCAGCTGCGATTGAATTAATGAATTAATAGAAAAAACGATTATTTTTTTTAAGATTTTTTTCGAGATAGTATAAACGAATATTTGATCAAGTATTAAAATATTCATATAGTTGTAAATCAGGCAAATAATTCAAATATTCAAATGAGACCCTCACTGCTATACAATTTTGTTGACAAGATATTTATATCTGTCACTTCCTATAATTAATTATATATTATAATTTTCCAATTTGATATGTAAGTGTATCATGAATGAATAAAACTCAAATATAAACATTTCATTCGACATAGTGATATTTACATAATAAGATGTCATGTACACTCGGTGTACATCACAGTAAAGTAAATAATAAAGAAAATAGTTTATTTACTGAAATAAGCAATTTAAAAAATGTTAGGTTTAATCATAGAATTATCTGACAAAAATCAAACATTCCATTAAAACATATTTGATTTTACTGACAATATTTGACTGTAAAATTTGCGCAATAATGAATATATACACGTGTATGCTTTCGCGTCACTTAGTCCCCAAGTCTTATCAAAGATCGAATTGAAGTGAAATGCTATTGCTTTTCTCAATCATTTAAGGGTCGCCTCGGTCGATTCGGTCTTACTACTTTTGGCGCGAGTAGTAGTTTTAATGATTTAATAGCAGTGCTCAATTTTCTGACCGGTGTCGAAGATTCAGGGTGGAATCAGAATATTTGCTGTTAAATACAGATATTATCAGACTCATAGGCATGCGTAATGTAAGTTTAAAATCGGATGTTAGTGAGTTTTGTAATATCGACACAACGATTATGGATGGTCGCGACGCTTAAACTTTCATGGTGTGTGTGCTGAGTGGTGTGATTTATTTAGCTAGTTTAATATAGTTTTTTTTTTCACACAAATATATAATTTATGAAAGTTTCAGTATTGAGCTGCGGGTTTAAATTGAGAGTAAGACATAAAGCCTCGCAGTTGTGAAAATGGCGATTGAATGAGTCTTGTTGTGAGTGTACAGTAAAGTATCAGGTGTATGACACTGGTCCTTGAACGAAGTTTTGAGAAAAAATACCAATCTAAAACCAATAGCATTTAGTTTTACTCCGCCTCCTATACATCCTCAGTGAAAGCATATAATTCACGAATGGCCATTTTTGGGTGACTGTCAGATAATGACAAAGGATACGTACAACAATGCTATTCGAGAATTTTTCTAGTTATGCAGTTCGAAGCTCATTACTAAAAAGCTTATAAATCTGCGTGACTATGAAGAGCAAATTATTGGTTATTTCTATATGACGATTTCTCGATCTTTAGAACAAAACGAATAGTGTAAATAACATTTAAAAGTATATTGCATATATATAATATATATAGTGAGACAAATGAAATTAATTTTTTAATTGATTGTGTGCAATGTCATCGTTCGACTTTCAACAATAGCATATGTCATTAGTTAGACAGTACGATAATATTCTTATCTTCACAGCTTTAACATGTAATCGATTCCGAACCGTTTAAATTCCAAAGACATACTGATTAAATTAAAATCGCCAATAAAAAAAAAAAAAAAATAATGAAAAACATCATCAACGTTATCGAAAATATGTTAAAAATATGGAGACGTTTCAATTACAAAAAAAGTTTTCTTTTGCTATATGTGGAATACTTCTTTGTCACCTGAGTTATAAAAATTAATTTTTAAATACTACTTGAATATATATAGTATATATGTATGTATGTATAATATTTTATTTTATTTGTATATGTTAGGCTTTTTTAACACGAGGTTGTTGTTTCCGTTTTTCAAAAACTTTCTCCAACTCGCGTGGTGTTTTATTTATGCGTGGTTGATTCTGTTTTAATGTATATTTTTATGTAATGGTGATTTAATTTATTATGTACTTATCGAGTTGTTTTAATTTAGATTAAATATATCATGTTTTGGAATAATACCGACTGACTTACTTAACAAGTTTTGGCCTATTAGTACCGTTTTGGAAATATTTTGACATCTGAACGTGTCTACAGACACGTATTCAAATACATGTTTTAAAAATCGTGGTTCGCATTTTTAAACTGATTATTAGTGTAAAGTTAATTAATTAAATATTATATTATAATTAAACCATTAAAGGTATTTTACTTTTTAAATAATTCCCAACAGACAACCAATTATGGTTAGTTAATTAGTACTGTAATTACGAAAACATTGGCTCGGGATCTCAATTAGGAATATATCTTAAAAAGGCGACATTCATTTCCCGTAAATGTAAGTCGTTTTTAATCGATTACCTAGATGTTAGATTGCGAGTTCGTTTGATTTGCAAATTGTGGAAAAACATATACCAAATAGTTGGTATTAGCAGTCGATGGAATGACCGCGTCCTCGAATTTATCACAACTGCTCATCAACTATGTATACAATAATATAGTGGAGGTTCGTTAGTCCACCAGTGGTGCTCGAACCGATTACCGGTCCACAGCCGGACGTATAGTCACATTGTGTACGTAAAGTGTTGTATAAATATAAAAAAATAGCACATTCTAATAATAAAGTAGTTTTATGTTTGCCGTTGTCTTTAGTGAATATGTGATTTTTTGTTAAGATTTGATTGTAATGTTATATATATGTACACTGTGTTATTTTTTTAATCATACTCCGAAGGTCATTCAATTTGCTGTTAGAGTTTTCTTTTTATTGAAAATGTATGCCAATTTTTCTTCATCTTTATGCTATGCAGACACTGCTTTTTATGTTAATTATTTTAGTATAGCTCAAGCATTTGTGTAGATTTATAATGAATAATAACCATAGGTACATATTATCATTTGAGAGATATTCGGAAAGTAAAGATGGAAGCTATTTTTTGTACTTGCTTAGCTACAGGTCTGCGTGTGTTTTAAAGTAGTCGTGTACTAAACTCCACGTGTTATATTCATTCAGTGAAAGGATAAGCTGCTGCTTTCTGTTTATGGCAAAGACATAATTCTGACTTGAATTTAAATCTGATAGGAGAGACGTTCGTGATAATGAAGAGTAGGCCATTTAAACAAATTTCAGAAAAAATGGTCTTGAAATGTATTTTTTCCATATCCTAATTAGTTTGCAGATTTTCAAGCTTAAAGTGTATCTATACTTAAACGTTTCTATGAGGAGGCTGTTTCCGTCCAAAATCATCTGTCTCTAACGCAAATTAAAAATAATATTTCATAGTGCAGTATATACTATTTGAACCTGAAAAACTTTATTGTTCATGTATTTATTTAGCCGTTAACATATGTATGTGATAAAATGCCATTGGTTCTGTCTTTGCGGTTATTTATTAATGAATTCTAACGTTTAGTGCGTTGACCTTCCCTGGCATGACATAACACCAGAAAAAAACGAATACATTATTAACCAAATTACTGTTTTATGGGCGATGCACAGCCTTTTTTCCTTATCACGTTTTATTTCATTGTAGATAATTTGCAGGTATTATGCGAATCGTCGCGTGTTGTCGCGATTTTAGCGATTAAATATGACCCTTGTGTCACGTCAATGCAATAGTTTTTTTTATCGACAACATTGCGATTATGTGCTAAGTAAAAATAGGACAGACTTTGAACTATTGCCGTTGACAAGATATATAAACGTGAGGAAAGCTTTGCGAATTTTATTCACATTTTTTTGCCTTGAGTGCTGTTTATATTTTCGTCCTTTTCACTAGTTTCTTTAATTGGATGTAATCATTGAATTAAGCAATTGATATCCCGGAAGCAACTAAGTATTTTTTCAATAAAAAATGACCTCTGAATTTAATTTTTGCCTTGAACATAATTAACCAATATACATTGTATGTATAATATATATTGAAGTAGGTACTTATTAAGGAAGATTTAAGATTTTTAATGTGCATGTCTTTTTCTCTCTGGAAAACAAGTAGTGCAAAATTATGTGCTCAATTTTTTTAACGCATATCGTCTTGAGATGTTTTGTTTTAATATAGCATGATATAACGAGTCATGTTTTTTCCAATCTATCCAAATATAATCCTTAAATCTAACTGCTATAAAGTGGCATAAGTGTATATTAAATTTTATGAAACACTATTTAATACAATACTTACAAGATAAAAACTCATTCAATTCTATTAGCTGCTTAGAGTACGTGTTTCGCTTTTTTCAGTTATTACATGATCTTAATCAGTTGATGGTTTACATTCACTGATCGATTTATAGTTTTGTATATATGTAAATACAATAGTTTTTTTTTGTTATTTTTTCAACATTAATCATTCGGTTCCATTTCGTGACATTCGCATAAATGTAGTTCCGGTACGCGAAACATTTATTTTAGTATTCCTTATAATTTATTAGGAAAATTTTATTACGATATTCTTTACAACCTCAAAAATTTGTTTTATTAAGAATTATACTTTACTGAGGAAAGAGCATTGATTTTTTAATACTAAATGAATCAGTTGTATTATCCAAATATACGAATTTAATATGTACAATTTAATGATGTGCAATACTATTTTTTAATCTGATTGGCAGTTGATTATGCAAATTATGTATTATTCTACTCTATTTTATATGTAGTTTAGTGTATACTATCACAGTAAATTGCACACGCACAATATGAGATGTTATATTGGAGTAGTGAAACATTCTTAGAACAACCAGAGCACCAGTGACTTAGATTTAATATACACTGTATAGTAAATCTAAGTCACTATGGCATAATTTCTTCATTTATGATCTGGTTGTTTTAAGAATGTATTACCACTCGGGCAATATAACACCTCATATTCCCATACTCATAACTTGTGAGTGTGTATTTTCGTCCAAATTATAGATACATTACCAGGAAATTACATGTTTTAATTAATTGATCGGTATCGCCGTACATATAAAGTGATCGAACTTACACTGTTTTGAGGTACCCCATATAGTATATAACTGAAGAAATAATAATATGTATAAAATAGTTTTTTAAATTTGATTTAATGTAAATATATAGAAAAGAATAGTAATAAATTAAAATGTTCGAAATAAATTAACATAATAATTGATCCGCTTATTTTCCTCTGAAAAATGAGTTGGCTTAATTTGTATTTTGGACTTTACCTAATAAAAGTTTTAGAACTTTCATTAAGTTAGGTTTGGGTTTGAACAGCAAATGAACGTTTCGCAACTGTCATAGACATTTTAGAGCAGCATACTAGTGCCTATCAGTTAAATTATATTTTCGCTAGTAGAAATATATATCTACTAGTGAAAATGTATTTGAAATTCACTAGTAAAAATATAACTTGACCAAAAAATACACGTTCACTGTAAAATTTATACATCGGATGTAAATAAATAATGATAAGTATGTACATATTCATATAATTTTACTATCATCTGCCAGATAATTTATATTTTCACTGGTAAAAATATATATCTACTGGTGAAAATATATTCCGATATGATTTTACTGAAATGAAATTTAAAAAAATATTTTCGGGATAGATTCGAGACTGTTTTCTAGAGTTTCTTTTAGGAATAACCACGTGAAACTGATTGTATTGTTTATTTATTTTTTTGCATTAAATCTAGCTGTCAAATTACCGATAATAGAATCTATAAAAACATTAAATTTATATAATTCAGCTGGTGCTGTTGTTGACTTTTCGTTTTTTTCTTTGCTTCTTCCTTAGGTATTCGATCTGAATTTTCAGATCGAATACCTACTGAATAAATTGACTACTACTAATTTACATTCGTTGAATATTTTCTCTCATGTCTAATATTTTTTAAACGTTCAAAAAGCAATAATGTCAGCAATAATTTGTAAACAAATTTTAACACATAGAGAGCCGCGTCAATCTGTCCCTTTGAATAATAATGTTTATTGCAGAAGTACTACCCAGAAAGTGGGTGCTTTTGAAGGCAATGTTCCGCTCCTTTTATTTCTTGTATGTAGAAAAAGGGCTGAAAGAACTTATACGTGAAATACATCAGTATACATACTAAGTTCAGATTCATTATTTCAGTTCGATTTTTACTTTTTTTATAAATATATTCTTGCAATGATTTTTCCATAGTCGGTGATATACCAACACTGAAGAATTTCTATATCGCATATTTGAATTGGAAAAATCTAAGCTTAAATTACAAAATAAATGCACGTCATCAAACTGGTTGTAGATAGCATCAAACGATGTACTTAATTGCTACCTTGGAGAAAGCTAATTAATTACACCTTTTAGTGAATTATGTCCAAATATCCCGACTATTAATTGGTACGTGACACTTTAACTTTCAATTACGAGTTACTAACTTTTAACCCACAATTGCTCGTAAGAATGCTCCCTAAACAAACACGCCCATGACGAGCCTCCGTCTCGACCAATTACCAAACACTCTCGCGATCGACGGCCAGGGATTCGAAACTATTTTTATTTTGTTAATGTTTTTTTTCTGTAAATGTTTATTCCGTTCCGAACACTTGACCCAATTTGAACGATCACGTACCAGCTATTTTTATCGCGTTTTTTGTGAGGCGTTTTGCCCGTTTGATTAATTTAAGCCGTGTAGGATATGTAATGTACAATATGAGTGCGTGTACGTACGTAACTTTCCATAAGCGGGCATTGACATTTGAGTCGATAAGTAAAGATAGGACGATAAGTTTTTTCAATAGAATCACGTAAGTACAGTGACAAGTTTATCCAATTTGTCTTTAAAGCGAAGAGGTGTTACAAATTAATTTATAGCTAAATTGTTTCATATGTACTCCATATACTGTTTAGACAGCTAGTACATTCTTGCAACATAATGCTACAGATGTTTTTTCTTCTAGTCTAAAAATGCAGTTAGGTCCAAAGTTCATCCAATCTTTCTGTCCCATTAATTGTAATTTACGAACAAGGAGCGCAGTATATGTGACCCGGATTTTTAAATTGAAAAGAAAATTACATTAATCTATGCTTGTTATATTTCAAAATGTAACACGTGGACTATAATCATACAAAAATAGAGCAATTCTAATATTTTTTTATAGTAGTGAGGTGAGATTTATCATTAAGGGATAAGATTGATTAATACTAGCATGAATATATATTTTTTGCGAATTTGTATTTTTCAGTGAAGTTATATTTACACTAGTATAAATATATCTTAAAATGTATCAAAAAATTGATTTATAATTTCACTGATCAATATTAGTGAAACTGTTGTTTACCGCACATTTTCCGCTACATTTATGTTCAGGCAATTTTTGTTTTGAAAATATGTCTATCGATGAAAATATATTGGTAATATAAATAATATTTATGTGCAGATATATGATATATCACTCTGAACTGTCTAGCGCTGCGCGCAATGTGGAATTATTTTAGTGCATAATTTATTGGTAATCTTCACTAAGGAGATTATGTGTAGTGTTGAATTATACTGAATATCCAGAAACCATAAAAATTACATATTGATCTTCAAATACAACATTATACACCATTTTACCTTCGCACACATACCCTCGGTATTGGGTTTGTCAAAAACTAACACTATTCCATTTAGTTTAAAACCTGACATTTATTATGTACTAATGACGATGTTCTTGTGTGGTATTAGTGATACTAAGGCACCCTAATAAAAATTTAATTCCTGAAAAATTTTTTTTTTTTTACATAATTTATTAAAAACATAATTTTAATGTTTAAGATGTCTCCTCGTAGCTTTAATTACAACTGCAAATATTTTTTGGAGCTAGATATTTTTTCCCGCAGCTTAACTAGGGTAACATTGTTCTTAAAGAAATATACTAATTCAAAAACCTCGCTTCCAACATTGAGATTAAGAATGCGTCTTTCGCACGTGAATATAATTCCTACTCCTGCTGCTGCCACGTATCTTCAGATTTTGTCTTTAACGCTCATGTTAGATCATGTGTATAATACAATGCAATCAGCGAGATATTATTGCACGACACCAAGTGTCTAAAAAAATTGAAAAAAAATCAAAAAATATCGTTGAGGCTTTTAACGTTTTAATTCTATCATCATCAATATTAGTAACTCTAAAGGGTGTGATTTTGCAGCCAGTAAGACGCAGGTGGAAACTGGTAATAATTTATTAGATTATATTGCATATATTGCGAGTTACTGTTTTGGGTTAGTTTCGTTTTCTCCGAGCAGTGATGGAGAAGCTGCCGCATGGATGATGACCGTGGAAGATCCTTATGGGTCTTATAGGTGGCAGTGGCCGTATCTTCGCGTCTATCAGTGCTGACGCGTCTGCCAGGCGGGCCGAATCTGCCAATTCTATATTGGAGATCAGTCTTTAGTATCAAGTATTTCAAAACTCACTAACAAATCACAATCATGCAGCGATCATCCAGCCAATCGTTGCACTCGCATTTGATATTTTTTTCTTCCGGTGATATATTGTTTCCCGTGACTGTTTTGTAACAAAGAAATATTAATTTAATGCACCGAATAATCCTTGCGTATTATTTATGCGAAACCCTTTTTTTCTCGTCGTAACGAGGGTCTTTGTATGATTCTATTCTTTTCACTATTGTCTAGTTTATCCTTATTGATACATGATCATTTTAGATCACAGTCATTAACGCGAGTTTCAAGAATAAGATCCCCCAATAGATTAGTTGAATTCGTCGATTTAGAGCTCTTCAACGTCTGATTCCTACTTCTTTGACTTTCTGCTCACTTTTCTGATGAACTCTTGCAGACATTTCTGCATGCTATCAATTAATGCCTTACATATAAATGCGTATAATTTACTAAATCTTAAATAGTCCCGACAACTTAATTAGTTATTTGTATCTGTATTGGGCAAATTGCCGTTTTGCTAAGGATTTGTGGTAGTTTATGGCTTTTAAAAAATATATAGGGCTATGTGTAATTCTGGGTGTTTTCTAATGTTTTTTGTTGAGACAAACTATATCACATATCGCAAATAAATTAAAATCAACATGCCTTTGACTAGCAGTGAATGCGTTAACCATAATGTTACATGCAATTCTTAATATTTTTTTATAAAATCTAAGATTATCGCAAACTTACCTTGTTAAAGTTGATTTCGTCAGACAAATTCACAATCTTCAAGTGCCCAGTCTCGGTGTTGTCGAACCCATTTGCGCCTATTCTATTTATTGTTTTATTTTTTAAGTTAACAACTTGTGTAAAGCGTTGCAATTTTTTATTTTCATGCTTGATTGTGATACAATTTATGGAACTTACAAGCATTTAAACAGACAACTATAAGGATGACTACTTTACGACCGTTAGAATTGAGTTTTTTTCCAGGACTAGATTTGTATATAACATATTCATGTTACTGATGTTTCTGATTCGGTCTTTGCGAATCTAATATGACTAGATTCACTATTTGTCCTTCACTTAAATAACACATTTCCGGCGTTTATGAAATGTCAATACCATTAAAATTAAATAATGAAACACCAAACACGTATATTAACATGTCGGTTTCTGGATTGAGCAATGAGACTGTTATTGACTGATTTTGTGTTTGTGTTGTTGACTGAGCGAAACAATGCCACGTTGATTTTCCGATATTATTATTTATCAATATGAACTTATATATGGTCATAGCCATCGAGGGACTTATTTTTGAACTAAATGTCATTTTTTTTAACTAATCAGCCATTAAAACGATTATATCAGATTACCGTTTGCTAAAAAGAGTGTCTCAATATTATAACCATACTCTTAGAATCAAAACGGAGATCTCTAACTTTCTTTATTTCATTTGAAAGTTAAAAATCGTGAATCAAATATTGTTAATAAATAATATTTATGTGTACAAATCTTTAAATGTTTTTTAAACTCTTGTACCAAAAAAACTGTTGGTTTTGAAAACTACTTGATGTTCTATAACATATACTATTAACAACATACCTGTTTAGCTTTTAACAATTAAAACAACAGGTTTCATACATTCGATTTCATACTCTAGATTTCCAAATCGCCTGATAACAGTCGTTTACCAGATGCATTGTAATAGGCACATTATAATATACATATGTACATATTATATAATATAGTTTTTTTTATCAAGGTTTATAAATATGGCATGTAGTAAATTTCGTTTCACATCTGGTGCTATCAAAACAGGAACAGAAAAAACAGATTCAGTGTTATTAAATATAGTGCACAATATATATTGTCGTTGTATGGAGTTATCTTTTCAGTTCGTGCTCTGCGAAAATTATTTCCGGATCCTTCTATCTTTGAAATTGAACTCTCACACGAAACACGCGATTTATTCATTATTTACATATGATAAATAAATCAAATATATTACATACGTCGCTACACACATTACAACGTAAAATTTATATAATTTATTTATAGATTAAGATACTGAAACATCAATAATATTGTAAATCAAAACTCTTATCGTAACGCTTATTGCCGGTAACTATAAAATAATTTTTTTATTGATGATGCTTTTTTTACTGTAGTTTATTATCTATTTTATTTGACATGATTTACAGGCAATGCAAGATCAAATATTATATGTACAACGATATGCATTTTGTAATAAAAATAATGTATTTGCCAAAAATAGTTATATAAATATATTTTTACAATGAACTTTTCTGTTCTGTAATTTTAAATTAGGACGAAATACGTTTAAGACTGATCTTTTTGCTATTTTTTTACAATAAAAATATAGGATATATTTCACAAATATTATTCCTACAGAAAATATTTTTAAATGTGACCTTTTTATAATCATATTCGCCATTAAATATAACTTCATAAAATGCACGTTTTATCCATAAATTTCCAATTTATTTTTATTTACTGTATATGTAATGCAAAATAAATTGAGCGAACATAATCTTTTCGGTCAAGTTTATAAAAGTCTAACTTAAATCGAGTAGAACGCTTTTCGCATGCTTTAATAAAAATACTTAGTTATTTTTAAAAACTTCACAAATGCTTTTTTTCATAATTGATACATGATTTTTATAAATGTTATAATCTATCTATTAAATCTTGAAATAAATTTGTGATACGTTACGAAATCATCACCTTTGTATTCGATAGTGTACTTTGAAGCTTTAAATATGTATGTTTTTAAGTAGGTATATATATATATGTAATAAGTAATTATTAGTATAAACGAGTATAAATATATTTTCGTCGCGGTTGTAAATTATTTTAAATCAATATTTCGACAATGATGGTTCTACCATGGCCATGACTTGTAGGTAAACGCCGCCCTCGTCATTGACCTAGTAGCGTAATGATGCACATGCGATATGGCAGCACTAATGTCACTCATTACCCCCACATATGCCACTCATATTCGTGATATTTATTTTGCTTTTCGACGATTTCTGAAACCGGAATGTAAGACTTGAATATCATCACGTTTGTTCATGCCAATCTTTTTATAGAATACTTCTTCCACCGCCTTTTATATTTTAACCAACATCTTCCTAAAAACAATGCGATATCATACATTGTTTAACGTAGTTAACGCAAGCACAGAGTGACATCATCTTAAAACCTCTGATGATCACAGGAAATATTATATAAATGTAATTTAATCTAGCTCTATATTTATATTGAAGGTCCGATACTAGTATTATATAATAGTATATGTACTATAAAATGTTGGCAATTATTTTATAAATACATTACGATTGCAATTTATCGATCTTTGAAATTATAAACAATCTTGTTTTGTCTCTCTCGGTTTTATCCGACTCTGCGGATTTTGTTTTATTATGTTAAGAGATAAAAAAATCGCGTTAGTGTTAGTACCGGTACATTTTATCGATTCTAAAGTCCGTATTTATATCGGCTCTATACTAACTGAACCGTGCTGTTTCCTTTCAGTTTAGTAACGGTTGCCGCCGTGCGATGATACAGCCAGTGACCTACACGGCGAGGGCCCTGTCGAGAGGGTTTTCGGTCGGACGCTATGCCCTCAGATGCTGCGCCGCAGGACCCAGTCTGTTGCAAGGGGACGTGAGGAGAAAGAAACCCCTGGGCGTTTCGAGGAGGCAGTTCCATCACGCCACCGAGAAGAACGTTATCACCTCCAACCATCATGATATCGTCTTTCCGAACTGCAACGTCAGCGACTACGTGTGGATGGACATGGAGAAATGGGCCGACAAGACTGCTGTGGTACGTATTCAACCATACGAGCTATTATTAGGTACACGAAACATACTTTTTAAGTTGATAATTTACTGTCTGTTTTACTACGATGGGTGAAGGCTACACATTATACCTAATTGTTAACAGCAATTCGAATATGACAATGCTTTTTATGTCTCATTATCTACTGTTGTATTTTAATTATAAATTAATTACGAAGCACTGCCAAATATGTTGCTTTTCCTGGAAGAAAAAAATGAGAGATTGCTTATTTGTTTTTACTAAAATCATGTCAATATATAAATCAACAGGTGCTGTATTGTGTTATTGCTGTAAAGTACAAATGTTCATTACATTTGTACTTTACTGGATATTGGCATATTCCGAATGAATTATATATTATAAAGGCGCTGCGATATTTTAGCCACAACATTCACTATGTTAAAATTCACGCATCAACAACAATATATTGGTGTTAAAATTTGGTGGAAAAAGCTAAAACCAGTATTTTAGAAACTGTAAAACTGGAACTATAAACCTCATCTTCTATGTAAAATAAAATAGTTGTATATTAGCGATATTTTTTGTCCGTCACCATTCAAAGCTATTGTTTCTTTATATTATATGTTTTTTGATATTTAGCATATTATCTACTTATCTTAAATAATTTAATAAATTAATATTTTTTTAAGAGAATTGTTACGATAGACGTCTTAAAATTTTATTATAAAATAAAGTTCATAATAATAACTATATAAATATGAAAAGTTGTCGATTAATTTATAACTTTTATATTTAATAATATATAAAAGCAATGCTAAAAGAAATCTCAATCTTCAATTTTACACTTTACAAATGGAACTATCAATATTAAATGATAATAAAATCCATTTAATGATGAATAAAATGTGTGATATTTAACAGGGAATTATTTTGAAAGATATGTGCATTTAAATATATACTTTGTTCCATAAAACGAATAATTGTGCATTAATGTAAAGTAAATCTTAGGAGTTTTTCTTCGGTAAAGGATTCGTTGCAGAGAATTATTCATAATGTGCTCACTATTTTGAGCAATAGTAATGCAAAAACAACTCCTTTTATGGATTATATATTGCTCATTTAAATTGTCCTCGAATAAAATCAATATAGAACCTACTGTCAATAATTTTTATGAATAATCTATGTTTTTGATATTATGACTTTCCATATTGTAAAGTTCAAAAGTGAAACAAGTACCGTTATATTTAAATGTTTCTGCATCCTTGTTATTTTTGTCATTTGATTGCCAAGTAATATTTATCAGTCAGCTCGAGAGCTATCCATTTCATCATTATTCATAATTGAGAAAGAGATGGCGTTCGATATACTTAATATTACTCCGATTGATTGATATATATAAAAAATATAGTAATGATATAAAAAATATTTAATTTCTATAAATTTGTTCAAAATATAAACAGGGGTAATGATATGTATATCGAACATATATCCGTATTGTGTGCTTTAGTAGAGCTAATAGTAGGGGCGTAAACCCAAACTTGCCATCTCTTACTCAATTATGAATAATGATGAAATGGATAGCTCTCGAACTGTCTGTGTTAACGCAAATAGGGTTTAGATAAAGAGATAATGGCCTTGTAATGTTGTTCAAGAGGAAGTGGAAATTCTCTTTACAATTTTAAATATTTTCTAAGGTCTTAAGATGTTGTTTTAAGAAACTCCTTTCACTTTTATAATCCATCAGTAAATCACGTCTCTTATACCACTTTGAAAGAGAATCGTTAATTTAGAAACACCCTCCCCCTCGAGGCAAAATATTCTCTCATGATAGAGAAAATCCAGATTCTGAGATACCACTACATGAAGGAAATTTGGTATATATCCTTTTCTCTATCCCAGGAGCTTTGAATTTTGATTCGCTGTGCTCTCTTAAAAAGTTTAATTAATTAATTTGAATGTACATAAATTTGCTTAGTTTAAATTGTATTTAAATTTGCTAAGCATTTCTTCAAATTACTTAAAGATATTGAGGACAATCCTATTCTTAAGAATTTTCAGCTTTAACTTACTGAAAATCCTCAAGTAACATGATCAAATCTATTTCTTTCATCCAGCTTCTTAATACGCTGGCATTTAGTTTTAATTTTAAATTTTATTTTTTAAATAAACAAATTTTGTATCGTTAGCAATCAATGCTTTTTCAATGTATTATTATGTAATCAAAATTGACATTTGGATCTTCTTCTCAATCCTAATGCATTATATCAATTAAATTTTATACATTTTTAGGTTTGCGGTGTCACTGGGCGCGGATATACATACATCCAGGCCTACAAGATGACCATGGCTTTTGCAGCTTGTTTAAGAAACAAACTCAACTTGAAAGACGGCGATTGCGTCGCTATCATGCTACCGAATTCGCCCGAGTTCCCGTTGGCGACCCTTGGCAGCATTCAAGCCGGTTGTATAGTCACAACCGTAAATCCCATCTACGTGGCAGGTATAAACCAACATTGATAAAATTAGTATTATATCATACAATAATTGATTCATTTAACAGACGAAATAATGCGCCAATTAAAAAGCTCGAAAGCAAAAGTTGTGATTACTACCAAAGACTGCTATCCCGAAACGAAGAAAGCGATCGACGCACTACAGAAATCTCTACCGATCATATTGACAGAGACGAATGGTTCTCCGCTGCCGGAAGGGACAATAAGCTTTTCAGAATTCGCCGAGAGTTTCAATGAGAGCACTGAGTGTTTGAAAGAAGTCAACCGGACAGCCGACGATACTGTCTTTTTGCCGTATTCTAGCGGAACGACCGGACTTCCCAAAGGTGTCGAACTGACGCATAGAAACATCGTTTCAAACTGCTTACAAATGTTGGCCGGAAAAGTCTCGATCATGCAACCCGCTTACGGTTCACATCAAGATGTGTCGATATGTGTTCTGCCGTTTTTCCACATTTATGGATTGACAGTCACTCTTTTGAGTAAATTATCTTTAGGCGTTAAGCTAGTCACTATACCCAAATTCACTCCAGATAATTTCTTGAACGCTCAAGCCAAGTACAAAGCAAACGTATTGTTTTTAGTGCCGCCCATTGGTGAGTATTTATTTGTTTAATAACAATATTTTATAGTTCTTCAATACATTTGTTTAACAATTTTTCAGTATTATTCTTATCGTCGCATGCCGATGTCACACGTGAACATTTGGATTCGATCAAAACTGTAATGTCAGGCGCTGCACCTCTTGCGGCATCTGATGTGAACAGATTCTTAGAAAGAGCAAAGGTATGGATATTATTTAATAGTTTAGTAAGGAAAAATATATTAATATAATAATTATTTGATTGATAGACGGACGTTGCATTTATGCAAGGATATGGACTGACTGAGACATCTCCTGTTGTTCTTTTACAAGAAAGAGGATGCTCTAACTATGCGTCGGTCGGTAATCCGGCTCCTAATACAGATTGCAAAATTGTGGATTTAGATAATGAAAAACATGTTCTCGGACCTAACCAGGTTTGTTACTTATATAATAATTAAATAAGAGTTAGATAAATTGTTATAATAACAAGGAATTCACGACAAATAATTTAAATTATAGGTTGGGGAACTTTGGATACGTGGACCACAAGTTATGAAAGGATACTATGAAAATCCAGAAGCGAATGCCGATATATTCAGAGAAGGATCGTGGATGCGAACAGGAGATCTCGTCTATTATGACGAGGACGAATCTTTCTATATTACAGACAGGCTAAAGGAATTGATTAAGGTATGTAATGGTTTTTATTTGTGTTTAATATTATCATTGACTTGATGGGTCTTAGCCTCCTCCAAGAAATTCCTCCTCTTGTCCTACGCCAGGCTCCTCCAGTTCTTTGCTCCGACTGCTCTGACATCCTTTGATCGTTCAAATAAAAGGTCTACTGTTTAAGAGATCTATTATTGCAATATGAAGAAATATATAGAGTTTTATGTACGATTTTCAGGTTAAAGGGTATCAAGTAGCGCCAGCTGAATTAGAAGGCGTGTTGAGATCGCATCCAGAATTAGCAGACGCAGCAGTCATTGGAGTTCCTCACGAACATTACGGAGAAACTCCCAAAGCTTTTGTAGTCAAAAAGGACGGACACTCACCTACTACGGAAAAGATAAAGGAATTTGTCGCTAGTAAAGTAGCAAGTTATAAGAAGTTGGGAGACGTTATGTTCGTAGATGCGATTCCAAAAAATGCAGCTGGTAAAATTTTAAGACGAGAAGTGAGAAGCAAATTCTCTTGATTTTTATCAGTTTCGAGAGAAGCTAGTGTAAAATAGTGACTCCATATATTTTTAACGAAATGACATTTTAATTTCAAAAACAAACAGAATCTCAAAACATTCAGATTGCAATAATTTAGAGATAATCGCTCAATAAGTTTTACTGCCATATTAATTAAAATATAGTCATTACTACTCTTATCAAAATTTATAATAATCAATATTTTTTTAATGTAATGCTTCAACATTTTAATATTGTAATGATGCATTTTGTGATAATATGTGACAAATTAAACGAAAAATATATTTTCTAAGCTTAGAATAGAATGTGAAGATAACAAATTTAATACATTATAAAATGACATTGCGAATTTACTATTTACTAAGTAAATGATATCTACAATCTTATACATAAATGCTATCATAAAATATTTATTTTTATTAGACGTACATAACCTAACGTATGTTTTTTATAAAAATGTGAGCAATATTCTAAAATTTATTTATGATTTAATAACTGCAATAATAAATGTTTTATAAAAATATTTACAATCATGTTTATAAATAAATAATATGATGGATGCTTTTTAATATTAATAATAAAAGTATATAGTTAGGTTTGGTTATATAATTAAATTTAAATAAGGGCTAAAATGCTAAGAACAATGTATGCGTGTATAAAAAAAGAAAACGTTGACGTTTTAATGTAATTTGGAGCCTCGTTTGCGTTTCTTGTTTATAACATTGCCAAAATGACAAGAAAAAATAGCATATTGATAAATAAAAAAGGATTAGAAGTGTATATATAATTGATAATAATATTTAAAAAATATATTTGACATTCCAACAATTAATTGATTTACAAAGATATTTTATATTACAATATGATACATACAAATAAATAAACATATCTATTTTATTGTTATTATTATTTTTAAAAAGTACATTAATGTGTTGATACATATTTAATAATAATGTTTATATTTACACAATATTGCACGCAACACTTGTACTTAAATTATTATACATACATGCATTTTAATTATCTTAAAGCAATTGTGTAAAGTGTATCACTTGAATGTTGTAATAATTAAAAAGATATACTGAAATGTGGGGAGACTTTCGCCTATTTATTTTTAAGGGTTGTAGCTATTTTATTCATATTGACACCAATTAATGTATCCATAAACTTCAATGGCTAAATTCACTCCCACAATACAGTAGTATTTTGTCTATTAAAATTATATTTAGTCATAAATGTTACTAATATTTCTCTTTATGTTTTTTTTTTTTCATTTTTATTTTTATTACATTTTCTTATGGTGTATGTATAGCAATATTATATTCAAAGAATATTTATTTTTTACAAATGGTGGAATGATACTGTGATACAATTAGTTCAATAAATCATTACTCAAAATAATTGTAATAGAAATGGTGAATATTAAATTATATTTTGGTACATCTATAGGAAATGTGAAAAATAATAAAAATATATATTAGAATTAAAAACTGTTTTTATTATAATACAACAGGTACATTAATCGATTTGTAAATTAATGTCATATATTATTTATATATTGTAAAATAAAGTGAATATCCCATAAATACACCTAGATAAACTCGATAAATAAATCAACAAGTAATTAAATTTTAAAGCACTGGTCCCCCCTACTGTGTAAAAAAATATTTAAATTAACCGTCAATATCGGTAAACACTTGATGTCGTACCAATTGTTTAAAAACACCATTTTCTATGCTGACGAGTTCTTTGAAAGAACCATTTTCTACCACAGCTCCGTTCTGTAACACAGCTATAGTATCGGCTGCTTGTATAGTACTCAATCTGTGAGCTATTGTCAAAACTGTCCTATTTTTAGACACATCCTTCAGCGCCTCACGAACCAAATGTTCCGAATGAGGATCGAGTGCACTAGTCGCTTCATCAAGTATTATAATTTTAGGATTCTGTAATAAAATATTAATATGTATTATATCATTCTCAAATAATTAAAAGATCAATATAATTCAACCAACCTTTATGATTGCTCTAGCTATTGCTATCCTTTGTCTTTGACCGCCACTCAATGTGACGCCTCTTTCTCCGACAAACGTATCATAGCCGTGCGGTAAGTTTTGTACAAACTCGTCAACTCTTGCTAATTTAGCAGCATTTAATAAATCATCTTCTTTAGCATTCTCCGGATTATCCAAACCATACAATATATTATCTCTGATACTCATAGCGAACAACACAGGTTCTTGATTTACAGTTCCAATATGCTCCCTCAGCCACATCGGATCAAAATCTTTTATGTCTCTACCGTCCAATTTAACCATACCATTTTCAGGTTCGTATAACCTTAACAGTAATAAAGCAATGGTAGTTTTACCAGATCCTGAACCTCCAACAATAGCCAATGATTTACCAGGCTCTAATCTGAGATTCAAACTCTCTAATATTTTCTTACTAGGTCTCGTCGGATAGCTGAACGACACATTGTCGAATGATATATCGCCGCTTGGTTCAGATGATGGTACAAAACCACCTAAATTCAGATCAAAAATTTAATATATTATTTAGTTCTATTGTGATTATAAAATTTTACCAAATGATGGAACTGTTGGTTGTCTATCGATTATATCCCATAAACGACTGGCCGCCCCAATGCCTTTGTTCAATTCTGAGTAGAAGCTGCTTAAACCGCTGATTGAAACTCCGATGTAAGCAGCGTAGAGTAAGAACGAGGTTAAATTACCGACAGTTATGTTTTCAGTAGATACCAAGATTCCACCGTAATATAATACAGATATTATTATTACATTTCCAGAAAGTCCAACCTAAAAAACAAGTATTAAATGTGTCATGATTTTACAATGAGTTTTTTACATTATTTTGTATTTGTCAGCTTTTAACTTGAATATGGTTGTAATAAATAACCTAAAGATAGGAGGATTAATTTCACAAAACAAAATGAGTTATAGATACTGCAGCGGTACATTAGGGGGGAAAGTGATCGAGTTAATACAGTAACGGATTTGAATATTCGAACTGGAGTCTCTTACTACCACTGAACTCGATCACTACTAGCTCCATGAAAGCTTAAAATTATAATAAATAAATTACATTATTTATAAAATAATGTGTTGTCAAACAGTTCTTCCAACGTATAATTGTATGCAAAAGTCGCACCACTAGGCCACCAATTCAGTAAGCTCATTATGGTGAGGATAAATTGACCACTCACAAGTCACGAGTCTTTGTGGTATAAGAGTTATAAGCACAACATTTTGAAAACATCTACCTCTCATATATTGTTTTGTGTCTATCAGAAAAAAGTTTAATTTAGAGTGATCATAGCGATTTTACGAAAGAGTATATATGAAAGAGACAATGGTCAGTCATACATATTAATTCTTTAATTGTTTTTATGAAGTGTGTAAATTTAAGAAATCAGTTACCATCGTCATGTGTTGTATTGTGCGTGTTCATTACACCTTTACTTAAAAGTGACCTGTTTGCGTCCACTTCTGTATATCAGCGTTTTATATGTGTTTGGAATAAGATATATATAAAATATGTAAATAAATTTTACCATTCCATAGAAAATCCCTTTCGCCAAAGACTCCTTATAAGCTAACTTCAAGACTTCATCGATTTTAGAATTATATCTAACAGCCTCTTTCAATTCCTTACTAAATATTTTAACAGTTCTAATATTGGATATTTTTTCTTCGGCAATCTAAAATAAATATATTTTTTTAATACAATCATATTTTTATATTATATTAAACAAATTAATAAAATAAGAATTACATCAGTAGCATCCGCTAATCCGTCCTGTAACTGTTTGGTAATATTTCTAACAAATCTTCCATATAAAATTGCACATCCAGCTATCGGAGGAACGACTGACAAACCAACCAATGCTAACTCCGTTGACATGTAAAACTAAAAATATTGTTTAAGCATTATACATTTTATTTAAAAAAACTAAGATAATATTTAAAATATACCATCATTCCAGCTCCAGCTGAAACCATAAATAAAGAACGTAAACCATCGGATATATTTGAGCTTAAAGTGGAACCAACAAGTTGAGCATCTGATGATAATCTATTGACTAATTGTCCGGTAGAAACTTTATCAAACCAACCGGCTTCTTGTTTCATTATAGACAGAAACACTTTTTTCCTGAGTGACTGTGTCATGTTTTGACCTACATAAATTAATCAACGTGAGATAAAAAAATAAGACATAAATACATACATAATTATCTAGTAAATAACCTGACACCGACATTAGATACACTCTTCCAAAATTGCATAAGCTTCCTATTAAAAATACGCCACATAATATTAAACATATATTATTTAATCTTTCTCTAGCAGTTCCAATATCTGAGGCGCTCGTGTATATTATATCTAAGACTTTTCCTAATGAAAACGGGATGACCATAGTGACGGAAGAAGATACCACTAATAATCCCAAGGCGGCTATAAAACATATATTTTTAATCAATAAAACAAAAAGCTCAATTTGTTAAAAATAATTAATTAAGTATACCTAGTAGTTTCCATTTCTCAGGTTTAGCCAAAGATAGCAATCTTTTTACATGAGATGTTTTCAATTCTTTGATGCTATTGGCTAGTTTGATCTTTGATGAGTTTTGTATCGTTTTGTTCGCATCTGAGACAAAGTGCTTTACTAAAAATACCTCGATTTTTGATCTCTTATTGTTGTTCTTCAAAAAGTTGAGCAATCTTGGCTGTTTTGTACTTGTAAATTGTCTGACACAATTTCGACATGGAAACAATTCGTATTGTACGAATTTCGATACAAAAACGTTGTTTTTAAATATTACGGATTTGCTGTATTTACAAAATGTCGATAAAGTCATATTTTTTTCGATTGTTATGTACCAAAGTGAACTGTCAAACAGGTTATAAAATAGATAAGTTTTCTATTATCATTGAATGACATAGCACCATAAAAATTGGCCATGTAGTTTACATAATGTAAGTGTACTCAAATTATATATTTTGCAATACTATTTAGTTTAATTTATTTAATAAATGTTATATTTTTACTAATTATTCTTTTTATAAAGTTTAACTTTTTTAAAATTTATTTTTTTTTTAAATAAAAAGGGGAAAATTTAATTCTTGTATATTTATTTATTCTTGTTATTTTTTTGTTTTTAAATAAGATCTTAATATTGTATTAATATCATTATTTAGCACTTCTAGATAACAAATTAATAATTAATCAATAGGGCTTATTCAAACCTAATTCTGTTTTATATCCATGTTTTTTCAATGAATTCTCCTAATTGTTTTATTTTTTCAATAATAAGTAGATTTTTTATTAAGCTACAAAATGTAATAACAATAAGAATTTTCAAACTATTTTATCAAATAAATTTATATACCGTCTCCAAATTTTTGAGACGAAATTTTTAACCCTAAGGAATTTGACGCTAATAAAATTACATTCTCTATTTGGAATTCTCGATGAGAATATATTTAATTAATAATCATTCAATTTTTATGCTTATCTATAATTTACGTTTGAATACTTATATAAAACACGTACAACAATGTTACATGAAACAGTGATAATAAAAATAGATAAGATTTATTTCTAAATAATACCAGTTTATTAATCTCTATATAGTTATATTTCATCTTGATAACATTGCAATAACATTTTTTAATAAAACATAATCTTTGTAACATTAATAGAATGTTTAGCTATTTTTGTACTTCAGTAAGAAAAATATTTCTATTTATATTGTAAAAATGATCAATTTAGTATAATTGAAATAACTGACATAGCCGATTAAAAAAAAATAGTATCTATTTAATGAGTTTAGAATAACGTTACTCAATTAAAATATTCTATATATACCATACATAACGAAAGCTCTAAATATTTTAAACATAGTACATCCAAAAATTATGATAAAAAATGCTGCGTTGACAATGCTCTCTTCGAACAAACTTCGTGTGGTTATATCTCCACGTGAATCACGACCACGTCCGTTTTATCACAATTCTTACGGATTCTCTTTTGACTCGTACCATCCAGCTCCGCAACATCCTCGCTATGATGAGCTGGTACAGTTCACGTGGGAGTTACGTTATTTGACACTATAATACTTAACTGGAGCCTCCAGTTGCCGTTTCCGGTGCATTTTGCCATTATTTGCATTCTCTAACCATATATGTATTTCTTTATTATGTAATCGATATTTAAGAAGTGATCCTGAAAAGGCTTAACAAGCAAATGGTTAAGTTAATTTTGAAAATCTTTCATTATGTATTTCTTCAACTTAATAAATGATGTTATGATTAGATTATGTAGTAATATATACATTAAACTGAAGTCGCGAATAGATTAAACTTTATCGCATATCAACTATCAATTCGCAACAATGGTTCAATGTCTAAATAATGTCGATGCAATTATTATCACTTGCATTCCTCACAATATAAAAATGGATTCGTAGAAAGCTCGCGTTTAAATGAAGCGCCGAACTTTGCTCCCACTGTCTGTCAAACTTATAGTCGGAGTGATAGTAATAACACAGACAGATGTTTACAACATCCTCGTGCTTTTTTTCATTTATATATTTCCGTTATATTTTTGCAACTTAGATCGTTTACATCAACCTCGATCAACGTTCGTGAACGTTGTTATGATAATAAATTGTTTTTCGATTAATTGACGATTAATCAGTTTTAATTCTGGCCTCGATTCGATAACATTACAGCGTTGCTTAACTGAAAATCTTGTAATATCCAGACATAACAATATAGATAAGATAATTTTAAAATATCTAATTAATTAATCAAATTATATTATATTATTTGATTTATCTATACAATTCCACCTATTTATTGTGACTTACAGATATATATCCAAAGGTCTTTTAGATGATAGGGAAACAAGTATATGTAATAAAAAATAAAGTATAGATAAATAATAATAAAACATGGAATGTGAATATAAACAATGCATATGTGCGTATATAATAAATACTGATATAATTAATTTTATTTATGTGGTTTTTGAGTGTGTTTAAATAAAACCCAATGGATTGCATTATTAATACCGCAAAATAAAAAATGCATGGATAATTTTAGCTATATAATGGTAATTTTTCTTTCAACGTAATTTGCAGGTGTACGTATCAGAGATGAGGATATGAAAAGAGAGTATAATGCATGATCTTAATCTTGTTGATTAGTCAAAGTTTTATCTATAATATGAAGATCTGATTGAATACACATTTTAACTAGAATATCATAAGTTGGTATATAACATCATTAATTAACTTAGTGATCTTAAAGTGAAATCTGACGTAAGTTATAATAAGTGTATTAGAAAAATCTACTGTTTTACCATAAAATAAAATATGTTTTTTATTAAAAATAATTTTATATAGTTTAAAACTGAATTTAAAACAAAATCTAAGTTCAATATATTTAAGAAATATTATTCATTATTTGACATATTTATTTTTTACAATTGTTGTTGATAAAAATATTTGACAAACTTAGAAATGTAGTATGAACAATTTCCTTAATTACGTAAATGTATGGTAAGTGAAAGTGTTTAATATAATGTATGCATTTATGTTGGGGAAAGTTGCAAAATTTCTTATAATAAAGTTAAATCATAATCTTTTATATAATATATAGTAATAAAATAAACAACCATAAGTAATATACCGTCAACTTAAATATTTAACCGCGCAGTGAAAAATTTCATATTTTTTTCTTTAAAATTTATTTGAAAGAATGGTACGTATTTTTCATGTTAATTTTGATATAGTTTTCCCAGCGAGAGTTTTTAGTCTTTCCTTTAAAACTGCTATGTTTTTTAATTAAAGAAAAGCATATTTTTTACTAATATCAGTTAATACTATTTTTTTATTTTTATGTTATTAAAAATATTTTACAGCAACTAACACACCTTTTAAAACGTTACTTCGTTGATTTTTTTTTGTTAATTTACTTTCCCTATAAATCTTATGGTTTCCTAATAATCTAATATATTATTTAATAAAAAAAGTTTTACTAATCATATTTTTTTGTAAATTTCTACGACAATGTAGAAGTACATTTTGCTGTAAAGCCCCATTTTTTATTCATATATGACAATTTTATTAAAGTAAAATCGCAATTGGTTACGCAGTGAGAATTTTTTTGTAAGTAATATAATAAAAAAAAGCAAACCGGTTTTTTCATTTCTAATATAATTTATTTGAATCTAATATCTAGCATATCTAATATTTAGAATAACTGTTGTTTACACCAGCGCTGTCCAACTGGCAGCCCGCGAACCAAATCATGTTTTAAAATATATTTTTTTTAATAAGCCCAAAAAAGTCACCTTCGACATTTTTGTTCGTTTACCCAGACATACAAATAAAAATATTCGAGGTGACCCTTTTTTTAGCTCCGAACAGCAAAAGATTTTTTACAAAAGTATATGTATTTGATAAATCTCTAATATATATTTCTTTAAACTGCGATAAGATAAAATAAGTATAATTTACTTTCCCATATTTATTTATGAATGAATCCCCTCCCCTTTCCTCCCTGTTTCGGGGTCTTATGCCACTAATTTTACAACTGATGTAAATCTATATATATCAGGGGTAGCCAGTGCGTCGATCGCAATCGACCAGTTAACCACGAAGTTACTTGCAATCGCCCGCGTTTTATTATGAGATATTTCGTATTGAATCGTTTGTCTCAACAAAATAATGGTTTAATCTAAAAAAATATAAGGGATTGAACCGTCTACGTCTTATTTGTATGAAGCGATGATGAATATATTTATCAACTCATTTCCCTATTTACAATGTATAAAAATAAACTTTTTAGAGGAACAAATGGTGATACAGAATCCGAAGTACCCAAAATCCCACACTCCTTGAGTTGATATTTAAGCTAAATAGTCATAATTTTTTGAAGATATCATAAAATGACATCCAATACTGCTACGATCAGAAAAAAATGTCGAAATCATTCTGTGACTTCCCAGTGGTTATATTATAAGGTAAGGTAGCCAGATTTTTAAAATAGCAAAGGACACTGAAAATAAAAAGGCCATATTGGAATAAATATTAAGACCAATAGAATAAATTGCTGCAGAAGCTAAAAAAGGTCATTTCAAAAATGTTCATTTAAAGAAGACAAAGAAGGACAAAAGGAGGACAAATAACTTGTAATTTTACGTCTAAAATACATTTTAATATAATATCAATATACTACATTTTGCTACAAACTTGAAATTAACATAAATGTTCTCATTACGTAATTATATTTAAATCTCAAACTCTAAATTAACTTAGCTTAATAATATTTATACATTATCAACGAAATGTGAAAAAATGAACAAATGGGTACCGCACGAACTGACCGAAAAGTAAAAACAGCGGCATTTTGAAGTCCATTCTTCGTTAGTACGCAGAGACAATAAGAAGCCATTCTTAAAGAAAATCATTACATGTAATGATGAATGGATTCTCATTGACAGGTCAGAATCAAATTTACAAAGTGCAATTACATGTCTGCGGGTCAGATGTTTGCTAATTTAATAAATAAAAACAAATACATTAAAAGTATCATAACGTAACATAAAAGAACCTGTGACAAACGCTGCTTTACAACCAGAAGTGGTTTGTGGTTAGAAAATATGGTAAAAAATCATGGTGTATGAGTATTCCTGAGAAAGTATTATTCGATCCGTTCTTAACCCATGCGAAACTTTTCTATTTTAACTTGGAAATTTAAATCACACACATAAAAATAACCATAAAACTTCCGATGTTTGTAAATAGACTTGGAGCGGTAATGCTCATCGAAATATTTATTATAAGCTGAAGACCTAAAAGTGTTTCAGTCCACCACTTTAATGTTTGGTAACCCTAAGGGGTGTGACTTTGCAGCTAGTAAGACACAGGTGGAAACTAGTGAGAATTTTATTAGAAAATATTACATATTGCGACAGACGATGATGGACGAGATCGTTGTTCTCCAAACAGTGGTGGAGAAGCTGGCGCAGGGATGTTGTCGGTGGAAGTGTTGTATGGTGAAGTCCCTCTCAGAATGTGAGCGTGAGTAAAAATACATTTAGAAACAATGCTAGCCAAAATAATTAGTATTCTCAAATATGCACCACGTTAGAAAGACATCCGTACGTTACGAGTATCAGTAAGTTTTTACTGACTGTGATTTCTGAACAGGATTTAGAGATCATTACAATTATAATTTAAATCGACCTTCATAGATTAGATTTTCTTAAATTTTATTAATCATACAGATTAATATCATGATGATTAATTAAAAACAATCTACGTAGTGCTTATATTTATATTGTATGCTAAATAAGTTTAATGTAGAGATACTAAAATATGAAATAATCTTCTAATCAATGAAACTATAATCGTAGTAAGTTTGTGTAGTAAGACCGCGGCCTTAGGTTGGACGCCCCCAAAAGCTAATACTGTTTGGATATAAACGAATAGACCAGCGTAGAGACCGTCAAACCAGTCCACGGTTCGTTGGCGGCGCTCGTGGCGCCGCTTCGCACAAATTTCCAGTGAAAGTAGTCTGAACAATTGCAAAAATGAACTTCCTAAAAGGAAACGCGATCCTCTATCGAGCTTTCATCGCGAACAGATCCTTGCCTGATAAGTTCTACGGTTCACTAACGGCTGCGCCTCTCGCGAATATTTTCGCAAAAACTACCGCAAGAGCCTCTACCCTCGCTGGACCCATAAGCAAAGACAATGTGCTCTACTCGCCCTTCGGAGACGTAGCAACCCCCACCGAAGACTTAACTAAGTTCATCTTCAAGAATCACAAGGAATACGAAGATCTTCCCGCCATTGTGAGTAACTGTTATTTTTATTACTATTGTTTTGTTCCTCTCACACACGTTGTGTTTGGGATCACTATGTTGTACCCAAAAGCAGGTAACAACTGCTCTATCCCATAAAAGCTCGCACACTAACATATACACCACAATAAGACCATGTTTGAAATTGACAGTGAATTGTTGTGATGATTATAAATTGATAACGATAAGAAAAGTCAAATAGTTTGGTTATACATACATATGTATAATATATAATAAAAATCCTCATCAAGTGTGATCTGATAATAGAAAGGAAACGATGTCACACGTGTTTCGAGTGAAAACCTGTGTCTGTAATAACAACATAGCAAACGGTCTTCTAGTATTTTAATAACTTGAGAATTCTTTTGTAAATAAAGCAGTGTCATAATATATTAAATATTTTACATATAAACAAATAACACGAATTACAAAAATACAGTTTTTACCACAAAATGATGACAGAAAGTTAGATATGTAGATAATATGATATGCCCATTACAATACCTCTCACATACATATATATATGATTTTTTTAAAACTGTTGCATTATGACAGGCATTATAACGGTGCAAACACAATCAACAACTACTAAGAAAGTGTTAGACACCAGACTGAAATCAAAGTCTATAAATCAGTGACATATATTTAATTAATTATAAACTAATGTTATAGCTTTCAGTCAATATTTGTCATAATGTTCGATGTAAAAAAATCAGCAACTATTTTTATGTAATATATTTGTACGTAAATCGAGTCATTTTATCTGTGGTAAAAAAATGAAAAAATTGTTTTAGATTCAAACGTGTAATTTTAACACAATCACGGATAGACTAACACATTATCAATAGCTTGCATAGAAATTCGGTGGTCTCACTTTTTATACCTCGAAACCCTATCTACATTTATATGAAAACAATTTTATTTATACTATAGATCGGTTTAATCATTACCGATAAAAGTTTGCACATTGCTTCTTTATAATAAGGAAGTTGGAAAATTAAATGAAGTTTGCCCTATGCAATGTCAACATTTCGATTGGTTTTCACCTCCCAAGAATCTCACTAATCAAACTGAAGTCATATTATGTAGACTTTGATCTAGATATGTGTTGTAGTGTTAGATAACGTGCTAAATATACGAATGTACATCATTTTATAAATGTATCAGATAAAATTAGCGTGTTTTTAATAAAAAATACAACGTTTTTATGAACATATTTTTAGTTTTACAAACTTATATAGATATAATTAGTTTTAAATGTGTATAACAATGATCTAACCATTTTTAACTTAAGCACATTATACTGAATTTACAACCCAAGTAGTAGAATTAATGGTTCAAGGTTTGGAAGCTAAAAAATATAGTGAATTTTGATTTACTCAAAAAGTTAAATATGTAAATGTAAATATATGATTATATCAAATTTTAATATTTTTGTAATTAGTTAGTAATTCATACAACGTATATAAAATATATATACCTATAACAATGCTTCCAATAATGAATATTAAATAATTTTTATAATTATTTCATTAAGATTCATAGTATTTCATTAAATGACATAAATATTTTTAGCCAAATTCAAGGGGCAGTTGCTATTTATATTAAATATTTGCTATTTATAAAAATAGTATTCGCAATTTAACAAAAAAATAAAATAACAAAATACCGTCGCAAGTTCAGGCCTAACCCATTATAGCGGTCATTTTCAAAAGATACTAAAACGCAGGGAGGGGGAGGGGACAAAAGTTAGCCAGTCAGTGATTGATTTTTTTAATATTTCCACTTCATTAAGATCCATAGTATTTCATTAAATGACATGCTTTTTTCTGGCTAGATTCAAGAGGGTCACTGATTTTTTTCTAACGTTCAAATTAAGACTTTTTATAACAATATTACAACTTACAACAAGTGAGAATCGAATGAAGCATATCTAAACCGAATTTTGACCAATAGGAGAGCACAAAAAACAATTATCACTTCTCAAAAGTCAAAAATTCACGTCAAAAGCAATAAAATCGTACCGTCGCCGTCGCAGTGGGAACGCTCGTTACCGAGCGTTCCCACTGCAACGGCGCCGACACGATTTTATTGCTTTTTACGTGAATTTTTGACTTTTGAGAAGTGATAATTATTTTTGCGCTCTCCTATTGACCAAAATTCGGTTTGAATATACTTTGTCCAATACTCCCATAGGCATTACTTCTGAGAGATCCTAGCGAGCTCGAAATGGCAGTGTTGCTAACTGAATGTAAAAATCAATAGTGGATTTAGTGGAAAATTTACATGTGTAGATTATTTAAATTTAAACAGCTTTTTAAATGAAATTATAGTTAATCAATAAAACTGTATGCGCCACTGGTTATAACTAAACCAGCGTTATATATCTTAGCAGACAACCTCTATCACACCTAATCTAAGTATCTATAAATGTTCATCTCTATATTTTGATTCCCAATAATAGCGTTCAGAAGGCCGTCTTCCTGAACGGTCGTCTGTCCCTATCCCAAATTAGATCACCGCACTTCATAAGTTGTCGTCCTGACATTACTAAATTCTAATCACTTTAACATCCTACTATTCGCAACTTCCATGTACACACTACAAATTAATATCGTGTCTCACAGAACTGTACTCCACTTCCACACCACGCCACGTCCTTGCCCAAGATCAAGAATCACGTGTAGATTTTTTTAGATTACACACTAAAAGGTACTTGGTAAAACGGTTCGATCAAAGTCCACGGTCGACTGATGCGCGTGGAATGGTGCTAACAAATAATTAAAGGAAATACTTTGCAGCATCCCAATGAAAACAATACAACGACATGTCTCAGTTTTTATGATTGGCCTTTTTGTTTACGTGTGTCTACCATATGGACACATACTGTTTATTTTATAGAATAATTATTCACATGCAATTAATATGCAACATATTTTGCAGTTAAATATAAAAAAATCGCCTTTTCATTATTTGTTTCGGTGCTGTAGACTTTACACTGTAAAAAAGTTGTCAGAATGCGTAAACATGTGATAATCTGTTGGCTAGATATTTGGAGAATATGGTGGATGAGGCATTATTCCATAACCCAACTTATTCAACTTTTGGATGCGCAATCGTGCAACAGAATTTTCCCTCTCCTTTTTTTCTTACCAGAAATCACAGTTCTGGTGTAATGACTTTGTCAAAATGCAAAAAATGTAGTGGATTATATTAAACAGGCGTAAATTCAGTGTCGCTAAATGATTTGGGCCTTCATTTTATAGAGATATTAATCGTTCCTGTTGAGTAAAAAAACTCATAAAGGCGATTTTTTTATTCAACCTTAGTCAAACTCCGCCTTTCAAAAATAAACTAGCTTATCGTACAGAACGCGAATCGCCAATAGATTGTTAAAGTGACACGCGCTCCGCATAACGAAGCCGAGCATCCTCGACGCCTTATCACAAACTTTACCGATATGCATACTAAAACTGTGTTTGTTATATATGACATATATTTGTAAAAAAGTTCTCGCTACGCGATCAAACAAGTATCGCCGTTTCGTTTAATTAAATGATAAATAAATTAGAAAATTTGGCATTATACGGCCAAATAATGGTTGACGCTTTATTTATAAAAAACAAGGAAAATTATTTGAGAAAATGACAAAAAATATAATTATGCGGTTAAATGAACCCTGACCGTTTAAATAAATACAATAGCGGCCTTTGACTAAAAACATCTGCATCAATTATTTTTGCTCAGTTTGTATCGAATATATTTTGTATTCCTTACCTTAATTCCTAATGTTGCTAAATCATTATGACCACATATTTGTAAAGTAAAATGTAACATAGCCAAAATAAATTATTTTGATTATTTTTTATCTGAAAAGAAACAAAAGTTTTAAAAAAGTATTTTAAAAGATAACACAAAAATAACACAGATTTGAAGTATATCAAAAAACATTTTTTTAAATACTTAAAATCAAACATATTTGGTTTCACGTGTGTAGCGCGGCGATTAGAAACGCATGGGTTGACTTACATGTGAAACCTCTCCCGCTGCCCATGCAGTATATATTGGAGTGCATGCGTATTGCTTAAGATTTATAATTGAAAGAAACGTTAAAAAGTATACGTGAATACTATTGAATACTATTTATAATAATTTTAAGCACATGTTTCTATTACAATAATTAGCACATTAGCAGGTGTCCACTTTTTTTCAAACTTCTTTGCTTATGCATCGCGTTAGTGGTTATTGTTTATGCTGGTCTACCACATGTAGCAACACAAATATAAAACAGTTACAGATTTTCATCATTGAAACTAAAATGTATTTTTACTAAAAAATTGGCACGTGCCAACGGTCTTTGACCGACCCTTCGACAAAACGTCAGGCGATCTGTCCTTGTGCAATTTTTATGATCTCCCACGATTACGCTTATGTTTGTGACGTTTTTAGTTCTAGACCGCGAAAACAGACATTCTTAAAATACTTCTAAAGGCATCCTGCCAATAATTTATTATCATTATTTGTAAAAGAGATGACGCAGGTTGACTACCTGTTTGCTTTTAAGTGTTTTATATAGTCACATATTTTCCATCAGTTTGATTACAAACTTTTTCCTACTTTTTTGTTAACAAAAACTATTACGTCTACTAAGCATGTATTTCAAGGCTGGCGCCTTATTTCAATGCTATAGTTTAGAACCATATAATTGAACGATAATGTTTGTGAAACGTCTGTGATTTGTTAATTTTAACGACCTCTTCGTATCCGTATTGAAAATTGAGTGATCATAAAAATATTAAAAGTTCATCGCTTCCTTATTCGATAATCTCTAAAGGGCGTTAATTTCATAATTTAGTTCATAGCTACATAATGTCAAGGTAAAAATAAATAATACACCGATAGGCAACCCAAACCTTGATATTATCTACAAAATTCTGTCAGTCTCTTTCGCGAATGAAACGCAAACTGTATTATTTTTTAACAAAACATCTGTTACAAATTTCTAGGTCAACGCAATTTTATACTAGTAAATACCAGTATACTTATTTAAATAATACAAATATAGTTTATATGTGATCTAGTAACTGACTATCCAAACATACAAACAAAATAGTTTTAAAAACGATTAAAAGATTTGGCAATTTTGAAGGCAAATGTGATGTCAGTTGCACCACATTCACTTTACACAATTGACGAAATAATAAACGAAGAATAAGCTACAACTTAAATTCCCTGAATATAAGTTGATAGTAGCACAAAAATAAATCGACAATATTGATAGTCCAATTCTGCTGCTGAAGGATTTGGATCTAAAAAAAAACTGACTGACACATTTAATGGCGAGAATATATACCAAGATCGCCAGAATTCTATATACCAGCGCTGCCCAACTTATTTTAGCCCACTGGCTAATTTTTATTTTATTAATATCTCAGAGGCCAGGTAAAAGAGTAAATAATTAAAAAGTCAGTTTTTTCCCCTCAGAAGTGATTTTAAGTATATTTTAAAAATTCTGGCGATATTAAATAAAATATTTTCGCGGACTACTAATTGCTCGCCATTGCTCAACATAACTTGAGAGATGGATGCTTCTTTCATGATAAATTTTCTGTCGCATTATCACGACTGTATCATCCAAAAAGCCATTATATACTTACAAATAAAAATAATTAAACAAACCTATCGTCTTAGCTCTAAGGCATTCTCAAACTTAATTACCCCATTGCCTACATTTTAACGCCAAAAAAATTATTGGCCACTTTTCAACGCCAATTTTTTTTGTCGAAATCTTTGGTAAACTCTATTTTTACCTCATTTAATTAAAAATTGTAAACGCAGCAATGCCCATATATTTTTTTAAATTTCACCAAAATATTAATGTAGCTTATGCTATTTTAGAATTATGAATGGCAAATTTAAAAATAAAACAACTTTAAATTAAAGTTTTTTAAGAAAAAATGCACAATGTTACATATTATTGACTAATAACAAAGAAAAAGAATATTTTTTTGAAATTTCTAGTGCTACTTATAAAATAATAATGGCTGTTTATAAAAATAATATTCACAATTAAAAAAATCAACATATGTAAATACCCTCACGAGTTCGAGCTAACTCATTACAACGGCCATTTTCAAAAGATCCTAAAACACAGGGACGTCACTTCAGATTTTTTCAAGGGCGGGGGGGGGGGGCAAAAATTAGCCAGTGATTGTTTTTTTTAATATTTTCATTTGATTAAGATCCACAGTATTTCATTAAAAGATTGGATTTTTCTGGCTAGATTAAAGAGGGTCCCTGATTAGAATCCACGTCAAAAGCAATAAAATCGGGTCGTCACCCTTAAATATTCCGGTAAAATAAGAAAATTCATATCTTACCCAATTATTTCACATGTCAGTTAACTTGTTTTTATCTTGTGGGTCTTCATATATGTACATACACATATAAACAGATAGAAGACTACATAAATTTCATTTGTTTAATATTTAAATAATAATAGAATATGATGCTAGTTCCTGTATTTCTACTATTGCTCTCATATATAAAGGTAATCTGAAACACTCATGTTGATAAACACTTTTGAACTATGTACTAAAAACAAAACTTATCTATTAGAACAAGTTAATTAATTTTTCGAATGTCTCTGCATAAATATTGTTATTGAGAGCATAAAACTGACCGTTGTAACGTCGTCTAACTAAACTTTGAACCTCAGTTTCAATTGTCTCTTTAAATTGATGTTTCATCTTTCATACATTACATTAATACAAGTTGAACTCTACCAATAGAAACGCATTGGTAGTAAATAGTCTGACAATTAATTAGCAAATTAAAATTGCAAAAAACACTGTTTATAAATACAATACAGGTCAAGTGTCGAGCGACAGAAGTAGCACAAGAGCTTGCACAAATTAATAATTTTGTTTCAATTTCAGACCTGCGGCGTCACTGGAAAAACTTTCAATTACAAAGATTGCTACGATAAGCTGCAAAGATTCGGAAAATCTCTACTTCAAACTTTGAACCTGAAACCTGGTGATACTATAGCTCTAGTGCTGCCGAATATACCTGAATTTGTATTTGTGATATTTGGTGCACTATCGGCCGGACTGACAGTCACTTTAGCAAATCCTTTATATACAAAAGGTATGTTCAATAAAATTATTTTTTAGATATTTTAATATGGATTGTAATTCATAATTAATAGATGAACTAACACGGCAGTTCAATAACTGCAATGTGAACTGCATAGTGACGATAGACATTCTACTAGACAAAATAATCAATGTTTCAAAAAGTTTACCTCAATACCATGGAACAATAACAATAGGCGATCAAGAAATTAAAGAAAAAGATGGTAAGTCTATAAATATGTAAAACTATAATGTAATTTGAGTGCGAGATTATGATAACGCAGCTGGTATTTAGGAGTTCTTTGCATGCTAGTAGTATAAAATGGAATTTTAAATGGTCAATATTATGATGTTGAAGAGAGTTGCTGGTCACAATTCGTATTCAATAGTCATTCTAAGTTGTCGTTGAAGCATTGTATTGCATTCTATGTGCCATTCAATATTGCATTTTTAGCCTACAAAATGATCCATGTGTTTATAGAAAAATATGATTACCACTTCAAAGAAAAGATCTCTTACACGTGGTTCTTGTGTGTTTATATCTGATGAATTTGAACGATAAGGTTCCAAATGAGATGTTGACTGTGACAACTGTACAGAAAAAAGTAAAGACAAAGAACATTTTTCTCTTTACTAAAACTATATTAGAACCAATAGTTGAACATATATAAACTATATATATGTAAAAAGGATAAAAAAATCAAAACAATGCTCTAATGTCTCGTATAAGTGTTATATATAGTTTGAAAAATAGCTGAAAGATTGTAGTACGAATCAAGCATACGGCACAAAGCCATAACAGTAGTTTAAAATTGTCGTTATATCAAAGTTGACTGCTCTATCATTCGTATTTATAGTTGTGACTAGGTGATATTTGTTGAAATTAAATGTTGAAAGAGAATTCAGTATGGTGACATATGTCTCACTTTAGCAAGTGTACGAGTGGACTAAAAAGTTGTAAATCAGTATGCGTTCTTAAACAGATTCGACCAAATTGTCTGCCCACCGTAACTGAAGCTCAGAGGCTTTACTGCAAGGGTCGGTAAAAGGTGCGTTGCAATGAGTGGCCGACAAGGCATTTTTCTTATGTGGTAAAATCTCTTCAAGTTTCGATCTATTTAAACATTACCTCAAAAGTTGCTAAAGTTGTTATCTTTCATTGTGTAATATAATGTTTTTACCTGCTATGTCGGGCTAATCTAAAAATATGTTACTTTCTTTACCCAAATACCAATTCTGTGTCAGTAAGCGTACTGTGGGTGTTAGCTCCAAATAGTGAGATTCCAAATATGGTAATTGAGTAAACGTACATATACAAAGAAAGATGTGGATTAAGAAGAACAGTTCTAATGCACTTCAAATGTGATTAACAAACAGAGAGATTAAATTATAATTTAAAAATATATTCAATGGACCTCGACCCTCGCCCTGAGCAGAATGAGAGCGACGATACTCATTTAATTATTGAATGGTATGTGCTAGGCAAACCATACTCTACGGAAGAAATCTCTAGTTTTATTTTTTGGAGTTTTCAATATAGTTTTTTTGTGTCACTTGCCCGTATGCTGAAACGGAGTGTTGTCATTGAACTCTGACGTTAATCGCTGCACAAGTAATGATCTTACATTTTTTCTTTTTAGGAATATACACACTAGAAACGCTTTTGAAAACAGACAGTCAGTTAATATTACCAGAAGTCGACGTTAACAGTGTAGCTTTAATACCATATTCCAGTGGCACTACCGGACTACCGAAAGGTGTAGTTTTAACACACAAAAACCTAGTGGTAAATTTATTACAAATCGCACACAAGGACTTCTGCAAGCCAAAAATTAATAAAGGTAAATAATAACATGCAATATTTATTTAATTTCATATAATAAAACATGTTATTTTACAGTTTACGAAACGGTATTAACAGTGCCTCCATTTTTCCATATTTACGGATTCAACGGTATTATGAACTACTGCTTATCGATCGGTAGCAGAATGGTATCAATGCCAAGGTAATACATTTATTTATTGTGCATTTTATCAATTAGATATATTTACGAGTGAACGTTTCATATTCAAGGTTTACACCCGAGGATTACATCAAGTGCTTGAATGTTTATAAACCGCGAATGCTATTCGTGGTACCTTCGTTGTTAACGTTCTTAGCTAGTCATCCGAAAGTCACGAAAGAGCATTTATCGTCCGTCACAAATATTATGATCGGAGCAGCTCCCGTAACCGAAAGTACGATAAGCAAGTTCTTAACGAAGTGCGAAAAGAATAGAGACGAGATTGTTATACAACAAGGCTTCGGTATGACCGAAAGCTCGCCGGTCATGCTACTGAAACCATACAATTTTCCAAAAGCTAAAGTCGTATCAGCTGGGCAGATCGTGCCCGGGACGGAATGTAAAGTGGTGTCTTTGATTTCTGGCGAGAATTTGGGACCGAATATGACTGGCGAGTTAATGTGTAGGGGACCTCAGGTAATATATTTGAATCGAAGCAATAATACATTTTTATAGTATTTGTTAAAACTAGAAGTTTAGGAAAAATAATAGTACAGTCCAAATAATATAATAAAGATTTAAAAATTATTTTTGAGGACAATTTTTAAATAAGCAATATATAAAATAATTGTTTGTGCAATACTGTTGGATAGATTAGGTGCGAGTGAACATTGGTTCGAACAGTGAACACCTTATGAATCCTTTTCCGAAGAAAAATCCAAAGATTTACCTTACATAAATATTCAAACAATTCGTTTTATGAAACAAAGTACTTATTTAAATGCACATATCTTTAAAAATAATTCCCTGTTAAGTCACACCCGTATTTTTCACAAGTTTTACAAGCGTAACAAAACTGTTTGTGTTAATTAATTTACATAAAAGTATATTTGCAATAGGTAATGAAAGAGTATCACAATAACGAGGCGGCAACCAGAGCGACTATAGATGCAGACGGTTGGCTGCACACAGGTGACGTCGCTTATTATGACGACGACCATTACTTGTATGTAGTGGATAGAACCAAGGAGCTGATCAAAGTGAAAGGAAATCAGGTGAGCGAAAAAGAACAAGAATAATCGTAAAAAAATATTATATTTCGACTCAATATCGTCTTGTCAAAATGTTTATAAAACGAGTCTCTTAACAAAAAGTC
Organism: Plectrocnemia conspersa; assembly: GCF_051122295.1. Lineage (NCBI taxonomy): Eukaryota > Metazoa > Arthropoda > Insecta > Trichoptera > Polycentropodidae > Plectrocnemia > Plectrocnemia conspersa. The sequence continues at coordinate 22,297,620 of NW_028277174.1, forward strand.
ACCCACGCTCAAAAGAGGATCATCACGACAATAAAAATGTTCAACGAATACACTGAGCATAGGAACTTAATTGGATTGAGAGCTGCTCTCTATGACGGCTACGGTGGTCACGGAAGCTTCTACATCTTGAGTTACGTCTGATATATCTTCCGGAGGTTTGGTCTCCGCTACAACGATATCTTCGGAACAATCCATAGGTTCAGGCTCGATCGGATCGGGTTCTTTGGGTTCCTCTATTGATTCTTCAGTGTCTGGCATCACGCATAGGGTGCCGCAATCCATCGATAAAGGTTCGAATTCTGCAGGAATTTCTGCTACGATAGGTTCCAGGGGAACACTCGGTATCGGTTCGGTTTCGATAATAATATCTACTTTGGGCGGCTCGATCTCTTCGACTATAGGAACTGGTATTAGTTCTAGTTCTGGTTCTGTTTCTTGTTCCTGTTCTTGTTCGATTATAGGGGTAGGCGTGTGTGGTTTTTCTACTTTATCTTCTTCGATAGGTTCGGGTGATTTTTCTTCTACGATCGGTTCGGGTATCACTTCCGGTGGTTTATCTTCTTCTATGTCGACGTTGGGTTCGATCGGAGATTCTATTGTCGGTTTATCGACTTGGATAGGTTGTCGGGCTTCCGGCCAATCGAGGGTCAGCTGCGGTTCTCCGGGTTCGGGGGAATCTGAACGTCGCTCTACTTCCGCGGACGGCGCTTCCGTTTCTTCTTCGGAATCCGCCGATCGTCGGTCTCGGTCGTCGTCCGAAGATCCGGCCGGCGGTTCGGAGGGTCCGTTGACAGCGCACCGTCGGTGCGTCTTCGATCGTTCGTCCCAGTAGTCGGTTTCCTCGGTGTCGTTGGCTTCCGAGTTAACATCGTTAGCGTCCGAGCCGTCCAATTGCGAGTCGGCGTCGGAATAGAGTCGGTACGGTTCGGGCCGTTTGGTGCTAACGACTAGTATGTTTTTTTCGAAGGCCCTCATGAATTTGTCTATGCGGTTGTAATGCTTACGAGGATGGGCCAGCAACTCGCATATACGCTGTACCGTAAACGGGGGCGCTCTGAAGGCGTCCAGTTTAGCCAGGAAACAGACGCGCATGGCGTCGCAATCGAACGGCGGCACGTTGGGGCAAGGCGGCAGCTCGAGACCCGGAGGCTCCGCTCTGTACTCGGCCATTACGGCCGCCAGCTTCTCCTTGAGCAGGGCGCGCACGAGCGTCCACCGGTAAACCGGCTCACCGGTGCGCGCCACCCACGCCAAATAGTCCTCGAGGGCGCGAGGAATGACCGCCGGCCGCCGCCTCGCCACCTCCTCGAGCCACTGCAGTACTTCCTCGGGGTTCTCCATCTCGAAAAAGGCGACAGTTGACAGACGGCGGCTGACGGCCGACCCGCGCGACCGGCTTACGCTATTTCGAACGCTACGTTGCCGCGTCGCATGTTCACGAACACTCTCGTCCGTAAACACCAATTCAATTTTAATTTACATATAGTTATTTTTTTAACCTTTCTATCTATAGTTCACATTGCTTCAAATTATTCAATAAATACTGGGTTAGGATCTTAAGTATTCCTCCGAGCTATTATTACATTTAATAAGATAATAATAATAAGCACTCATCAGCGCAACAGAGATATTTTGAAAAAAAATGGGGAAAAATTCATCAATTTTAAGATTTATTTTTGCAGACAAATTATTAATTGTTTCGATATTAAATTTAGTTATAATTTATTATAAATTATAGTATTCCGATATTACAATAAAATTTAAAAAATGCTATCTATACGGACTTCTAATATGAGAGTATTGGTCAAAGTATATTCAAATCGAATTTTGAGCAATAGGAGAGCGCAAAAAGCAATTATCCCTTTTCAAAAGAAAAAGGTCTATGTCAAAAGCAATAAAATTGTGCCGTCACTATATCGTTCTAATTAACCGCAGTGGGAACGCTCGTTACCGAGCGTTCCCATTGCGACTAATTAGAGCGATATTTATGAATATTCCGATTTTAAATCACTCATTTTTGCATGTGTATATACCATACAGAACAGTAATGCGCGGGCTTATTTGGCACAGTAAGGGAAAGGTTAATATACCAATTTATTAGGTTTGTTTCGGTTCGGTGATCATTGCTCACATGGCAACTAGTCACAAAAAGATTACTCACATGGATTATTGCTGACACATACATTTTCTGCGCAGGGACTTCATTTAGCTTTTTTTAAGAGGGAGAGGCAAAAGTTGGTCAGTTAGTATTTCATTAAATGACAAGCATTGTTCTGGCCACATTCAAGAGGGGATCAGTGCCCCAACTGTCCCCATCTTTAAATAACGTCCCTGTTAATAAAATCGTGGCGTTGTCGTTACAATGAAATCACTCGATTATCTAGCGTTCATATTGAGACTTTTTATAACAATTCGAATAAAACCTATCTAAACGGAATTTTGATCAATAGGAGAGCGCAAAAAATAATTATTCCTTCTCAGAAGTCAAAAATCCGAAGACGAATATCCTGGTTATTTTATTTGTTGCGTTGTAGTTGAGTTGTGCAGTGAGCAATTTAAAAATGTGCTATCGGTAACTATTTACTTAGGATCAAATAAATTTTACCAGATCTTCTAACAAATCGTACTGGAATGCGTCATGATAATAGAAAAATGCTACACTAGGCTTATGCACTAGGCACTATGGCTTAGCTACATTACTGATTATAATCAGTAATTCTGATTTCCCAGACACGAAAGAAATTTTAAATATATTATTATTTCTAGGTCTCTCCTACTGAGCTGGAAAACATAGTTATGGAAATCAAAGATGTCTCAGATGCGGCTGTCGCGAGCATACCTGATGATATAGCTGGAGAACTTCCAAGAGCATACGTCGTCATAAAAGCTGGAAAAACAGTAACCGAAAAAGAAATTTATGACTGGGTAGCCGAAAAAGTTACTAAATACAAGCGGCTAGAAGGGGGAATAATATTTGTCGACGCCATACCTAGGAATCCTGGTGGCAAAATATTGAGAAACGAACTTAAGCTATTACACAAGAAAGAGGCTACTAATTAAATTTATGAAAATTGTAATATAAGATACTTTTACGTTATGATATAATAAATTGAACGGTTAATTTGTAAATATGTATACAGAAATGTAAAATTATTATTGGTAAATAATACATTATTTTTAAATAAATATAATGAAATTTATTGAATTTATGTTGTGCGTGTTCGCGAACATGCAAGTCTGACTACGTCGCGCTTTCGATTGTCAATTGACAGTTTGTGCGAACGGCAAAGATGAGGTTATTATTATTTGCGCCGACAATTCGCTCTTTCTGCACTTCGACCCCTGTGAAAGAGCGCCTCGGGGAACTGGTGAAGAAAAGTCCCGTCGTAGTTTTCATGAAGGGTAATCCTGCAGCCCCACGCTGCGGATTTAGCAATGCAGTTGTACAAGTGCTAAGAATGCACGATGTTACATACGATAGTCATGATGTGCTGCAGGATGAGGATATAAGACATGGTAATATGATGAAATATTTATCAATATTAAAATATATATGAAGTTAACATTTAAAAAAACAAACACAGATTGTTGATATTACGTTTTTTCATTTAACCTTAATTGAAGCTTCTCAATATATTTAACGTTTTGCGGTCAGATATAATTATCATTTGGATGATTACACAATGTACGAATCTAGATTGAAGTAACTCAATTTAATTATTATTTTTATAGGTATAAAAGAATTCTCAAATTGGCCCACAATCCCTCAAGTGTATATTAACGGAGAATTCGTCGGCGGTTGCGATATAATGCTACAGCTGCATCAATCCGGAGACTTAATAGAAGAATTAAAAAAGGCCGGCATCACGAGTGCACTGCTCGAGAAGAAAGACAATTAAAAAAGTTCTAGACTTATAGTTTTATTGTAAATATTTTTTACAGATGTATCTAATACATGTTAGTTTGTTATTTTATTAAATATATAAATTCATTAATTGTTTCTTTCGATTTCTTTTAATTTGTAAAAAATCATTTCTTCAAAAGATGCGACATTTGAATCGTCTTGCATTGTTGAGAAGCATGTATCGCGGAAATCCGAGTTTAAGCTGTGAGATATGATGGCTGCTATCGATTTAGCAACACTTTTGCAAGGATTGAAGTCATCCTGTGGGATTACGTCTTCATTATTGTCACTAGTGCAATATGCAACACCAAATAATTTACCGTTATCATTCTTCAACTTTAAAAATATGTCATTAACGTCTTTAGAAGAATCGTTTGAAACAAACGTAATTATTACTGATTGCTCTGTATTGTTTGTGTGAAAACTATCACATCTACTAACGTTTTCTATTTCATTTTTTTTTATTGAAATTTTCATAATCTGATTATTATTCAGTATGGACAATCTTATGCTTTTAGGCGGTACGAGTTTTTTAAATAGTTCGACTTCAAATTCTGCAATGAATGATCCAGTGGCTAAAAATATATTATTAGTGTATAAATAATGCGAATTCTTTCGACTTCTACAGCATTTTAAAAAATAAAATACATATATAAATTAAATCAAAATTATTTTACTGGAAAAAATGAACATGATATTATACCTTTAACCATCACATTCTTTCTATGTTGATTGTATGTACATTTCATTAATGTGATGGAAAGAGATTTTTTTAGTATAGTTAAAAAAATATCAATTATTTTGTCTGTCGACATTTTCAATATAGAACAATGTTGCCACAATAAATAATTATTTGAATTTGTAGATTATTTTGTAATGTTGCTGATGTTGATAAGAAGGTTGCTAAAATATATTAATGTTATAAATAATAATAAATGATTTATGGGAAATGCCATTTTTTAAAAAGTAAATATCTATATATTGCTATTTTAAAGCCAATATATAAGCATTTTGCTAATATAAAGCGTTTCTTATCACATTTGCAATATATTTTAATTAAAAACGCTAATTTAAATTAACGGCGGCGGAGGGCACCACTTTTTTTGCGGACCTCGATAGGAATACAACGACGATGGTGCTTTTTCCACCGTTCACTTGCATAAATTTAAGATGATCAGACGTCCTCCTTTGAGGGGATTATCTTTTGCAAACCTCGTTCTCTTCAAAAAGTGTGTCCTTCTTTGTCCTTCTCTAGAAAAAATTATCCTCCTGTTCTTTTTTGATTAAATTTTGGTAAACAGATAGAGTACAGCTTTGACATAAAGCGGGAGTTGTAATTACCCATTAACAAAAGTGGCATGGGCTACACCTGAAATAAAAAAAGAATTTACTAAAGAAGCAATGGAGCTTTATAAAAATGCAAAACTGGACTCAGCAATCTGATAAATATACATTTGCGTTAACCTGGATATTATCGAATAGACAAATTTAATGGAATCAAATACTTTTACCAAGTTGTATTCATGAAGAAAAAATATAACCTTTCCATCAACGAGTACACAGAAATGTTAAATATACTGAATTGAGTGAAAGAGCTGGTGTACGCTCTAGCGTATATTCTATTGATTTAAGCAGCTTAACATTTCTCGCCTTCTGCACAACAGATCTAATAAATGTCCTGCGAATCATTCGAAATAGAGATTTTCTTTTAGGTAAAAAAACTGTTTTTCAATTTTAAAGTGGTTAATTGTTTTGAAGTTTTAATTTTTTTTTGCTTACATTATTTAAAGCGTTTCTATACAATCTAAATTCCTCATGTTTCTGTTATGCTCGATAATTTGGCGTGTTTGGTCCAAATAGTGTACATAGACAATTTTAACATTTACTGTCAATTTGACGTAAAATTGTGATGGCGTTTGTCAAAACCGGTATAATACATTTTATTATTTTCTTTTATTTGATTGTAATTCATAATTTGAAGTTTTGCTTTACAAGTAATATCACTTCGGAATTGAATTCTTTTAAGTAAAAATATAAATTAGAAACAAACCTTTTGTATTTTCATAAATCACATACATTTTGCTATTTTTTTACTAGTTAATTAGCTACTTTATTTAAATTTTGTTTTGCAGAAACTGACATAAAAAACGACGAAGTAACATTTACTTCTGTTAACATGATTCCATGTAAAGCCGAGGTAATGAAACGTAATATGTTAAATATTGTCAATACATGTAATCTTATATGGTATTTTTCTTTAAGTTACAAAATGTAAAACTCGAATACGATAGCAGCGAAAATATACCTATAGATGAAGTCAACGATATGTTCGAAACAGGTTAGACATACTTGATTACACAGAATATTATTACATTTCAATATATTTCAATGATTGATTTTTTATGATATCAGAAATCCACGATGTTAAAGATGTGCTTAAAATGAATACTATCAGTGTAGGCGTTTTATCTCAACAAATATACACTTTCAAAGTATAGAATAAATTTAGATTTCTGTATATTTCAATATTAACAACTTATCTAATAAATAAAATTTAAATTTTAGAAGCCAGAAAGAGGAAAATATACTAGAGTTCAATCTATGCATGGCGATTTTTATAAAAATGAGTGTGACAAATGTGGAAAAACATTCAATTCTAAAAAATATCTTGCACAACATAAGCTAACTCATAATGATGTTCGTGACTTTGAATGTGAAAAATGTGGAAAAGCTTTCATAACTAAATCCATTCTTTCAGGTCATATTCAAACTCATTATGATGTTCGTAACTTTGAATGTGAAAAATGTGGAAAAACATTTAAAACAAAAATGTCACTTGCAAGACATATAGAAATTCATAGTGATTTTCGTGATTTTGGATGTAAAAATTGTGGAAAAACATTTAAAAATAAAATATCGCTATCAAGACATATGCAAACTCATAGCGATGTTCGTGAGTTCGAATGTGAAAAATGTGGAAAAACATTCAATTATAAAAGATATCTTTCACAACATATGCTAACTCATAGCCATGTTCGTGACTTTAAATGTGAAAAATGTGGAAAAGCGTTTTTAAATAAAACCATTCTTTCTGGACATATTCAAACTCATAGTGATGTTCGTGACTTTGAATGTAAAGAATGTGGAAAAGCATTCAAATACAAAAACAATTTAGCAGCGCATATGAAAACTCATAGCAGTGTTCGTGACTTTGAATGTGAAAAATGTGGAAAAACATATAAAAGTAAAAGAACAATTTCAAAACATATGAAAACTCATGGCGATGCTTATGGCTCTAAGTGTGAGAAATGTAAAAATCCATTAAATTTTAACAAATCTCTTGCACAACTTATGCTAACTCACAGCAATGCTCGTGACTATGAATGTGATAAATGTGAAAAATCATTTAAATCTAAAAAAACACTTTCAATACACATGAAAACTCATAGCATTGTTTGCGACTTTGAATGTAAAATATGTGGAAAAGCATTCCTAACTATATCCATACTTTCACGACATATTCAAACTCATAGTGATGATCTTTACTTTGAATGTGAAAAATGTGGAAAAGCATTCAAATATATATACAGTCTCTCTGTGCATATGAAAACTCATAGCAATGTCCGTGACTTTGAATGTAAAAAATGTAGAAAAACGTTTAAAACTAAAAGAACTCTTTCGAGACATATGAAAACTCATAGTAATATTCATGACTTTAAATGTAGAAAATGTAGAAAAGCATTAAAACAAAAAAAATATCTGTGTTTAAAAATGTATAAAGGTATTTAATTTCAATTTTTAATTGTAATAAATATGTCACAACATTTTTAATCTTTCACTCTAGAAATCTTATTAAACTACAGCTGTAATGTCCCTAAAAACCATTAATTCCCATGTATGGGGATATACTCGACAATTTCTTTATTATATTTTTAACATTATTACTCACAAATTATTCAGGCCTGAACACAATTAATATATAATTTAAAAACTTTAGCGGTATATATTTATTGTTTAATAAAGGAATTTCTCTATTTATTTTTATTTTTATGAAACTGTTCTATGTTTTTAACTCTTATGTCCAAAACCAAAGTGTTATAATATTTTTTGGGTATGCATTGTGAAGGCTAAATCAAAATTTCGTGGCTTGAGGCACAAAGGGTTTCAGTCAAAAAGCAATGATGGAAAGCTGGTAAAAATTTATTCAGTATTACATACATATATCGAAACAAGCTTGTAGAGTTGTATGTGCTTTTCTCCGACCGCTGGTGGAGAAGCTGGCGGAGGAATGATGTCATCTGAGTTCTCTTGTTGCTCGTCGCCATTTTAAAAACAGCTGGTTTAACCGATTTTTCACTAAAAACATATGTTTTGTTTCGAGAAATCAACTTGGCCACTTCAAAGCTAGTCATACTGAACGTTGATCGAATGTACCTCTCAAGTTGCTGTCCAGTATTTCTCTTTTGACAAACATTTACAAATTATGCGATTTGAAAGACAGATGTGGGTGCTAGAATTGAAAGAGTTTTAAGCTGTCACACCGCCATTTTCGGACTGCAGGGTGAATTATTTTTGGCAACCATTTACTCTTACTGATTCTATTTGGCACGGTGTCGATATCTCCTCAAACAAATTTTGGGAGATGGCATTTGAATAAATTTTTCGAAGTGACCTTTTTTAGCTCCCGCAGCAATTTGTCTTTCTCAAACCAAAAACTCAAAAGATGATTTTTGAACAAAATTATCCATGACTACCTTTTTTTAGCTCTTGTGGCAATCTGTCTTCTTTTAATTTAAATTTTTTTCCAGATTACCATTTTTTTGAGCTTTCTCGGGAATTGATTCTCCTCAAACAAAAAAATCGCAAATGACATTTTTTTAGAAGCCCGGGACGCTGAATATTCTCGGGCCGGCCCTGAGCTCTGTTGCAGATAAGCAGTCACATTGATCTCTACGAGTTGAACTTAATCTTTGAGACGACTTGAAGACTCCTACATCAAGAACAATACAGCACGTGTATAATTATATATATTAATTATACCAATTGTACTGCCATATTCAACTGATGTCCCCTTGAAATAGTTTTTAAATATTTGTTATTAAATATAAACGTATATGCCTAGTATGAGTACCACACAATATATATAACATCAAATATTGATAGACTGTTAATTTCTAGACTAAACCATACTAATAAGTAATAGAATTTTCATAATTTATAAACCAACTCAACTATTATCATAGCAGACTTTACAAATTTTAGCTAAGGGTATTTGTAATTTTTAAACAAGATTAAGGTATGATATTTGCGTGATATTCTTTGTAGGCGGTACTAATTTTTCATCGCATGTTTCTGTCATGCTCGACAATTCGTCGTATTTGGACCTAATGTTGGTTATGAATGATTTTAACGTCTGCTGTCAACTTGACATTAAGTTACAATGCCGTTTATCAAAACCGGTATAAACTTATTTACTTTTTTATCGCATTTTACAATTTAATTTTTTTGCTAATATCACTTCTCCGTGAAATAATTTATGTTAAAGATATCTTGTTAAAAACGAACCCATTTGTATTTTCATCAATGATATTTCCTATAACCGTTAAGTATTAATCATTTTTTTACAGAAACTGACAATGAAAACGTCGAAGAAATATTTACTTCCGTCAACATTATTCAATGTAAAGTCGAGGTAGTTAAACGTAATATGTAACATTTGTTAGCATATGTATTCTTAAATAGTGTTTTTTTTCAAGTCACAAAATGTAAAACCCGAGTACGATAGCGGCGAAGATGCACATATAGATGACGTTAACGATATGTTCGAAACTGGTTAGACATACTTAATAATATTAATTTAGAATATTATTACATTTCAATATATTTATATCATTGATTATTATATGATTTCAGAAATGCATGACGTTAAAGATGTAATTAAGACGAATACTATCAGTGTGGATGTTTTATCCCACCAATTTTGCAACTCTCCAGAAGTATCAAATTTTAAAAGATTTCTATGTATTTCAATATTTACAACTTATTTAATATAAAAAATTTAAATTTTAGAGACCAGAAAAAGAAATTTGCTCTAGAGTTCCATGTTTTCATGGCGATTCTAATAAAAATGAGTGTGAAAAATGTGGAAAAGCATTCAATTCTAGAAAGAATCTTACACAACATAAGCTTACTCATAGTGAAGTTCGTGATTTTGAATGTGTCGAATGTGTAAAAACATTTAAAACTAAAAATTCACTTTCAAAACATATAAAAACTCATAGCATTGTCTGTGACTTTGAATGTGAAAAATGTGGTAAAACACTAAAATATAAAAATAGTCTATTAGCGCATATGAAAACTCACAGTAATGTTCGTGACTTTGAATGTGATAAATGTGGAAAAGCATTTAAATATAAAGTTTCACTTTTACAACATATGCAAACTCATAGCGATGTTCTTGATTTTGAATGTGAAAAATGTGGAAAAGCATTGAAATTCAAAAACAGCATGTCAGCGCATATGAAAACTCATAGTAATGTTCGTGACTTTGAATGTGATAAATGTGGAAAAACATTCAAATATAAAATCTCACTTTCACAACATATGCGAACTCATAGTGATGTTCGTGACTTTGAATGTGATATATGTGGAAAAGCACTTAAATACAAAATCTCACTCTCACAACATATGCAAATTCATAAGGTTGTTTGTGACTTAAACTGAAATATGCAAAACTGCATTTAAAGCAAAATCTCATCTTTGGCGACATATGCAAACTAAAAACAAACCTTCATATCATATGAAATCTCAGTGCTTTTGGTGTGATAAATGATGAATAGCATTGAAATATAAAATCATTCATAAATGTACCGGAAAAAATTGTAATAAAAAAGTACTTTACTTGTTTTTGTTCTTATAAAATTGCTTTATATTTTCAACTACCATGTCCTACACCAGAATCTTTAAATAAAACCCGGTGGCTCGGTTTAGGGCTCACTGATCGATTTTATAAAATTATTTTTTATAGTGAAAGCCACATTGAAATCCAATTAGAAAATCAGCGTCAAATGGATTCGCAAACTTAAAATTCAATTGAAGAAGAAGTGAATATTACATATGGACCTATTGTTACTGAAGAACAAAATAGAAATGAAACACCTAATGAAGGAATGATGAAATCGATGACTTAGATACAGATTCTGTTAACAACTCTAATATAAAATATGAGTACCCTGGTACTTGGCCGCTAGTAATCTCAAATAAGTTGCAACAAAATATAGTATTTACAAGCGATCAGCTTTCGAGAATTGCTAAATATTTATAAAGATTTATCAAAAGATATTAATAGTAGAGAATTTCAAGATTCGATGATTTATACTAAAATGAAAGATAGAAGTTTAAGAGAGAATTTTCCACGAGCATGGTTAACATGAAATAAACTAAATGAAACTACTGTCTACCATGTAAAATATTTTTCAATCAAAATAATAGAAATTTAAGCAAAGTATGTAATATGTACATACGTACATATATGTATATAATTGTAAATAATTGTGTAAATAAAAATGTAAATAGTTGTGTAAATAAATATGTAAATAATTGTGTGAAAAATATTTATAATTATGCTAATTAAAATGTAAATAAATATAAATAATTGTGTTAATAAAAATGTTAGTAATTGTGTAAATAATTATTAAATAATCATGTTAATTGTATTTAACATCTCATTTTATGTAAATTTAATTGTTTTTAGAAAAATTATTTACTGCTTTTATTTAAATTGGTAATTGAATTTAAAACTTGTTTATCATCAGGTTCAATTACTTCATTCAATTACTCTGAAATTATTTAGTGATTTTTAACTCTTTCGCACAGGCTCACGCGTAAACGTATGTTTTAATTTTTAATACGGTAGGTATATTTAACCGCCAATTTATCATTTATTTATCATTTTATTAAATAAAAGGTAATCACACTTCGATTTCCGAACTTTTTTTTATTTAAATAAAACACAAATTTAAGAATATAAATAAACAATCATAATTATGAAAAATAAAATCAATTAAATGGCCGCTTCTGGAGTTTGTGCAGCAGCCGACCTTTTCGATAACTTTTTCGTACATTTCTCGTGGTATCTCGGCTATAACTTATTGGATGTTGGTTTTTAGGTGCTCTAACGTTTCAGGTTTGTTAACGTAGACACGACTCTTATGCCTGGTTTACACTCTCTCGAAGCTAGCCGAGGTTCGAGTAGCGCTCCACACTCTCATGCGACTTCGAGAGGATCTCTTACGCGCGCGCGCTCTCCGACGTGGATGACGCCCACTTCTTTGTGCGATCTTGCGTGTTTTGAACACAAAAATAAAACAAATGGAGAAAGAGGAGATGGTGGATGATTGCAATGCGCCGCCCACTCCAGTGCCAGATGCATTTTAAAAATGTGCAGTCGAGGACTAAATTAAGCTCAAATAAATTTTACCAGACCTTTTAACAAATCGTACCGAAACGAGTTGCGGTCATGGAAAAAATACCGGATCGAAGTTCCGGCCCCACTACACCGCTGATAATAATCAATAATTCCGATCTCCCAGACACGATAGAAATTTAAAAACACTAGGCTCATATGATCTTACAACCCAGGTCTTTCAGATATTAGTCACATACTTATACTACTGATCTACATACCACACAACCAAATTAAGAGAGACGGAGAAACGGGTGGAAAGATCTACGCGCGAGAAAGAGAGAAACACAATGGTATGCTTATGTTAATTAAGATAACGTTAGGTTACAATATTCTATAGATTATATGTTATGTAATAAATACCTAATCCAATGGGATAAAATGTAATAGTACTTATAATTGTCAAAATTTGTATTTTAATAAGTCTCTCAGACTTGATAGAATAAGAAAAACCGAGGTTAATGCAGATTTAAACCCAGTTGCAGGGTTGTAATTATTTAATTTCAATTGAATATTTATCATTTCACTTTCAGTTGGTAAATATATAAGCTTAATCCGATTAACATGTAAGTGAATTCGGAGCAGATCTGTACGTATGTCGGTGGCGGATGCTAATTTTCCAATTTATGTAACACACAATAGGTACATAGTGAACTCAAATAATAGTATAACGCGTGCAGTCAAGAGCGGCGGTTTATTGTGCTTAGTGCTGATCAAACATGTATATTTTTTTGTACAATGCAATCGTATTGAATAAGTTTACAATTAATTAATTAAAAAAACCTGTTGAGCGAATAACACGGTTAAGATATTTCAAAAGTTTTATTCACAAATGGTCGTTTCTGGGTTGAATCACGCCGCTACACTAACCTTTGACTTATATATTATCATTTTATCGCCGTTAATGTCAACAATTGCCGATTTGAATCGTTGTAAACATTTCATTTTTGGTGCGGATTCATTGAGGCAGGTACGTCTATATATATTTTATTGATTGACACGTTTTGACAAAGATAACATAGAAACTTTCAAATGAAAAGTTTTTATTCTTTCATGTTTCATATACCGCACACTTCAATGTGACTTTGGAAAGAATTGAGTCGCTTAACGTCTCTAGACAAATTTTATCATTGTCTTACACCAGAACTCCATGAACTATTAATTTGAGAAAATAACCAACACAGTTCATAATAAACCTTATCCAATAATGGTATTGAACGGTACTTTGATTTGGATTGATAATATATTTCTCTAAAATTTATATTTAGTTGTTTGATATCTTTGGGAACTGGTCCTTTAGGTCTATGAGGTGGCAAACTTAAAATTATTCGTTTATCGTCATCGATCAATATAATTTCCTAAGTCATTTTAAGCGAAAGCTATTTAATAATCAGCTAGAAGTGATTATGAATCTTTACTGGTTGACAGTTGCATTGATTGAGTCTTGTATGGTATCTTGAATCTAAACTTGTATGTTATGGTCGATTATTTTGTCGTTTTTTTCAATTCCTCATTTTTTTTAGTATAAATTGCTCAAGTTTCGATAATTTATTCAGTGTATCCTGTTGCTTTTCTTTAGAGCGCTCCATTCTTCAATAAATATTATTACAGTAAAACATCAATATATAACGGACAAAATATCCGGTCAAATGTGAAAATCGTTAAACATCCTGTTAATGTTATACATGCTTAAATCCAAATGTCACAGCTTGTAAACAATGTTCTGCCCATTATTACCACGCCATATCTCTAGCTATATACCTACATCCAATGTAGTGTATTTTCGAAAAATTGTTTGTTTATTTATTTTAATTTAAGAGAAAATTCTTCCGTGAAATAAAATTTTATACCTACCATTTTACGATCCATTTATGGAAAGTACACTGACATTGTATTGTGCCGTTTATTTTCTTAATTTAAAAAAACACATTTGGAAAACCTACTTTTATATAACGGACTTAACGGACACCCCCTCTCCCGCATTAATCCGTTATATTGAGGTTTAACTGTAATTCAATTTATATTTTATACCTTTTAAAACTTTCAATATTTTTTCATTAATTTAACCACTTAAACGTCAGCGACTCATCGGCGAGTCACTTGTTGATTATTTTTTTAAACAAATTATTTATTTTTGTAAGAAGTTAACGAATTATTTAATAACTATACAATAATAATATTTGATATTATTATAGTATAGTTATGATAAAATTATAATAACTACTTATATTATAATAATATTTGAAGTTTAAATCATAATATTATGAATATAAATGAAACGAAAAATGTACTAATAAAATTCCATCCCTTCAAAGAATCACATCATTCTCAAAACCACGTAATATATTCATAATCCAAGATCTCTGTTCTCCTGACGTCGGGAGGTAACTGAATTAATGCATAAGTGATACATAACATTTAAAACCAGCATTATTTATCAATTCAATTTTATTTTTATATTAATATAAATGTTTAAACAACGATTCACTGAAAAAATAAACCGACAAAAGGGAATTAAAGCGAGTGATTTTAACCAGGAGTTTTAACCAGAGCTTCAAACCAAATTTATACATCTATATATATCGGTTCGGTTCCAGTTTTTTTCCCGGAAAATATAATTATTTTTGATTCAGCTCCGAGTGATTCATTTTTTTAATTTTTAAATAATTTTAAATATAAAACAACTTATTAAAAAAAAAGCAAATAATATTGATTTGAGGAATCAATTTTAGTTTATATTAATAAAAATGACTGAATATTTAATTCTAACACATTATCTAATTCCCACATATAAATTTCAACCTTATCCTTAATATGCTCAAAGCATTTTTTCCATATTTCTGGCATTATTGTCCCAAAAGCTCCATAAAATAATTTAATAAGTTATTATTTCTAGTTGCAACATAATTTTTAATTATCGCCCAGATTAATTCTATAGGATTAAGTTCGCAGAGATATGGAGGAAGTCTTAAAACTACTTTATTTTATGATTTTTCCATTTCATCAATTATATATTTGTCATATTTTTATTTATGTTTCCTTACAATGTTTATTTTTTTTTTGAAAGATAACCATTTTTTACAGCAAGCTTTATACTAGCTACTTCAAACATCATATCTGGATCTTTTGACAAATTTTAATTTTGATAAAGTCCGATTAATGTGTTCTCGATGTACAGCTGTGACAGTTTTTATTCTTGTGTTCCAGCGTGATTCCTAATCGTGTTTTAATATCAGTGGTAAAGCTTT
This sequence comes from Plectrocnemia conspersa, assembly GCF_051122295.1. NCBI lineage: Eukaryota > Metazoa > Arthropoda > Insecta > Trichoptera > Polycentropodidae > Plectrocnemia > Plectrocnemia conspersa. The sequence goes on from NW_028277174.1 coordinate 22,313,236, forward strand.
TTTTAAATTTCCTAGCGAATAGTAGAACGAAAAAAACACGTTTATGCTTTTAACCGTTTATGAAAAAGGACCAATTAATCACATGACATATATATATATATGTAAACTGTGATTATTACAGTTTACATATGTCATGTGATTACTGGCAAAATAAAATATATCATTTGAATGTGGATTATTACCAATCCTCAATCTTGCTCCCGGGAGCATATTGCCCCCTTTTCCTTCCTACGCTATAGCCCTGTTAATGGTTTTGGTACTTGCTAAATTTTATGTTTAACACAGTTTTATGGTCCTTCCCTATTATATTTTTCTATATATTTCATTGTCGGATTGCTTTCATACAATTCAGAAAAATACATTTTTTATTAAATATAAATATTAGATAATTCTGTATTTAATATTTATATTTCAATGAAATTTGCCACTCTTAAGCACTACATTACATATTTATATCCACGAAACTTTCGTTTATTGTCCAATAAATTTTATTTAATGGTTACTATATATTTAATATTTTTTGTAATAATAAAACAATATTAATAAAATTTGCGTGTTAAAAAGATATTGCTTTTCTTCCATTACTTATTTTATGAAAATATTTTTTTTATAAATATCTTAAGACATGACCATTTTTTAGAGCGTTATGGCCAAATTAATAAAATTAAAGAAAATATACACGGATTCAAACCGAGTCGATCGATGGTTGTCTACGAATGTCACCTTATCTTATCTGTGCAATAGACGCATTTTCCAATGAGTCAAAATGATTTTTTGTTCATCAAAGCTACAAATCACACATCGATCTGTTCCGATTTCACATTTGCACAAAATACACGATCTCGTTTGACAATTGCACATAACTGCATGTGATAAATCTGGTAATTTGTTTTCATTATTTCATCCGTTAAAATGAACTAATAATGAGCTAATCCATAATAGATAAACATATCGTATATATTTACCTAAAAAAAATTCCTGTCGTTAAATCAATAGTGACTGTCAGCTAAATATAACACTATCTCCATATAGAGGTATTGGATTCGTCGAAAAAGCGACACCATATTCTCTTTATCTTTGTAATTTTATAACAGTTTTATATACATATATATATTCTTCTGCATTTTTGTCAACTCTTTTGTATTGAAAATATAAATTTAAATTTGCTAAAATATGTATGTTACATTATCTAATAGAAAGAATAATAAATTTTCCCTTAAAACCAAAATTTATTATTTGTAAATTTGATTTAATTGCATCATCATAAATATAATGATATTGTTTGTCTTATTTCAGCATCTATTTATGAACATTATATATGAATGATGGAGAAAACTATTCAATACACCATCATTTTATTGATGTCTATTGCGAAATTGTCACATTCTAAATTTATCGATAAAGACGACAATTGGATTCCAAGACTGAAGAAAAATGATCTCAACGGATTCACCCTCGTGTCGCGCATTCCTCTAACTAGTCTATACAAATTCAATTTTTATAGAGATGTATCAATTTTGTACTATCCCATGCCAGAAGACGTTGAAGAAGCCTTATTTACGTTCAAGGCGCATGAAGATAAAATCAGCGCTTTAGGTATGTTCGATATAATATCATACATATTTTATATATTTATTTATATTATCTATTTACAGGAGGCAATTGCGAACCGCAAGATATAGACGTGCATCTAAAACCAGGCGGATTTCCCGTAGTCAGTCCACAGAATATTTCTTTCCCCGAAGATTTCATAGACAATAATCTACGAAATGAAATTACTTCGATGGAAATGGAATCAAACGAGTCGAATAACACTTTGACTATTCATAATCCGGTGCCCGGGGATTGGTTCGCCTTGGCCTTCGTTAGTTGGACTGATCCAAAGAGTGATAAAATAGAACAGGAAGGTATACTTTCAATTTTCATTAATATGTATCCTGTAATTTTAAAGATTTTTAAGAATTGCGGTCAAATTTAATTTTCCCATTGGAGCCTTATTTTCTTAAACAAAAGAGTTTTACCTAATTAAGCCCCAGTTGTAAGTCAGAGAATTTTAGAAAGACTATAACTCAGTCTCATTTATTGAATTGTTAAATCTTTTAGAATCAGGTTTCTATAGGTGTCCAAATTTTGAATCTTTATGTTTCTATATACAATTGGCAACAATTTTTTTAATAAAAAATAAATAACTCAATGTATTTCGACAGAAACCGAACATTATGCTATACTGTTGTTTGTCTTGCATTGAAAACTTCCGGAGAAATCCGGATTGGACATAAAACATTTTCAGTATTTTCGCAGTTGCACAAAGATGTTGTTTCATCACATACTTCTCATTATTAACTGCCGACAAGTGTTTCTATGTGTATCTACTCCAATGCGCATTTGATTGTTAAGTGTCCAAATGGGTTTACTCCAAATGACTTGTTAATTTAATTATTTTTAATATCTGTGTTGGATCAGCCATTGTGTTATTGTGTGAATTTATCTTGTCCATTGCAATTTTATTAAATAGTCTATTAATATATGTGACAAATTTTCACATTTATTGTCAAAATTTATTTAATTTTAAGAACTATTTTGTTAATTTTGATAATCAACCTATTTAATGCATTTAACAATAATAGGTTGATTTTGATTTTTACATCTAAAAAATCAGGTAGAATCGATCTATAACTAGGGATTGCAATAATACTATGATTATTAATACATGTATTACCGAGAGAGAAAAACAGTTAATACTAGTATTACCGGTACTACGGGATTGACATTATTATTATTATTTTAATTAATTGGAGCCATCGTTTTCAACAAATAGAATGTTTTTATTATTATTTTGATTTAATGTAAAAGATTTTTATAGGAAATAATACCAATAAATTAAATTAATTTTAAATTGATATGAAAAAAATTCCATAGTAATATCGGTAAGGATATCTATCATATTTTTAAAACATAATATCCAAGTGCAGACAAACTATGGAGCAATATCAAGAAGCGACGTCTGTCTGTACTTCTTCAGCTTATTTTCCGCTGAGAGATGAGATGGCTTTGTTTTTATGTTTGTATTTGACCTAATGAAAATTATAATTAGTTTTAGAACTTTCATTAGGTTAGCTTTGAGATTGAACAGCAAATAGACATTTCGCAACTGTCAAATTGAGCTTCATATACATTTTATAGCAGCATATTAGCATCTATCAGTTAAATTATATTTTCGCTAGTAGAAATATATATCTACTGGTGAAAATGTATTTGGTCATCACTATAATATAAGGTCACTGTAACACTTATATATCACATGTACATAAATAATAATGAATATAGTATATAGAAATCATATAATTTTACTAGCACCTGCCAGATAAATTATATTTTCACTGATAAAATCATATATCTATCGGTGAAAATGTATTCCGATATAATTTCACTGAAATAACATATTTCAAAAAATATTTTTGGGTAGATTCGAGACGTGTTTTTTTATATTCTCTTCGAGGAAAAACCAGATAATGTCTGGTTTAGAATGGGGGGGGGGGGGGGAGAATAAAATATCGCCAGTTAGTGATCGTTTTTTTAATATTTTGATTTCATTAAAATTTATAGTATTTCATTAAATGACATGCATTTTTCTGGCCAAATTCAAGGGAGGGGGGTAAATGCACCCACCTCAAATGAATTCTTAAAAGATCCTCCACTTGTCTCATGCCATATATAACATATTATATTTATTGCACAAATTGTCTCATTTCCTTTTCTGATCATGCTTAATTTTTCTTATGAATATTTTTGAAAGGTTTCTTTATCAAAGTCACAATTATTACGCACAGTGTATTTATTAATATTTAGCTTTAATTTTCTTAACAAATTAAGAAAAAAATTCCATATGTTGATTACCTGTTTTTATTGTAGCATTTTCCCACATAATACCAGTAACTATTTTATGTAAGCTGTAGGTAAAGTTAACACTTGGTTGATACTCTACAATAATGACTTTCAATTCTTGTCGACTTATTCAACAACTCTTACATTCTTTACAACTGTAATCTCTCACTACTTTATATATTACTGTCTTTGGCTTCTAAGACTCTTGTTGGACCACTATAATAACATTCAACACATCTAATTAACTTTTTTTACTTTATCATTGATACCTCTTTTTCACAGTCAAGTAAAATTTGAGCTCTAATTTTTTCCTCAAGCATTGAGTATTAGAATTTTTTCCCTGTACCTTGAACGCATTTGTAACACACATCCTATGACATAAACATTTTTTTGCTTCTCACGTTCATTGTATGAGAGCAAAATATAGATAGTTTTGTTTTAGACATTTTTCGGTCGCAGCAATTCCTTGTTACGGTTTCAGTCTGATCCATCTCTATTTATAAAATAATCTCCTCGCCTTTTGTATTTAACTCTATAGCTTCTGCTGCAATGCCATCTGCTTTTGTTGCTATTTTGATGTTTTGATGGATCATACAACTGAAATCAGATAACTGAATACGGATCTATTGCATAGCTGGAAAAAAATAACTCATACCCATCCTCACGAATGACTCCATAAATACATGCAAAATCTCTATCAAAGGCAAAGGCTCTATCGCTCAGATTTTTACACGAATATTGTTCTTTAGCTCATGAAGAGAATGAGGCTTATTGACAAACACTGCGAGACTAGGAAAACACGCTGGCCAATGAAATTATTATTTTTAGAATATGTATTTCCCTCTGGCCGAATCTTGTTTCCATCACAAAAGCAAGAACAACAAAATGTGGATGTTCTCGGTTCTTCTTTAATGCTATGATGTTCATGTGAATATGTTCCTGGATTCAACTTGAGCAATATTTTATTTTGAAGAACTTATTTGATGAAATGACAGGTGTATTTTTAAAAAAAAAAGATAAATAGAGCACTGATGTTTAAATTTAATTTAATAAATTTTGCGCTTTTAATTGTCAATAAATTTTCAACCTTATGTTTTCCAAGTTTATATTTTTCAGAATCAGATAGAAAAATTAAATTATATTTAATCCCAAAGAAGTTGTTTAATTTTTAAATTGTTAAGTAACTTTTGGTTCCCTCTTGTATTTTTTACCAAGTTTACACAGATTTGCAACAAATTATCGCTCAATGCATTGTAACGTTCTGTCACAGCTTGTCATAATACTTATGGTAGTGACCAAAATAATCGTGGCATCAGTTATGGCATAGTCCGCATTAATACTTCCTTGGCAAACTATTTTGCAGGGCTATTTTGGTTACGTTTCCAGCTGATTCATTAAAAACAATTCAGTTTCGATTCGGAATGTATTGCTCATTGTTTTGCTTAAAAGTATAATTAACCCTTTGATCCTTTCTGATAAAGTGTGTCGCAATACTATTTTTAACTAAAACGTTTAAAATTGTAGAAAGCTTAGGTAATGCTCTAAAAATATATCGTTAGTTAGTAAAAATGAATATAAATAAATTGAATGTTTACTTAAACATTCCTATTATATTTTGGCTCAACTCTTTCATTGTTTCGAGAAAACTCTTTTATTGTTTTAATTATAATCAAGCAAACATTCTTCATGGAACAAATTATACAAACATTTAGTTTATTACCTTTTTATTATTTATTTATTGATTTATCTCGTGCTACTGTTCTCATCTATGTCATGCCGTTGAACCACTAATAGTTATTAAAATTCTTACTAGTCTACAAAATTACAGGAAAATATATTTATTAAGTAATATATAATCATAATATAATGTTTACATATTGTTATCTTTCAGGTATAGCCACAGTCTGTGATACAGTTTTATACACAGATTTACGAATTAAAAAAGCTTCAGTAACAATCAAGTCGTGCAAAGAAAACGTTCAACTGATCTTAAAAGATACGAAAATCGTTACCGTTGATTTTTACAAATTTTATATATTCTTAGAGAATAGTAGTTTTACATTAAATTTATCTGTGATATCACAATGTGATTCTTGCAAATATGCCACTATAACAATACAAGCCCGTTCTTTACCAAGTAAAACAAACAACCTTATGTCTTGCTATGTAGACGTCGAAAAATCTAAATCAGAAAGCATAACCGTTACATTCAACTCTTATCCGCATGAGTGGCACTATTTATCACTCGAATACGGCTATGAGGATTCAACAAAGCCGACTGTTAAACGCTGCAGTGAGATTGCGGGCGTTAAGAAGCAAAATCTTGATCACCTACATGATCTGGTTCGAGATACAAAATCGGAGTATTTTACATTCGAGTATAATCTGCCACCGTACGCCGACAACTACGTTCCGTCCTTGTTAAACGTGTCTTCGGATAGGGTATCGAATTTGAAATTCAGAGTCTTACCGGTGCAGGATATCGGCGGCACGCTCAGCATTGGTATATCGTTGAAGCTCAATCTGAAATATTACATGGGATACAAAAGAGACAATAGCAACTCATCTAGCTACTTCACCAAAGACGACCCGTTTGTTAAGCTAGTCGTTTGCGTTAGTCAGTATAATGCGAAAGCGCCCCTAGTGAACGACGTGTGCGAATTCAACGGTAAAGAATACCCGGCCACGATATCCGTGAATAGTACAGATGCCTCTAGTTCGTCGGTCATGGTTCACGTTCCTTATCCGGAAGTAGGATCGTGGTATATTTCAATGGCGCTGTTTTGCGATGGGCATGGATTTTGCCCGTGTTCGTCTGTTTCTGAGAAAAATGTCACCAAATATCTCATCCCTGTCGACAGTAGGATTAACACCACAGATGTTCAATGGGAGGGATCGACGAAATGCAATGCGAGTGTAATATTTTCCATCTCGTCGACTCCGTGTATCGAAGGGAAATGTGGAAGAAATGGAAATTGTAATTATTACATGTCTGGTGGTTTTATTTATTCGACATGTCGTTGCAGAGGTGGCTATGCAGGTATGTTTATTTAATATTAAAAACAATATTGAACAGATTAATTGAAACAGAATCATCAATATAAACAATATTAAGGCATAGAAACTTCACCATAGATATGATTATTATGTTATGCTGAAAGATTTTGGTCATTGTTTATTTATATTTAACTAGTGGGTGACTCAAATGAGATGCTTATAAACATGTTGTATTTATTAATTGATAATGGTATATCAAAAGTGTAATAAAAAACGTAAAAAATTGTTGATAGCAGAGACAGTACAAAAAGGTTTCAGAGCGTTAGCTGTTTCACTAGTCGGAAATTACTATACACTTTGGGGGGTTGAAATCAGTTCACTGGGGATGGACCTTTTATATCCGTCTTTTAAATATAACTTTAATTTTATTTATATAATCTATTGTTTATATACAAAATATGATGTTTGCACTAAGTCAAAAATTATTTAGTTCTCACATTATTTTAATATACAATACATCTGAGTTTCAACTGAAATTTCCTAGTCCATACAACAGTCATCAGTGAAATATTGAACACTATCTTTGTTAATAAATACTATTTTTTTTAATTTTTAGCAATGAATTAAGAATTCGGAAGAAACTCACATTCTAAACAAACGATAAAAATTGCATATCCGACTTAAAATAATTCGAACAGTCATCATCAACAGAAGTCTAATGGCAAGGGTCATTTAAAACAGATGACCCTCGTTATCAGCTATATCTTAATTTCACAATAAAGTGACGCATCTGGTTCTTTACGAATACTATTTGTTATTAACCAGTTATATTTAATATAAACAAATCATCCCTGGAACACCTAGTGGCACATAACGATGTGTGCGAACCACTTCAGGAGATTTACTGGATAACATAAAGCATACATATATGCATTAAAATTGATGATCTTAAATCAGAAAGATTAGTATCCCTAAATGCATCATAATGGCCATTTGGTGCCTTTACAAATGCTGTATTGCATTGACAACCACAGCAGGTTGAATGTGAAATGACAAGTGTGAGGTTGCCAAATCTCCACTTGTTTAACCCTTTGAACGCGTTATCAAAAATAATATTTTATTGTTTTTTTTTTGAAAAATGCAAATTTTACCTTGATACTGTGTTTAAATGTTCTGATTTTTTAATTTTTATTTATTTAAAATGATATTTTATGTTTATTCACAAAAAAAAGTTTTTTCTTGAAAAGCATTTTTTTTACTGATTTTTGCGTAAAGAGATAAAAAAATCAATTGGGCGACTTTAGTCGCTTTCTGCGTTCAAAGGGTTAAACCTGGCGGTTACACAAATATTCTAATATGAAAGACGACGTAAATAAACAAATTTAATTACACCCCCATATCTTTGTAATTGCTCTTCGCGCCGAGAATGGGCGAGCAAGGAAACCTCCCGCTTGACTAAACACTTACTTCATTAATTTCCGACAAGAACTTCCACCAGTTATCTTAGACTCGTCTGAACTCGCACCAAATAGAGCTACACTAACCACCATGGCCACTTTCCTCTTCACGTCAATCCTAGTTCAGCTACGACATCCGAAATACAGAGGTCAATCCGATCTTCAGAAAATACTGGATTATTCAGATGTAAACAAGGCTACGAGAACTTCGCGTATTTAAATACACAAACCGTACTAGGTTTCAAAAACATTGTTGCATTAAATAACTTTATATAAAAATAGACATGCTGACATTTTCAATAACATCCAGTGTCCACATCAGTTCTGCTTTTTATGACAATTTAATTTATCATATTACGTTTGCTGATGACTCTTCGAATTATTTTAAATTGAGTGAATACATTAATTTTTATGCGTTGTTTAGAATGCGAGATTTTTCCTCATTCAGTGGTGGTAGTAAATCGTTGGTCTGGTTCCAAGAGGTGGAAAATATTTCAAAACATGTGTCTTATGAAAGATGTTGCGTATGTATTATATATAGTTTGTTTTTTACTTTAGTAACATAAAGAAGTGGGTGTAGCTAAATATAGAGAACAAGAGCGATACACTGTGTTGTATTTTAGTGCAATGATCGTATTAAATTATAATTATCAAAAATTCTACTTCAATTAGTCTGTTCGATGCTGTAAGTTTTCAAAAAAAATTAGAAATAATTTAATTTATTTATTTTTCAGGATGGGATTGCTCCGACGCTTCGAATATAGCTTCAGCATCAGAGATTCTAACTTCAGTTCTGCTCTTAACGTTGAGCAATTTGTTATTCATACCATCTATTTATTTTGCAATTCGAAGACATTACTACACGGAAGCGACAGTCTATTTCTTTACAATGTTTTTCTCGACGTTTTATCACGCTTGTGATGTTTCCGATACGAATTACAGTTTCTGTATTGTAAGATTGGGAGTGCTGCAGTATTGCGACTTTTTCTGCGGCCTGTTATCGTTCTGGGTGACTCTCGTAGCGATGGCTTCGTTGGACAACAAAAAGATGTCGTTCCTCCATATGTTCGGAGCAATAATGATAGCTTTCGGAACCGAGTTGAATAAACAAGCTTTATTGGTGTTTCTCGTTCCTGTGATTATAGGCGTATGTATCGTGGCGATAGCTTGGGGTATTAGATGTAAAAAAACTAAAAAGATGTTCCCGGCCAGAGCTTATCTCATATTGTATCTACCGTTGGGTTTATTATTGGCAGCAATCGGTCTTATTTGCTTTGCATTCTTTCAAACGAACGCAAACTACCATATTATTCATTCCATATGGCACATGGTCATAGCTCTAAGTATTCTGTGTTTCCTTCCGAACAGGGCAATTTTCTTTCCAAAGAGCTAGTATGCACATATATTTTAATCTATAGATGTGATTAAATAAAACAATATAATTTGTTATGAATTGATATATAATATATTATATTTGTTCATAATGCTTGAACATATTTTTTACAACAAATTAGTTTTTATGCATTTAAATAAATTAACTACTACCATAAAGGATATTAATTAATATGAATTACATATTTTGGTAGCTAAAAACAAAGACATATTTATAAGTTAAACAAATAAGTATATGCTTATGTATGTGTAAAATTATATATTATAGAACAATTAAATTGCATTTATATATTTTTATTTTTTTATGATTGATGAACAATGTTATTAAAATTAACAATTATTAAACTTATATAATAAAACCAAAGTACTGTCATTACTAGTCTATTCTATATAAGTTGATACAAATTTATAATTGCTGTTGCAGGTATATAATATTTTTATGCACATATGAACAATGTTAGTAGTCTTCATATAAAATATATATATATATACATATATAAAATATTTTTTTTTTACAAATTATTTTTTAAACACTCCCAGGCCCATAACGTAATTCCCTATCGAATTGTTCAGCAGTTAAAGTTCCATCGATCGTTTTACAGTCTTTATTGAAAACACTATAAGCTGATATTTCGCCAATTTTTCTTGCACCCGTTCCTGTGTTTGCACATATGAAAATCAGCGCAGATATGATGAAGAACACAGAGCCCCATTTTATTTTAACAAAAAATAAATAAATCGCAAACCATAATAAAAAACAAGCAATTTTTATATAGGTACTTTTGGAAATGTTTTTGAGCGAAAAGTCGTCATCTTCTGAGTCATTAGATGTTTGTTTTTCGATTAACTAAAAATACACAAAAAATATATTAAATCTATAAATTTATATTAAAAATTAATTACAAAACTTACCTTTTCGCGATCGCTTGGAATATCGACGTTCATTCTCCTGTTTACTAAGGTTACTCGATTCGATTCTATACAGAAGGTCAATGTATTATTTGACGAGCTTCCTTCACTTCGTTCTCTTCGTTTTTTGGCCCTGTATTCAGCCAACTGATCTTCGATGCTTGCCATAATGTAGTAAACTACAAATTGGTATTTTATCACCAAGCGAACAAAACGTCACGTTGACATGTTGACGACAACGCAACTGTGCGGAGTTGTTTCACAACTATATACACGAAAGTACGTCTCGCGCGCATGCGCGATCAAAAGACAGGGTCTACAAATCTTGTAGTAGGATAGCGTTCGGAAACTCATTCTGATATTAGTTATTTAATTAAAAAGCATAATTATATTACAAACGCAATATTTATTAATTAGATACTATTTCAAATATGTTGCCATAAAAATAATTGCAGTTTTTGTTTTTAAATTCAAACTTAGATTTCGTCCATTGACGTTTCCTTTGACAATGCGTGATCACACATCGCACGATTTACCATCGTTCATTATCAACTGAATAACTGTTACAATTTATCTACATAAAAAGTCACGATTGAACATTTTCAAGTATCCATTATTTAAATTGTTATTCCTAATGATGTTATACTGATAAATTACACTTTAATAATATTTTAACCAATACAAATGGTTAAACGGGCTGGTTTAATTAAGTTAGTGCCTCATAAAGACAGCTAAAATTTATTTCAGACTGTTTGCTATTAATTAATTGATTTTTTAATCTATTTTCAAAATCCGTGATTTTAACTGGATGCATATCTATTTATTTGTTTAATAATTTTTATCATTTTTGAAGTCCTTCCTTGCATGAAAAATATGCTACCTTTATATAAAAATATGTATCATAAGTTTGCTATCCCTGGTCCATCACATATGTGTATAATATGAATTTAAGTAAGGCAGAAGAGGGAAGTGTGTATAAAACTTATCTGAGGTCTGACTCTTATTCTTTCAAATCTAATAATAGAAATATTTTGTGTAGTAGCACCACATGTGTAGGTGTACAAGAGTACTATAAATAGCCTCTATAGCGTTACATTGATGACTAAATTTTTTTATATACTCATTACGTTATACGCAAACAACAGATGGTCAATAAAATGTGATATTTACATTGACTATAGAAAGTCATTGCATATGTACCATTCTTTCTTGCAAAAATATTTTACAGAAATTTTGTCCATTATTTATATCAATATCATCACAAATATTAACAAATATATCGATAAGTCTTAGGTCAATTATATATAAGATAATACGAACTTGATATCTGTATTTTTAGCATTTTGAGATAAAAAATATTTATTAAAACTAATTTATTTTTACTATGTATGCTAAAATTAATTCTTGTGTTTAAAGCGAGCAAACTTTTGGAAAGATTGAATAATCCAGTAATGAGTCAATACTTTATTATGCACATATATTAAAGAATTCGGAGATTTACTATGTGCTGATCAATTACGAATAATGTATGTGTATGGGTAAGACCGGCCCGAGATTGACTAAATTGTTGTTAGTTTAATAATATATGATTATCAGGCATTTTATTTTATATTATGGTATTAAATATTGGTTTTTTTATTACTTTTTTAGATCAATAAATTTTTGCCGATCTGTGAATAATTTATTTTGCACATTAAACGAAGATATAAATTTATACCCATATTTATTTTGTTATTTGATTAGGCGGCTTCCATTAATTATGTTACATGTTATACATGATTTTTTTCGTTCCCGCCTTTCCTCTACGTCACAAGATTGCATTGAGCCAGACTCCTATTTGTTTCACACCGTCACAATTCCGCTAACCCCTCCCTCCTAAGCCTGTGACAATTAATGTAAGTCACCTTATTACTAAAATTATTGACTATTTTCTTAAATTTGAATTTATTATCACATGCTATATTATACATATACTTCACTTTTATTTGAATTTTAAACAACAAAAATACTTGTTCGATATTACCGTGTTAGAAATATAAATAAAATTATTATATTTGAGATTATGTAGTCAAGGTACCAAAATTAAACAGTTGTGTTAAAATTAAACAACATATATCATATCTGAGTTATTAAAGTTAAGATATAAAATGTCAATAATTTATTCTTTAACGATTTTTTTTATTAATGGCAGCACTGTAATTGTTGACAGTTCGCAATTGTCAAAGGTGTGTCATGTGAAAGGGAATGGCAGAACCCTCTCCGTATGGAGAAAGCACCGGCCCCAACGGTGGTGTTGTGGGAGGCGGATCTTCCGGGGGCGGAGGACCCCAACCTGGAACTCAGCCAGCCTACATAACAATAATCCCAGTGGAATATCCTCGTAGACCTTTTTCAGGACAGCCTGACTTTCAATTCAGGTATCGTGTTTTTATCAATGAAAGACTAACTCATGTGCAACTGTACACTTTTATTATATTAAATATAGTCATATGTATGTGTCATACGAGTATCTTTTGTATTTTAGTGACTATAGATCTCGAGAGGAATATTATGGTAATCAAACGCAAAATTTGCAACCAGAGAACAACTCACATCTATATTCAGTATCACAACGCTTGCCACCTGCTCCACAATATAGTCCTTTGGGACGGCATGACGATTGGGGCAGTCAGCGTCAGTTGCCAGCCGACGGGAAAGACAATAGTCTTGAATCACTAGAAAAACAGAGTGCAGGAGGTATTTATAGTTTTTTGTATTTAAACCTAGATAGCCTATTAAATCATAGATTCACAAAGTAGGCATTAGAGTAATTAGCATAGCAGTTTTGGCCAAAAGGGAGGTAGAAAAGTGCTAAAGAGCAAGAGTGGGCAATAAGAAAATGCTATCTTAGCATCTCTTGTTCATGTTTAAATTGAGTTTATAATCTTTTCAACTTAGTTGTCATGTTTTTTGATAACATAGAAGTTTTATTGTGACATAGTTTAGTTGCCAAATTTGTATAGCACACTGAATGAAATTAATTTACAACTAGGTTGTTATTTCTGTGTTTGTGACAAAACTAGTTTTGCATGAATGCAATTTAGGAAGTTAAAAATTGATCCATTTTTTAATCTTTCCTCAGAAGAAAAACGTAATGATGATGTTTTAATTTATTGTCAATGTTTCGATATTCCTAATTAGGTTTTACACTTATACTCAAGTGATAAATAATCACAATTGAAAGTAGTATTGCTTGAAGAGTTAAAGTGTAATTTAAAAACGAGTATCTACTCTGTGGCTAGAAATATTTTGATTGCATTTCTGACACCCTATTTATTTAAACATCTATTTGTATTATTAATTATGAAATATTACTATAATATAGTTTAAAAACAATAGATGTTTCTATGCATTTGGAGCCAGGTTTTATTAATATTTTTTTAAATACAAATTCGTGTCCTCAGCGAGATTTAAACCCATGATGTACAGCACTTAACAGACTACGCTGCTTAGACCTTACTTTTTAAATAAAATATTATTAAATTTTAGTAATAAATAAATCAATCTTGTAAAGATTTCCACACCTGATTTTTGATAAATAGCTTTATAATTTAAATTCCGAAATTTATTTCCAAAGTAACTTTAAAAAATTCAGAAATTAATCACATAATTACATTATGACTCATATCCTATATGGACCTAGTGTTTTCATTTTCTAATTTGTCTTGGAGATCGGAATTAGTGGTTATTATATAATTATAATTCCAATTCCAAAAATCAGATAATTTTCTCGAGAAGTTTTCTGATTTTTGAGATGAGAATTCCGAGTTAACTCGGGTATGACCGGAAAGAGGTTAAAAGAGTGACATCTGTATTTTCATAAAACTAGGTTTCTTGGATGCAGTTTAATTGTTTTTTAATTACGCGATACCTGGTTGGTGAACGTGTTTATTTTAAAATACAAAGTTCTTAATAAGTTAAGTTTAGGTCACAATAGTTTGAAATATTGTTCTTGCCAAGGTTCTACTTCATCATATTCTCCATGTCGTATCTCTTATAAATTTGGGGTAACTGCATGGCTGGACCAAATCTGACGGTCAGAATGGAAGCAGTTGCTTTTCTTGGGCTTCTAAGGATCTCGGTGGTTCAATTGAAGGTGTAATACTAGATAACGTTGCTGAATTACAACTATTTTTCATCTAAAATTTTCTAAACCTAAATAAAATAAAGTACGTTCGAATACGAACCGCATTTTCTAAATATTTAATTTAAATATGATCATGTTACCTGAGTAGCTCTAAAAATCGATTAACATTAGATTAGATAATTCCATTCAAGTGGAATCATTATGCAAAACAGAATTATTATCACTATTGATAATAAAAATAAATACTTAATGTGTTTTTCAAAAGAGATTTGAGCAAACCATGCAAATAAACATTTTTAGATATTTTCCTGATTATGATTTGTTATACAAAAGTAAGGTTGTATAATTGTGATGTTAGGATATGATAGGATGAGGGGTAGACAGATAAAAATAAAAATATATAAATCTACAAAAATATATTTATTGATTTGATTATAATAATAGTTATGAACCTTGTTTGTAAAAGTAATGAATCATATAGAGATGCTAGCCACTCTATCAAATTCGCCTTGTAAGAAATTGTAAGTTACATTATAGATATAAGCTTTAAAGTAATTGTTACATATATAACAGACAAATAATGATATGTTTCAACTTACAAATGGCATTTGAATTTGTTCATCATGTGAAATAGTATTTAAAGGGGATCGATATAAATACCCCTCCAAGTTTTGAAGACTAAGTACTACACTAGTCTATGCTTTACATGTTCTTTAATATGAATACTCAACATTTTATTTCATTTCTCGAAAACGTCTAGAAGATTCAGAACCTCCAATTTTTTAACATAGAGCCAGATTATCTGTGTGAAGTTTACCTGTCATTTTTTTCTAACCGTCTCCTTACTTCACTCAGTCGCAGGCGCTTATAACAAATATAATGTAACATTTGAGGTTATGTCATGCCTTCCTTTCATAAAAATAGCACTTACTATTTATAGTGAAATTTGGTGTTTTCAATTTAAGAGATTATTTAAATGCCTTTGAAAAAAGATGTAGAGACAAAAATAATAAAAAAATGTGTATTAAGATGAAAAATCAAAAATAACATATCTATCTGTTATATGCGAAATTTAAATTTCGCAAAATGTTATTTTATTGGTTTATTTATAAAGTATATTTAAATTATTATTCTGTTTTTAAAATAACTAAAAATATATTTTGCTGTTTTTATATATTTATAATTAAAATAAAACTTGTATATAATACAAATATGATTACATGTTAATTATGTCACTGCTATTTGTTGAGCTAGATATATTGGAACAAATTGTTTGTATGGATTTGGATCTGTTACATTCGATCTCTTTTTTCGGCATTGTATTCAAAGAGTTTCTTTTAATTTTTTTTAAATAAATATTTTTAATTGATTTTCTGAAACCCTTATGCCACCAGGCATATATAAACGGGTTAAGAATGCTATTAAAAAGAAATAGTAAATTGAATGGAAGCGCTGCTACATACTTGAAAGTTTGACACCTTTCGTTTGACATGACAGGATCACACAATACGTACAAAGAGCACGTTATCAAAAATGGCACTAATGTTATTATAAACGATGCCGTTGTAAAGAACACTACTTTAATAGCCTTTATCGTTGACGGATAGGTACGTCTGTATTTTTTGAAAATTGCTATTTTACATTTACTATTTTCGTTTGCATTTTGTTGGTTGACTGAACTTCCTCCTCTGAATATTCGTAATTTTATAGACGATTTTAGATTGTCAGCATTATTGTCATTCATATTCATTACTTTTTTAATTGCTGTATGTAAAATTATAAAATGGAAAATGCAAGATGTTATCAACGGTATATGAATCATAACTGTAGTGAATATTATGTATTCCACACTGGCGACGGTTACCACTAAGCAAACTTTACCATTAGTATTGTCTCTGTTCCAAACCAATAGTGAATATCCAACAGAAAGTCCTGTGAAATAGTGTATGTGTAATTATTAATATTTATATATAGACCATAAAATTTATTTAATGAATATTTACCCATCACCCACGTTATGGTAATTAGACATCTTATTCTTATCGGTCGTACCCATTGATTGTATTTCAATCCATGTACTATAAATAAATATCTATCTATGGCTATATAAGCTACACTATATACAGATGAGATTGTGCTTCCAATAGCCGTACCTAAAATATATTAAAAACATTGTAATATGATTCTTTTAATAATTTTCAATATAAAAATGATTGTGTTTTTAACTTGTTATCAATAAGCATACTAATTGAGTTCTTATTTCATAAGGGTATAACTGCATAATTATCAAACACGCTCCCGTTACTAAATCAGCCATAGATATATTTCCCAGGAGTAAATAAGTGCTTCTAGGTTCTTGTCCTAAAAATATTAATAACAAATTATATGAATTCAGATATTGTTAGGTTATTATTACTTACCTTTTTTTAATAATAATCCACTTGATATCACAACTGGCAAGTTTATCAAAAATATAAACGTTCCGAAAGACACAAATATTGATCGATAAAAAACTGCCATTTGCCTATTAATAGTTAATTTAATATTGTCATCGTCTATAATCACATATCCATCGTTTGCGGATATTGTGGCGTTATCTTCAAATTGCCAAATGTACTTCCACACATCAGAAAACAAATCCAAATTCTCAGTCATTTTATATTATTGTTTTATTTGCACTTGATACTTAAGTGAATCAACGTCGGCTTTTCATAACTGATTATAACACACATTTTGAACTTGTCCATACAGTAGCGACACAGAAACTTGAATGGTGGGTTTCCTTGTTTGTTTTTACGTTATATGTATTTTATAAATGTATACTCATTTAATATACACATCTATAAAAAAAAACATTTATAATGTTTCTTTGTTTGTGTTTTCTGTAATATTTATTTGCAGGTAATAATTATGATTAAAACTAGGGTCGGCCACAGTTTCTTTTATTCTAAATTTCTGATGAATTTTATTTTGTAAAAGTTCACTGCGCTGTAATACTTAAAGTGGTTTACAAAAAAATAGACTTTTCCTCAATTTTGCCTCTATTTTCAAAAATTAAATTAGATATGCGTTTCTTTACTTGCGAGGTAAATTATAATTGTTTAATCTAAAATTCAGCCATCTCTTTCTAACTTATGAATATTGACGAAAGAAATGCGTGGCACTGACTGTGATTTCTGTATCTAGTATAGTTTATCGTACACGCCTATTATATAGAGGGAATATTTATTTAGCAATGCTCTTATGTTTTTTTTCACTTTACTCACTATACGTAGACAGTATATTTTTATTATTAAAATCTGTTATGTTATGAGTTATTTAACCGCGCAGCGAATATTTTTTCACCATTGTAATTTTTCTATTTATTGTGGCTATGTTTTTATGCCATGTAGTGTGTAAATCTATAAATTTATTTAAAATATCCAATTTTTTTAGGCAATAATTTTGGTTGAGTAATGAGAAATTTTAGTAATCCACTTATATAACTATTTCATTTTTTAAGGTTTAACGAACATATGTATAATTTATTTTATTTTCGACTTGTTTATGTATACAGCTGCCTTTTATTTTAGAGGCCTTATATTATTATTATTTATCAATGACTTAACTTTAATCCTATTAAACATATCCGCATTTTATGATACATGCATATACCAGTCGGGGAAATGTCAATAGTGTTCTTCTATCATATTCTTGTCAAAACGAACATTGTAAAAACTGGTTTGTCCACTTTTGGTTTTGTCCATTAATGGTATTAAATAACAACAAATACTAGTAAATATTTTATGGTGATAAACATCTGTTGACTTTATTGTATTTTTTATAATAAATTATAATATAAACATATTTTTTATGTTATTATTATTAAAAAATCAGATTGTTTGAATTGTATTTGAAGATATTTATGTATGTAATTTTATCTTAAAAATTAACTTAATATGTAAATGAAAATCTCATGTACTATATTTTAATATTATCAATACAATTTATTATAACTTCTGATAGATGTCATTAGTAATATTTGCAATGATTTACAAAGTGTTCGATTAATTAACAATAACAAATGCGAATTATTTATTTTCCATAGAAAACCCAACAATAAAACAGGATTTATTAATTTAATTTGCCATTTTTATTAACAGACTGGTTAAGACGTCAATGTGTTTTTTTAACTTTGTAAAAACTTGGTTTTTACCTCATTTGCTAAAATATATCCAACTATGACGTTGTTTAATTATGATATAAATAAAGGGGATGCTTTGATATGCGATCAGTGGTTTGGTACTAATAATATACAAATATCAGAAACAATTTTTATTTATAATAAATAGTTATGATTATACATTTCTTATTCATATTTACGCTTTATACTCATAATATTTTTTTAACCTTCCAGTTAAAATTCTTATAATGCATGCTCAAATTATAGAAAAGCTCTCAAATAAAGTACGGAAGAGAATTGTAGATAAGGACAAGTCGCTCTTTCTAGTGTCGATCGTCAGTGCTGCATAAACTGATAGTCAATGCTACTTCAATAGCGTTGGTGCGATCGATAAACACTGTGTGTGCCGCGCATCGTCGTCGTCGCACAGTGTAGCTTTTATAATTTATCTTCAGTTATTCAAAAATATTTTACAATAATTATTAATATTTAAAAAAATAAGTCACGTTTATTTAATTTATAAAATATAATTTATACTTACTATACAAAATTTAAGAATTAAAATAACATTGCATCTAGTATTTCTTTTCGATAATTTCTCGAGAAAAATGCTAAATCGAAAGATTCGCTACTTTCTTAAAAAAATTATAAAGCTTTGTCAAAAATTAAATTTAAATATTTTAAAACGCTGCATTTTTTATAGCATTGCATAAGAAAGGATGGGTCTGTTCTAGATGTTTGAGAATATGTATGCTTTCTTAAAAGCTTTTAAGTAGAGGTTGGAAACTATTGAATGACAAAAAATCGTTAACAATTTTCTCAACTAGTTTAATCGGACTTATCTTTGCTTTGGTAATTGAATAACTTCATTACTACATGTGGAAATAGACAGATTGCAAAAATTTATGAAGGATTTTTTCAACCAAAAATTTCCTAGAAAAAAAGGAAAATAATTTATAATGTCATATAATTTAATCTATTTACTGTTTTATATACATAATACATATTAATACATATACATAATTATATTTTAATTAAAATGAATAATATAATTAACACGTTTAAATATTGGCAAAAAAATATTGCAAAAATAAAAAAGTAAAGATATCCACGTTGTATTCTTATACATAATTTTTTTATTTATCAAAATTTCTCGGGAAATCACTTAATCATTAAATAGTCAAACGTAATCTTTGAGGCGTTATAATATATGTTATTAAAATAAGTCTAAAAAATGCACATTAAAAGCTTCAGAAAGTTATCTACCAATATTATCATTGTTTTTGCTAATTTAGTTTGTAATTTATTTATGTAAAATTCAATTATGAAAATCGGATTAAGATATCAGAAGATTTTAAGCTATCTTCTAACCAAATAGTTGGGAATCACTGCATCTAATAGACACTTGAAATGTCACCATCAAGAAAGAATAAAATAGTAAAAAGTTGTTAGTTGTTTCCATATTCTTTGTCAATATAGTTATATTTTTAGGTACAAATACAAAGTTTAGACCCGGACAAAAACTGGTTTGCATTGTATCTTGTTTGTCATGCAAATAATTTAGAATTATCTTTTTTAAAGTACCATTTTCCTCAAAGGAAGGTCAGGTGCTATAAATAATAACAAAGTCATGTTTTATCTTGCATTTATTGTTATTTAATATGGAGAATTTTACTATAACGTAGATTCATTGAGGTCCACATCTTTTTAACAGATTTTCTGAACCCTTTGTTCCACCATGCGTAAATCATTGGGTTCAGGCCGCAATTTAGCAGACCCACGATTGTCAGCGGATAATAAGTAACGTACAATAGTCTCTGACACTTTTCTTGGTTTTGATTCGGATCGCAGAACAAGTACATCAATGCCAGCACGTAATATGGAAACCAAGTGATCATGAATCCTCCGGCTGTGAAGAATATTATTTTGGTCGCCCTCTTAGTGTTGTTACACCCCTTTTCCTGGCTCAGTGCTCCCTGTGAATCTTTAAAGCTGATGTAGAAAACGCTTTTTCCTTCTTTCGTTGCGTCACATGTCGAGTTTTCTTGTGGAGAAGCATTCAAAGACCTGCCTCCTCTGAAAGCTCTCATATTATTATTTTTTTCTAGATGCTTGCCTAGATCCATCTTTTTTAAGTCTTTGCCTCTTTTCATCGCATGATATAGTATTTTCGCGTACAAACATATGGTTATTAAGATGAATAAGAGTTCAGAGGTGGCGGTAAAAATGATTATCTTCGATGGTGTCATTTTTAAATATAGGCAATCGAGGCAGCTGTCCGACTCATTTGAGTATATTATTGTCAATAATGCGTGAAACAGACCTGTTAATGATATAAAAAAAATATTTTAATACACTTTAATAGAAATTAAATTATAATAATTAATAGAATAAAAAAATTATACATATATCCTTTCAGGGTCATTTTAAAAATATACTATAACTTCATATGCAATTTTAATATCAAACGTTATTACCTATTATACATTTTATTATTAAAAATATCGATACTTGGCTTTAGACTTTAGATTAAAAAAATAAAAAATTACTACAAAAAATCTTACCACCAAATATTAATATTTGTAATATTTCTATAAAACCACAACAGTATTACAATAGATGACTACTCACATACTAAATACACTGTACATCAAAGTTTCACTTCTTTGCCACAAATATAATATTGAATTATGATGTTGTAGATTTTTTTTACGTCGGTTTAATTAAGAAATATTTCAGAGCCAATTCAATATATTTTCCTCACATATTTCCTTACATTCTGAAATATTTTAATAATTTTTGCTGCATTGATTAAATTGAATTAAATTTCCATAGGTGATAGAGAACAAAAACATCTATTCAAATTTGAGCCATGTGATTTTCCGTCTATTAAATGGATGCCTTCCATTCCGGAATATAAGAAGCACCTCAAAATAATTTGCCTGGAGACATTTTTGTGTTTATTCTCATCAGAGAGCGTCACTCTTTCTCAATATAACATGCGTGTTAGGCGCACTTATTTGGTCAATAACTGTTTTTTGGCAGGTATACTAACTAGTAAAATTCACTGCGGCTTAACCTTAACAAGTAATTACATTCATAGTATCACCCAGTCTTCACCAAGGGTAGTTATTTTTACCTTTAACCCTTTTAACTTCTATATCCATCACATATAGTGATGCCGGGAGATCATCAATACTAATTTTGACCGAGAATCCGGCCGCAGTCGTCAATTGTTGCAGCTTAGGTCGAGAACGGAGGATGTTGAAGCTACTGGTTGCTAATGGGCCGGTGGGTGAGGGCCTATGCTCGACCAATAAGAGCGGGTGGGAACATCCGGGCTTTCTTTAGCATCCCTTTTGACTTTTGTCTTTGAACTGTATATTGGTTTTTATAGACAGACTGGAATATAAGTGTATGTTTTGTCATTAACCTAATTGAGGAATTATTTTGCACTCTAACAAAATTGTTTAGCATTATATTTTTTGTAAATATTTTCATCACGACAGGTGACAGTTAATTGAGTAGGTAACCACTCATTATCAATATAGACATACCAACAAATAAGTTTCCGAAAAATCCAATCAAAGATTACGAATACATCTTAAACTCATATGATTTCGAAGAATGATGTACAATGATACATAATCGTTATTTATTTCAGTTAAAGCTGATTTAAAAAAATATATGCGGGCCGCGTTAGTCCGATATCGCAAGAGCTAATTAATAACTGATAAAACATAACTAATAGTTAAAAAAATCAAAACAAAAATAAATTGCTCTAAAAAGACTCGTATAAAATTCGCTACAAAACCTAGTTTGTAGTTACACGCAATTATATTGTATAAATCGTACTTATATTTGTTGCAAAAGTGAAAGGTTGTAATACAATGTATTTAGTATGTGACGAGTATTCTTTGGTTTTTTGAAAATATTACAAATAGTTCAATAATAAAGATGAAGTACAGTATACCCCCAATAACACGGTAAATTATGGACGTGCTATTTGTGTGCGTGTATCGGGCATCTAAAGCACACGATACGGATATACATACGTTCAATATATTTATCATTACTCCGATTGATTGATAAATATAAAAAATATAGTAATGATTTTAATTTCTATAATTTGTTCAAAATATACACAGAAGTAATGATAAGTATGGAACGTATATCCATATCGTGTGCTTTAGAGCTAACAATGGGGGCGTAAACCCAAACTTGCCATCTCTTTTTTAATTATAAATAATTATGAAATGGATAGCTCTCAACTGACTGTGTTATCGCAAATAAGAGTATAGAATTCTTATCAGAAATAGAAAAAATGTATGGTAAAGATGAACATTGTAAACTTTTTTCTTGCCTTGAAATCTTATTATACAAAATAATATACATACGTACCCCAAAACCACGATGCCACTATCGCACGCCTGACTCTATTTGGTAGAACCCAAGTCTTGTATTTCATCCCATGAACAATGTATAAATATCTATCAATAGCTATTAAATGTACACAACTCACTGACGTCACCATGCTCGTAATGATTACACCTTAAATTATAAATAAATAATAAAATTAAATATATTATGGTAATAGTTGCGTATTATACTGACCAATCGCTATATAACATCGTATTTTTGATGATCCTTGACTGAATTGGTGAAAAAGTTGCGAGAAACTTAACATGAAACCTATAGTCATGTCAGACAGTGATATGTTGCCTAATAAGATAAATGTGTTTTTGGGCAATTGTCCTAGAATGATTAATAAACAATATGTATATGATTACATTTTATTTAAAATTCTGTACTACCTTTTTTAAGTATCAATCCACTGGATATGACTACCGGTATATTGATGATCATGATGCATATTCCCGTCATGGTTATTATCACTCGGTAATCAGTGGGAATGTCGAAAGATTCTTTATTGGTTTCCTCTTTATGTGATTTATTATTTTCTGTTAAGTTACGCTCTAGCTCCCATAAAAATTGCCAAATTATTTGGAAAGGATCACTTTTTGCCATTTTTACAAATGTTTTTTTGTTGACGTTTAACTCTATTTTCGTGTACTCACTAATAAGACGTGCACTGTAATGATTTGGCGATGATTCAATAATGTCAATGTTGTTAATGTAAAATAACTTTTTTTATCGAAAGATCGATGTCGAGCATCATCCGAGCACTGCGTTTGTCAATCTGTCGCTAAAATTGGTTTAATGTACATTTAAGAGTTTGTGTTCTGTCATGGTTCATTTTTAAAGTGTCAAATTACCTGTTCTAGAATAAATCCAACTATTTTTGCTTCAAAAGTTTGATTTGTAAATTAAAATTTTAATTTGTAATAAAAAAATTAACACATTTCATTGGGAATCGGTATGTGAAGTGCTGGTGATGAGCAAACACAGTACAGGTTATAATTATTTGAGAAAACATTTTTTTCTTCGACTTAAAATGTGTTTTTCTTGTGAATTCTTGTATGTAGTTGAAAGGTCAAGATCGTAAAGTTTAATTTTACTTTAAAATTACAGCTACACGTCAATTTTAAAATTACTCACGCTTAATTACTATTTGATTTTGTTTATACTCGCAAATATGATAATAAGCACCAACTGCCACAACTGTTTTATTTCTACTGACTCTTCCTGCCAAAATTATTCGATTATATTATCATATTCTGATTGAAAGTTTATTGGTTGAGTATCCTTAAGACTTGTTTTATAAAAAAAATAGGAACAGCTCTCAGATTTTATATATTGCCTTTAGATTATAATATGTCTCAATTATTCTAACTAGAATCATGGTTATTGTTCATACATCGAATCCAGGGACTATCTCTTAGATTTTGATAATCGAAGTTGATGCAAAAATATATTAAACATAAATTGTATTATATTATAAATGTAATTTCAAGTACTCACTGATGTTTACATAAAAGCGTCACTTAAACATAATATTTTTTCATTGACTTTCGAAAAAAATCTCTCAGAAGAAGAGATCGCCACAAACTTTCTAAAACATAAACAAAATAATTTTATGAGATCCTTTTTTTTTTAATAATTAATAGCTGTGGTCATCCACTAAAAATATAGGTATACTTATTCAAACGCGTAGTTAATCAATTCTATGACTCAATTTAAAGACTTTTGTTCTTATTTATGTGCGTAAAATAATTGTGATGCGCCATATCAAAGATTGACTAATCTCGAAATAAACCCGTCCATTATTCGTTAAAACTACTCATAGGAAATATTGAAAAGGTTGTGGAAAATATCTCAGAATTTACACACACTCACTTATTTCGAGAGGCATCTTCACACCTAACTATCTAGAATTTTGAATAATTATTTGTTGGTTAACATGCTTAGTTTTTTTTCGATTTAACAATATAATTAAATTATGGGTATATGTGACACGTCGTTTTATTTTACTTAAATACTACAGGCCGCTAAAAATTAAAGTAAAAATTTAATGCACAACTGGTCACTGGTTTTAGTGAAAATAATATATGTTTTAAACTCTTTCGTAATATAAAATCTTATTATACAAAAATCTCTATAATGCCATACGAGCGGCTCTACATTAGTTTTGCATTGACGCATATTTGAGTCATCGGCCTGTAAAGTGCTGATCATCTTTTTCACAAATTTTAAATAAAATTGTATCACAAAAATCAATACCCTTTTACCTACCTTGCTTTGTGTTGAACCAGCGTTTCTCAATATTTTTAAATTCAAATTGGCGTTTAAGAAATGCTACGCATTATAACACTAAAATCAGTTAAGTGTAGTTAATACAATTATATCAATCCTGAATTTTCATCTTGTTGTCTGGTAAGCCAAATTTATCAGATTAAATATATATTTTTAATTTATCAAACATTACTCTAATTTTTAAGTAATTATCATACTTATTTTATATCCTTTAATCTATATCGGCATTACAAAATATATTATATAAACGATAGTGTTAATTATTTATATATATACTATTTTTTTTTAGTTTCAATAAAGCGGTATCTGGTTTTTACTGTATATTTTAACATTAAGATAAGTTATTTAAAATTAATAAATTAAAAGTGGTTTATAATGCATGTATCTATTTATTAAAAAAACCCAATTTCCTTATATTTATGGACCACATTTTCTTCACGGAATTTCTGAAATCTCTATGCCACCAAGCGTATATCAGAGGATTTAATACACAATTTGTCATAGCCAAAATCGTCAAAGGATAATAAACGGCGTATAAGAGACTCTTGCACTTTTCATAGTCCTGTTCAGGATCGCACATTACGTACATGATCGACGTTATGTAATAAGGAAACCACGTAACCGTGAAACCGCCGACTGTAAAAAACACCACTTTGATGGCCCGCCACGTAGAAGGGCTGTTGGCTTCGGTTATGTAGGTTTTTGGAGGGTTTTTCTTCAGTTTGATGAAAAATATACTCTTGCCTACTTCCATTGGCGAATATTCTTCGGAGCGTTTGCCGCCCCTGAAAGCTCTCAATTTATTCGGGTCTTCTGGTTCCCTCTCCATCTTCTTCAAGACGACGACTCTCTTGATGGCGTGGTACAGTATCGTCAAGTACACGAGTACTGCTGACGATATTCCAAAAATACCAACTGATGACGTGAACAATATCACTCTGGGCGGTACAACTCGCAGATAAATGCACGGAAAAGGATTGTCGTGCAATGGGTTCAATGTGACCGTTGCTAGTGTTCCGTGTAAGAGACCTTTAAAAAAAACAATATTTTTCGTCAATTTTCGTAAAAATAAATTCTGACAATCGTGACTAATTTTTAAATTGGAAAATAATGTGCTTGAATTTTCTGTTTCTCATGGTCGTACATATGCAAAGATAATACATAATTTACGTATTAGTGCATGATTTAAAATATTGTTTTATAAAAATACAAAAAATAAGTTACGTTAACTTTATATTATAAATAAATAAAGTATCTATATCGTTAGATAACAACGAACTATTTAAAATTCATATAATATAAACCTAACTCTTATTTCAAAGGATAAAACGAAAATATTCTATAATTTACTATATTATATAAGAGAATAAAAAACATTACTCTTGACACACAATGAACATATAAATGTCAGGTTATCGATGATTCTTTACCGTTATTTTATTTAAAGAAAACATCAATGTTCATTTGGACGTATAACAAGAAATTTGTGTTGTATTAAACTTTAAAATACTACAGTATCTAATTTTTATGTAACTAATACGAATTACGAATTATTTACTAATTATTTTTGTAAAAGGAAAATGTTTATTTATTTATATTTACTCCTGGTATAAGTTTGATATTAACACATTAGTAAGCGGGCAAAAACAATGAAGCTTTTGACGTGAATAATTAAAGATTGTAAATTAATTATTAATGCAAATAAAATATTTAAGTTGAGTTGAACTGAAAACAGTAAAAACCGAAATTTATTCTGGAACCGAAACGATACATTTATTTTAATTGAACCGGAACCAAAAAAATAACGGTTCAATGCACATTTAAAACTATTTTTTTTTCAAAAAAAAAATGCAGTAAATTTTTTTTTTTCAAAAAAAAAATGCAGTAAAAAAAATGCAGTAAATTTTTTTTTTTATAATTAAAAAAAAACAGTTTATCTTCTTCGAATTTAATATTATTTCTTCTGGTTTCTCTAGATACTACTACATTTATTTTAATGCTTTGCTCTGATTAATTATTTATCTTATAAATCGGCAACTAAGTAATTAATATATAATTATAATTCCGAGCTATCATCAAAGCTTAGGGTTTCCTAGATTTTCTTAATCTCACGGATGAATATCGTGATGGATAATTTTAGTCTGGTGATTCACCACTGACTTAGCAGTTGTTGATTGTGATTTTAAAATATTTTATTACAGATCTGACCATTATGACTTAACATTTTTCCCCAGAGCGTTATGATGGCCATTATACAATTAAATATTAAAAATATCAAAAACAATAGGTTATGTTCATTTTCATAGCTATCGCCGAAAACATGCTTGTGCTTGGCAAGCTCGTTGAGAAGTTGGATGGCTCGTAACGTTTTCAAGTACTGAGGTCCTAGCCGTTACGGCAAGAATAAGGGACGCGATCGCGACTTTCTAGGGCAGCCGAAAGTTGCTGATCATTGACGGGCGGTCAACACCGCCTTAGCTACTTTAAAAAGTGCTTCATTAGCCTTTTGGACGCGTTAATAAAAAATAATATTTAATTGTTTTTTTTTTTAAATGCAAATTTTACCTTGATTCTGTGTTTAAATGTTGTGATTTTTTAATTTTTATTTATTTAAAATGATATTTTATGTTTATTCACAAAAAAAAGTTTTTCTTGAAAAGCATTTTTTTTACTGATTTTTGCGTAAAGAGATAAAAAAATCAATTGGATGACTTAAGTCGATTTCCGCGTTCAAAGGGTTAAGTAGACGCTACTCCGAGAATGCAA
Source organism: Plectrocnemia conspersa (assembly GCF_051122295.1). Lineage (NCBI taxonomy): Eukaryota > Metazoa > Arthropoda > Insecta > Trichoptera > Polycentropodidae > Plectrocnemia > Plectrocnemia conspersa. The sequence goes on from NW_028277174.1 coordinate 22,341,644, forward strand.
TGTATTGTATCCCAACGCTCATAGAAAAAAGGCACTAAGATAGAAATACAGATAAGACCCAACGGAGTTGGTTTCCATACAATAATTTCTTTATTCATTTTTTTACGGATTCTGCACATATGTATATCAAAAAGGTTAACTATATCTCAATGTTGTATATTGAACTTAAATATTAAATTTGTGAGGTTTAGTCTTAGTATAATAAATATAAATAAACGCTATTATCTTGAGCGCTTTCAAGTTAAAATATTAATGTTTTAGTTAGCATACTAACATTTAAAAAAATTTTTTTTAAATCATCAAGATTTAGTATTAACTGTTTGATGAGGGGTTTTATAAAGTAGAGTAGAGATGCAAATTTGACGTAATTAAAAAAAAATGTTTTGTTGAGTACTCCTCAGGTCAGGGAGAGTGTTTCTGTAAATATAGTGCAACGATCTACTGAGAAAAGAAATATATAATTTAATAATAGATAACCTTACCGAATTATATGTGTTAATATCAAACATTTTTAGTTTGTGCCAAAAGTCAATTTACCATTCACAAACTAAATAACTTTTTGTCGTTTAAATCTTTTTTTATTTTGCCTTTAGATTAATAAAATAGAAACTTGGTAAATTTATAACGTATAAATGGGTTGAGTTATTTTATTATCTTATTGAGTTTTACTTTGAACATAAGCTTTCTATTGTTCTTACTTAGAGAACATACACACATTTGTAATTATTATCAAAGAAGTTCTCTTTCAAAACTTAGCCGAACCGTATTGGCTCAGCGTTTCTAGGGGGCAAGGGTATGTTTTAATAAGTGGTTTTAACATGTGTCCAAATAAGGTCAAATTAGTAGAGGAATTTAAACAACAAAAAATATAATTTTGTTGAATAAATAAATCTGACTTACCCCAAATCCACGAAGATAAAATGGCTCGTCTAATTGTATTAGGTTGAACCCAAGTTTTATATTTCAATCCGTGCGCAATAAACAAGTATCTGTCTATAGATATATACAACAAACAACTCACCGAAGTTACAGAACACACTGGATATAGAACTGAAACATAAGTTTATGAATCATGTATCTGAATAACATAATGTGCTAATAATTTTAAACAAAACATAATTACACATAGCAATGTAACATCTTATTTTGGATACACCTAAGTGCTGAAATAACTGCGAAAATCCCAATAAAAATCCTGTTATCAAGTCTGCCAGTGATATATTTCCCAGAAGCATGTATGTATTTTTAGACGATTGTCCTGAAAGTATTTTGGTATAAATTTAAAAAATATTATACATTTGTACATATATATTTTATGAATTACCTTTTTTAAGTATCCATCCGCTTGATATAACTATAGGCATATTGATTATCACCACGAAAATGCCTATTATAGTAACAAGGATGCGATAATCTGTCGTTATGTCGGTTAATTCTAGAGTCACGCACTTTTTATTTGCTGAAATGTTTTGTTCTAATTCCCATATGTTTTCCCATACTTGTTGAAAAACATCCGTGTTTTCCTCAGAGCTTTTATCATACACGAATATAATAGTTAACTAATTAATGTGATATAAATCCAAAAATATTGCATTTAACTGACTTGTTCATTTTTTTAAATATAGTAAATAACACGTTGCTTTATTTTGGTTGTTGTGTTTATAATATACGTTGTTTCGTCTACACAACTTCTATGACTAACTGGAGGTAAACTTACGATGTATTTATATTATATAGCCATATTACATGCTTAAAATTATATTTCCATATTACGAATTAGTTATTATGTAATAAATGTATTCATAAAAACTTAGTATATCAGATGAATTTTTGAATCATCAAAATGTGTACATAAACTATGTATATATTATAACAGCGAAAAAATCATTTGCACTTTTCATCAGATTTTAAAGCCCACTTTGTATATAAATATTTGATATAAATGAACATATTTTCATTTTTTTCTACGTTTTTAGACAGAATTATGATTTATAAACATAAACCATAAAAATAATAGTATCAAAACTTATTACGTCAGTGTTTCACAAACCACAGATATCCAACTTATTTGCGAATTATAAAATATCAAGTAATTAAAATCGTGAAATGCACTTGCACGAGAAATTAACTCCGAGGAATATATAGTCATTCTTGTCCACCCTCTCCTCTCTGAATATAACTTATATTTGTGCCTTCCGTTTTTAATTTTGTTCATTAGTTCGATATTAATGTATATTATATTAAATGTCACTCGCTGCAAATTTTGCTCAGTTGCGTTCTAGGACACTGAGAAAAGTAGTCACTCCCCTTCACACTCTTGATTGGACTAAGTTTTGCTCTTTAGGTCCTACGCAAAAATATTCCTTTATTAGTTCCCATATGTTTTGATGTTAAATACGATTGATTATATTTATTTACTGTTTTAAATAAAAACTGCCTTCTGGTATGTGTACTATGGCGACCACACACAGATCACCACGTTTGAAAGGGTCTTTGTCTCAAAACTTGCGTTAATTTACTATAATCAAGATGATCATCCATTAACAAGGAAACAAGACAATAGCGTAAAAGATTGGGACCACACAGCCCTCGTTACGACCAGAAAAAATCGTTTTGTTCTCTTAGTAAATATTCTTCGTCATTGAGAGAATATTTATTTGTTGCGAAACGTTCACGGATATAATAAATCACTGGATTCACAAAATTCCCGTTACAATGCAATACGACCTTGGATAATGCCCATCAAGCGTATGTTGCTTTCTAAAGGCATATACCTATTTCGCCGTTTTAAGAAGCGACTGTAGCGATTGGCTGGATGATCGCCGCTTAATTGTGATTGGTCAGCTAGCTTTGCGCCCTGGATTCTGATGAGAAGGCAGTCACAAGCACTCGAAGACTTCGGCGAACATTCGAGAAGACCAGCAGACGCCCGCCGCCCGCGAACAACATACGATCATGGATGCACACATCCCGCCGCCAGCTTCTCCACCACCGTTCGTAAAATATACTGTCGCTACCACATCAACCAACACTCTGAGGATCGTCCACTGACATCATCCCTCCGCCAGCTTCTCCACCATCGCTCGGAAACTACTGGATTAAACAATATGTATTTTTATATATATGTTACAGTGAATGTGTATTATCAGTGAAAATATATTTTCACTGATATTTCAGTGAAATCATTTCCGAATACATTTTCACTAGTAAATATATATTTCTACTAGTGAAAATATAATTTATCTGACAGGTGCTAGTTAAATTATATGTTGTTTTAAACTGTCATTTGACACACATAAAACGTAAAAAAAACGACGTAAGTGATGGTCTTATGGTGACTAGATTTTGTAAATATCAAAGAACACTTAAAATAAAAAAAGTCATTATTGCTGCGGGAGCTAAAAAAGTACATTTCGAAAATTTATTTTTTGAGGAGGAGAAATTGCTACGAGAGCTTAAAAAAAGGTATTTGGATTTTTTTGTTCAAGAAAAATAAATACAAAAATTTTAAGGAGGACGTCACCTTATGGTCTTAACTGACTTTTTTTAGTCCTGTACGCCACCAGCGAATTTCATTTCAAAAATTAGTTGCAACACATACAATAAATACAGTTTACCGATCAGTAAAATTATAATTTCATTAAAAAAATACATATTCGCTGTATTAGTTTCAAAACGTCTAAAATTAACTATAGTTTTTGAACTTTCATTGTGTGAAGTTAGATTCACAAATGGACGCTTCGAAACTGTCAAATTTAGTTTCATAGACATTTTTGAGCAGTATAAAATTTCACTAACGCCTATCAGTTAAATTATATTTTTGCTAATAGAAATATATATCTATTGGTGAAAATGTATTTAGATATGATTTCAGTAAAACAGCTTGTGAAATTATATTTATACTAGTGAAAATAAAACTTCACAAAAAGATACACTGAATTTACCAGAAAAGTTGGGAAATAAATTTAAAAAACAATTTTTTTTTAAATATTTCTAATATTATGTTTCATACATTATTACGGCTAATACTGAATACATTCGGTATAAGCTTGGCCTTGTGTTTCAGATACATATTTTTGATCCCTTTCCTGAAACCATCATGCCACCAAGCATATATAATCGGATTTAACAAACTATTAATGAAACCCAGTATAGCTAAAGGGCTCACTAAGGCGTAATTTAAATTTCCACATTGTTGTTGATTTGCAATTTTATCGCAGAAAACATACAGAATACAAGATATACCATAAGGTACCCAAGTGATCACCACACCCCCAGTGGTAAACAACACTACCCTTATAGCTTTCCAAGTTGAAGGTTTGTTTTGTCTAACCAAATTCTCTGTGCCACTGTTCTGTTCGACGTTGTCTGAACTGCTTCGGCTCACTGATCTGCTTCCTCTGAAAGCTCTCAATTTTGTAGAAGTAGACTGGTCAGTTGAGTTCATGTTTTTCAATTGTCGAACCTTCTTTAAGGCGTGGTATAAAATTATGGAATACAATATACACGATACAGTGATGGTTATTAGGCCGGTAAACGTAATGATTAATATTATCTCCGGTGGAGATAATATGAACCAGCAAACTTTTCCGTGGATCGTGTCTCGCCTGGAACTCGTTGCTGGTAGAATTCCAATTATAAAGCCTAAATCATACAAATGTTTGAGTAAAATATAAGCAATGATAGGATTTAATATAGTTTTATACCTATTATCCATGACGAGACTATTAATGCTCCTACTCTTTTTAAATAGAACCATCTTTTGTAGTTTATCCCATGAATAATGTATACATAGCGATCAAAGGCAATTAGTGTAACGTTGATGATGGATATTACACTTGTGCCTACTATAATACCTGTATTCGTAAGTTTAAATAAAATTAAAAGCTGTTGCTTAAAAAATTCAAGCGACAATAAAGGTAGAGGAAATTGTTAAATTTACATGTATCTAAAAATGGTGCATAATATTTAAAATTGTAAAGGAAATACCAATTATTTATAGTGCATTATGCCGTTATAAAACAGTAAGGAGATCCATGACATTTGATCGAACTTGACGTGATTTTTTAGTGTTGACTCTTCAGAACGCTTCCATTAACACGATTGGACTTATAACATCATAAGTCATAACAGTACACAAAAGATTTGTCATATGTTAAGCAACAATTGATCAACAATTTGTTGAAAATTCAATGCAATTAGTATTAGAACAAATTTGCCGGCTACCGTTTCATCTCTAAAATGTCAGTTAAAATTGTTTGCATGAATCTTATGAGATATTGACATATTCAATAATATTCTTAATAGTGATTCGGCAATATATTAACATAATGTTCTTATTTTCTTTAAGTTTTCATCGGTGCTTGATGTGCTAAAACTCTTATCTCTTAACTTAATCTAAAGCCAACGATCTGAATCATAATTATTATATGAATTTGAGACTATAATTATTTAAATAAATATAAAACTAGTCGCTTTTTAATTAGTAAGATCCCAGACAAGAATATGTCTTTATTTTCTTAAATGTTATTTACATTAAATCTTATTTTATTGAAAAATTATTAAATGACCAAACCACAGTTTTCCATTCATAAAATAATATAGGTATAATATGTTAATAATAATAATGTAATATATTAATATTAGTAAGTATATTATGATTAATATATTATATTAATAATAATAAGTGTATTATTTTATGAATGGATATTAATAATAATAAGTAATTATGTTATTTTTTGTACTTTAGTAAATAAATTTATATAATAATTGTCAATTACCTATTATAATGTTGCATGTACTTTGAGATCTGGTTTCTTTTTGAATTAGACTTCCCAAAACTACTCCTATTCCTGTGAATAAATCTGCCAGCGAGACGTTCCCAAGAAAGATGTAAACATTTCTAGGCTGTTGTCCTAAAATTAATAAAAAAATAAATTTCTGCTTTGTTACCTCTTGTATAATATGTATAAAGTTTTTTAAATTACCTCTTTTGAATAACATTATACTTGATATTACCACAACTAAGTTTATGGCGATTATGAAAGTGCCGACAAAAGGAATCATATAAGAGTAAAGTTTAACTCCAGCCTTCATTAAAATAGTGATGTTTTTTTGCTTGACGTTAGAGATATCTTCGTCGTTAAATAATCTGTAGTAGGCCTGTTCTAATGATATGGAATTGTTAACGTCACTTAAGTCATCTTCAATCATGCTTCTGTAATTTGTTATGGAACTTAGGCAATGGATTTGGATTGTATAATATAAAAACAAACTATTGATATTGATCGAGATTTAATTACAATATTAAGATTTTTTATTTATGAATTAATAATTAATATCTATTATAAAATACATAATAGTAATACTTCAATAAATACTAAATTTTAATATAACGATTGTCAGATTAGTATTTATTTTTATTTGTATTTAATTATAATTTCACGATTAATACTGTAATAATTATTTTTTTACAATTTAAAATACTTACATGCTAATTATTAATTCACATCGATCCTAGAGCTTTGTTAAGCTGAATAAACGTATGTTCACTTGCAATTCCGTATTGTAAATGGTGTTATGTTTTTTGACGAGTGGGAAAAGACTATTTAATGAACATAATATAAAAAATATACACATGTACACACTTTTTATGGAGCTTCATTGTCATTTTTGTATGTGATTCTCACATTATGTTTGTCTAATTTTTTTTCATTTCAAGTAAATGATCAAATCTATACAAAGATAATTTTTAAATTTTTTCTTACACGTGTTTTCAAGTATGTATAATAAAAAATAAGTATCAAACTCACATGAGGCACTAATGTGATAAATAAACTAAGAATGTAGCAACTTTTCATCTATTATATTAATTATATACTATCAATATAACATACAAATATTTTAACATTATATACTTAAATTTAAAAACATAAGTAAAATATTTATTATCACTCGTGACTTACTATTATTTCTCTATATATATTCATTAATTCAATATACATTTATAAATATTTTATAATTACAATCTATCCTAACATGTTTTTTACAAAATTAAATTTTAATTGAAGTATATGCCATTTAAAATGTTTTTATTATGCAGCTTGAAATTTTGTCGAAAAATAACTTTCCTTACAAAAAAAATTGTATAATTGTATCCATTTTTGAGGATTCGAGTGTATTTTTAGGTGTGTTAGAATATTCATAATTAAACATGTTATCATTATTTATAACAGTGCCGAGGAAAAAATGTATTTAGATATCATTGGTAAAACTTGGTTTGTTGCTGAAAGATTATTTTATAAATACACAATATACCTGTAACAATTGCCAATAAACAGCAAAGCTACTGCACACTTTGAACTGTCTCCGAATTTACTCTGCTTTTACCGCTTATATGAAATATTTGCGATATTCTAACTTTTTGCTTGAAATACAACTTTTTAATATTTTTTCTGAAACCATGATGAAACCAAGCATATATTAACGGATTTAATACACTGTTTGTATATCCTAATATAGCCAAAGGACTTGATAATGCAAATTTAAGTCGCTGGTGTTGTGCATAAGAAGTTTTTTCATCAGTAAATATATATAGAATGCAAGCAATATAATACGGCACCCAAGCTATTATTATAGCACCCGTTGTGAATAAAACCACTTTAATCGCTTTCCACGTCGATGGAGTATTATCTGGATTATTATGATTCCCCGATGCACTTCCTCTGAAAGCTCTCAAATCTGTGGACATCGGCAGCTTATTGCTTGTCATTTTTCTCAACTGATACACTTTCTTGATCGCGTGATACAAAATTATCGAATAGAACACACAACTGATAACAATGGGGACAAAGCCGGTGAAGATTACAATCATAACTATTTCCGGCGGAGCCAATAAGAACCAGCATATTCTCCCGTCAATTGTATCTCTTGTCGAATTAAATGCAGGCAAAAATCCAATTATGAATCCTGTAAAATAATTACAGAAATTAGGTTTCAATGTCACAATGATCTAATTAATGATAATACGATACCTATAATCCACACTATTAATATCAGATATCCGACTTTCCGTTGATGAAACCATATTTTATAATGCATTCCATGAACAATATATAAATATCGATCAAAGGCGATCAAAGCCACGCTGAATATTGACACAATACTTCCAGATACAATTAAACCTTAAAAAAATATTTGATTTACATAAGCATTTCTTCATATACTCGAATACATATAACGTCTAGAATCTCTTAAAACGAAGATTATTGCTCAATATGGTGTTTTAGTTATACTCGAATTAATCTATGTATATGTCAGAAAGACGTACTCTAATTGCAACTTTGAATTGCTTTATATTAATAATTACAATTGCGCTCGTTAAATGTTACTAAATAATTTATTTTCCTTTACATATCATATCAATAAATCGCATGTAAAATGCAACGGGAAACCACTACACCTATGATCTCACAACAAAACTTAAAATATACTTTTGTGTTCAAGTTAGTGAATAATAAAAAGGATTATGAAGAAGAATATGTCTGAAAATGAAACTATCTTAGAAAATGAGATAACAATTATTTATGGACATTTGACCCAAAGCAGATTGTATCGCCAAAACAATAACATTTTGCACATAACTATTGTTACAAATATATATATTAAAATTTATTAAATTAAACCTAAGACATAAAAGCATTAATATGACTATGTTTGCTTAAATTATTTTTTATTGAAATCAGATTTTACCTATCATTAACACGCATGCCGGATAGTTTAGCTTTTCCTTTGGAAATGTTAGTCCCATTATTAAACATATTCCTATTAACAAATCTGCCATGGAGATATTGCCTAAGAAAATATACACGTTTCTCGGTTGTACCTCTGAAATTTATTTTATTGTAATCATATAAAATACCTATAGGTTATATAATATAATATGAACTTGCTCACCCCGTTTGTACAAAATGATACTAGATATGACAACCGTCAAATTTAACGCAATGATAATCGTAACCATTAATGGCATTATAGTTATAATCAATATGTATCCGGTTTGATCAATGATTTGACCGGAATCGTCCAGTATTACATGATATATTTTCTCATCCAAGTTTTGGGGTTTATTTTCTTCCATTCTGTATATTGATATTTTATCATCTTATTTTATTCAACATAATTCGTAATTGAATCAGGTGAAATATGGAAAGTCACTAATATTTGTGATGTAGATATTTACTTAGGCAATATAATATAACATTAGTTTTTATGTATTGAAATATTTAAAAAATATATAAATATATTGACGCTCAGTTATATCTCAGTTTTGATTTTAATGCTAAAAAAATATAGAATTAATTCACAATAAATAGTTTATTATTTAAAATTAACATTTTAATTTCTTCATTGTAAAGTTTTTAGTTAATTTAAAACAGTTTGCTTTAAAAAATTATATTCTTTCACTTTTATTTAAAAGTACATCTCTATTATTAATAATTGTATTTACACCAAACTAAAATTCACTTTTGAAATCAACAAAGTTTTTTAAATTAGATAATAGATATATTTATTGTTATACAAACTTTTTTTAATGGAATGAAACCCTCACATTATAATTATGTAACACCACCTTTTAAAAAACTCTGAAACGTCTGTTCTTTTGTAATTCTTGACTACTACTATTATATTATACGCAGTCAAATCATTACAGTCAATAATGACACAGCAACGTAAAGAAAAACTCATCTATTAGATCATTTTTTACTGCTGTATAATATTTGTGTTATTAAATATTATTAAACAAGTTAATTTTCAAGTTTATTGGTCTATTTGTAATTGTAATCCAGAATCATGGTTAATTTTAAGGCTGTCACTTCAAATGTAGACACCTGCGGCCTTAAGACTGCATGTGGCCTTTTGGCTCCTTTTTTAACTGACGCCATAATTTATTTGTGTTTGATTTTTTTCCCATAAATAAAATGAATACACAAAAAAAAGTTTGAGGGTCAGCAAAATACTTTGAATGTCGTTTGTGAACATATCTGGCACACGCCAAGTCAAGGATGAACTGAATTCAGAGAAACATTGTGTCAAGTTGTAATGTCATTCTTAAATTCGGATCAAAATATTTCGTTATACTGAGATTAATCTTCGTTGCAATGAAAACCTTTTGTATGAAAGTTTTTCGGGGACAAATTGCAGATTCGTTATACTGGGAATTTCGTTGTTTCGATATTCGTTACAAAGAGATTTCAATGTATAATATGATTCCTTTAAATAAGTATAGCATTCCTGTGATTTTCAGTATTGTTTTTTTTAACAATAAATATCAATTTATAATTTTGTTATTTTTTAATAATAGATTTTTTAAATAAAAATATTAATTTGGAAGGGGGGGGAGGTGTCATCGTTTTCTTAAGTGTGGCTTTATGTTGAATCAGATAAATTAATGCGGCCTTCAGAAATAAAAGGTTCCCCTACTCTAAACCAAAGTCTAAAACTAAACTACTATTTTATAATTTTTCACTAAATTAAATTTTATATTTTTTATATTTTACTGTGAATAAAAGTGACATATCTGATATGATTCTAGATGTGTCATTTATGCAGACAAAACTGTAACATGTACAGAAATTAGCGGTGTAGTGGGGCGGCGCCGAAACGTCGTTCTGGCACATTTCAATCCCAAAGATATAGCAGCTTCTATATAAATTGCACGTTTTAAACTATTAGTATTAGATAGTAACGTGTTCTCTTTGTGTAACATTTTCAAGCAATCCTAAAAGGGAATATTTGTTCACTGATAAAAAGTGTACCTATTAAAGATGAAAATTTATAAAATAGCATATCCATTTGTTCTTAAACATTTCAATCATCTATCTCTCTCAAAAAAACAGTTGTAAAAAATATAAATTTAGGTAAATTTTTAAATGTTAAAGTATCTTGAAACTATGTTAACTTGTTTTTACCTTGAAGCTTAAATATCTATAGTTATGGTAAAATGTATACTATTATTTTATGAAGCGACTTGTTACATCTAATAAATGCCTCCTCGTTTACGATCGGAATTTTAATAGCGCAAATTATTTTAGAATTTAATGAATCTTTTGTACTATAACAATAGCATTGATATGGCTATATGTTTGCCTTTTTAAATTAAATAATCAATATAATAGATTACCTATCATTGAAAAGCATAATGAATAGTTTCTCTTTTCTTTTGGAAACGTCTGTCCCATCATTAGGCTTATTCCAATTAACAAATCTGCCATAGAGATGTTGCCTAAGAAAATGTACACGTTTCTTGGTTGCATCCCTGAAATTTATTTTATTATATTCATATAAAATACCTGTATAATAATAAATTTGCTCACCTTTTTTATATAAAATAATACTAGAAATGACGACTGTCAGATTGATCGCTATAATGATTGTTGCTATCAACGACGTCATAATAGTAAACATATTATATCCGACTTTCATTAATGTTGTTACATTTTTAGGCTCAATGAGTTGATTAAAATTGTCGAATATTCCGTAATATAGTTTCTCGTCCAAGTTTTGGAATTTATCTTCGTTCATTCTGATTATATGATAAAAGTTTTTTTTATATATATTGGTATTTAATATTGTGAGAAAGTAGTATTTAATATATGTTAGACATGAGAAATAATCTGATGATTGCTATTCAACCTTATGTGATTTTTTGATTTGTGAAATATATTGAAAGGTCACCATTATTTGTATTGTAGATATTTACTTTGCCAGTATAATATAACACTAGTCTGTTATATTTGCATTATTATGTACGTATTGAATATTTTAAAAATACAATTGATACATTTTTCAATACTAATATTAAAAAATATTTTTAATTCCAATTTTATAGAATGGAGATTACAATGTAATATAATTATACATATAAATGATTTACAGGTGTTTTAATATTGTTTTTAATAAATGTTTATATAATATATACATACATATATAATATTATATTCGAAATTTAAGATATATATTCTCTCACATTTGGATTCCATCTACTTTCTCTTTCACTAAAAAGAGCACTTCTCTTCGCAAAACTTTTGAGTAAAAAAATATACAATATTTTTTTATGTATAATCAAAATAGTAAATTGATGTTTTAATATAAAAATATTTTTTTATTGTAAGAAGAACTCACATTATATTTATTTTATATCCATATCGAAATACTCTATGAACGTCTGTCCTTTTGGAATTCTTGACTACTACTATTGCATTACCTCACTCAATTCAACATAGTCAATAATGACACGGCAATGTAAAGAAAAACTTTTATATCAACATAATGGATAATTATTTTTACCGCTGCTTATTATTTATGTCAATAAATATTAATGAACAATTTAATTTTCAAGGACACTGATGTATTTATGTGAATGCTAAACATATCCATTTGTTACAGTTGTTTTACAGTACTCTAAATAAGTACATAAATACATAAATATAGAGCAAATAAACATGTACTTCTTCTAAAGCCATAAGTTACTTTAAATGCTGACTTATACCAAGAAAAGTTATATCAGATTCAGGCAAATAATAGCAGACTATCAAATGTTAGTGTTTATTTACATGATTTCGCCGTTTATATGACACCACTGGTTGTTATATCGACTGTATTCTGTTTTGATTTTTAACATTAAATTTATATTCCCAGATATATATTTTAATTTATTGAAATATGACCACCTTAAGCCCAACGGTTCTAAAAAAACATAATAAAATGAAAGAAAACATTGTATTATACAAATTGGACCAGCTCCTCATAACTATCACTATTTTTTTAATACTATATTATTTTAAAAGAAGCGATGTTTTTTTAATTGATATAACATAATTTGCATTGTTAAATATAACCATCTCCAACCTATTAGTTAATAGTATAGTTAATATATAATGTTATAAGATTTTAATAATCAGATCAATCAATGCAACATATAGTCTGGCATTATTGTGGTGAAAATTTTGTTGTTTTTTATTCAGTGTTGTTAACTGTACTTAAATTTTTTTATTGTCTATGTCCTTAATATTCCATCACGCACATAACATAACCTTTTTCTGGTGTAATTCTCTTTAGGGGTTGGAAAAGGCTGCTCCTGGAATTGATCAGTATCTTTTTTTGTAACTTACTTCTAAACACCCGCTATAGTTCAATCCAAGAAGGCTGTCTGTCTATCCAATAAATTATTCTGTGGTACCTAAAGAGCTTAAACACCATTCCTAATTTATATAGATGTTTTATAACGTTTGATTGATCAATATTTAACTTTTCTACAAGTTCTGTTGAGGTCAGCCGTGGGTCTACCATTCACCATTGCTCATAGTAGTTCAGAGTGGGGCTCGTCTTCATGATCGAAACTTGTCAAACCAAAATCGACATGTTCGATTTGTAACACATCTTCGTTATACACTTAACAGATATTTTTTGTCGCGGTAGTTGCACTACTTCCTTTTTAAATTCTTATGCTATAACACGTAATGTTGGATATAAATTTTATTCTTAGTCATTGTCACACAATCAAAGACGAAAGAAAACTGGCCAAAACGAGTAGAAAGTATTCTATTTAATATATTTCGAACTAAAAAAACATATACCACCATCTTAACTTTGAAAACCTACATTTTTATAGTTTGAAGTCAAATTTATCCAATTATAATATAGATTATGGATTTTTTTTCAATTGCAAAATAATGTGTATCTATGTATCTTCATTACATAATAAATTTATAAAAAATATATTTTATTATCAACACGAGTGTTATAAAATGTATTTAAAAAAACTAATTTATTATAAAATCTTTCTGCAGGTTCAAATTCAAGTAGTTGTTCAAATCAAGCCAGCGGATCAACAAGTACCACAAACACCACACGCTTAGATGCTCCGGTGCCGAGCTCGTCTAGCAGTGCCTCATCTGCTGCTTCACCACCACTATCTGGTAAGAACATAAGTGATAAATGTTCATTAAAAATTAAAGTTACTAACTAAATGTATTTTTAAGGTAATAATGTAGATCTTACACCAGTGAGCGTCTATCTGATGTCAAGGGTAGCTATACAAATGGATATGGAAGATCCTGTGGGATGTACTGTCCAATACATGCTTAGAAACATAACGACATGCGAAGAAATGGGATTAAATCAAGCCTGCAAATCTCTAGTGCCGAGTGTTTTTTCTATTTGGATGAGCAGTCCACTTTTAGGTATGTATACATGAAAATAGCTCATGCTAAAAGTCTTTAGATATTCAAGAATAATCACTTTTTAATAAATAAATTAGCTTTCAACTGGAAGAACAATTTTTCTAAATCATATAAAATGTTTAAATGCTTTTCTGGCTTTGTCGCCTAGATACTACAGACTAAAACTAATTTAATAAACGATTTATGTTTAAAAACATTATTAATTGTATGTGGTGTATTTTTAACATAGGGCTTCGAATCGTTGTTTTTTTCATTTCAGTTTTCGTTCCGGTTCAATTAAAAAAAAATTTTCTTTCCAGAAAAAATAACGGTTTTACATCCAAAATAGCGGACTTGCATTGATTGGTACATTAAAAAAATTGCCAACAGTTATCAGAGTGTAATTCAAGTATCTAAAACGCTTCACTATGGTAATGCACCAGCTCCCATCACAGCATGCTTGTTGGATATTTTTGCATTGAACGTTTGCCGTATCAAACAAGAATATTTTTTGTCTAGTTTTAACGTATAAAATCTGAAGCTATGTATGTACAATATATCATCTTTTAATATTTCAATTATTAAATATAAATTACAGAACTTCAATTGAAATCGACGCACAAACCGTGGGAGGTAAGACAGTCTTGGAAACAACTTCTCAAAAAATATAGTCATGGCACACCGAACCAGCAAATGAGAGACGAACCCATAATCAAGTTTCAAAGAAACGTTTTCTATCCACGACACGAAGAAGAAAAAATAAAGTATAATTGATTCATTTAATTATAATAATTATGTGATATTTACTATAATTTGCTTATAGGGAAGGGCGAATAATAGAGTTGCTCTATGAAGAAGCTAGAGAATTAGTCGTAAAAGGTCGATATCCATGTGGAAGTGCTAGAGCTGTGGCTTTGGGCGCTTTACAAGCTCGAATTCAACTCGGACCTTATGATCCACTTGTGCATACCACACATTTCTTCAGGTATTACAATTATGCATTTGATTACAACACCATTGAAGCTTTTCATCATGAACATTACTTCTTCCTGCTTTTATTTTTACTTATCGAATATAAACGAGGTTAAAACTTGTTTATATTATTGTAGACAAAGACAAAAGGAATTCCTTCCGTCCCATTTGCGAAGAGGCTGGTTATGGATGGGCGCTCGTTCCAGCAAAACAGGAGCTGAAGCTCGTCTATTGGAACAATTTAGGCGAGCTCCAGCCGCAGCTCCTCCAAGAAAATTAATGCGAAAGTATTTAGAACTGTGTTGGCCTTTGCCGTTTTACGGGTTTGTATTTATATCATTGTAGAACTAATATTTAATAAATATTTGTTTTAATTTATACCTGATATTTCAGAGCTGCATTTTTTCAAGGCCAAGTAGAACAACCAGTGAGAGGATTAACCAGCCTCATAACGCACGAAGATATTGCTGTGTTGATTGCGATCAACGCCACTGGGATATACATTATAGATGAATGCGAATGTGTATGTGATTTATTTAAGATTTATTTTCACTTTAAAAGCTTAAAAACATGTGATATTATTTTATAATTTAGACTATGCTGCTTGGATTACGCTATGAAGAATTATCGTGGGAGTGTGCGAAACCATCGAACGAGGCTAATGAAGATTGCTTGCCATGTCTCTTTTTACAATTCATGGTCGTTGAAAATGGGTTGAGAGTTACAAAAATATTACAGGTATATTTATTTCATATGAAGTGACGAGAGAAGTATTCATTCCATTCGATTCTTGCAACTGCAAGCAACTGTCTTTGTGACTTATTTATTAGCATAGCAAAGGCAAGGCAGTTAGGAATTGAAGCTGGGTTAATTGGATAATTGATTGCTTCTCTTCCTCTATGCGAGTTTTTTTGTAAGGACTAATATTGAAAATTATAGCATAACATTGAATTATTTTAGGTATTTTCTAAACAAGCCCCGTTGATGGAACCGTTAATCGTCCATTTCATCAACGAGTTCAGAAAAGGTTTAGCCGCCGAAGACGAGCAAAGGGCAGAGTCGCCCCAGCAGTATGACTATCAAAACTCGCCAGGTAAATGAAGCGAATGCTCACATATTTTATACATTGTAATATATTATATCTTAGAGACCTATAATCATTTTGTTTCAGTTGGAGTTGAAGGTGGCGGAGACATGGACTCTCCAGCGAGACGGTTGGCAAACAAGACGGCTCGATTGTCTTTAGCGACCTTTGACGAAAGAGGTGCGGCTCTAGGACACGCGGGATCTTGGAGATTAGCTTATTGAATTTACATATTATTTGATGTGATAGGGTCGCGGCTACATTAATGTAAATATGATTCGTTTCCGTTTAATTCAGTCTGACCTCCGATTGATATTATTTTTCTCATTTACGAATTTTAATTATAGCTTTATAAATTTTTATATCAATATATTCGATACTAGCAATACATTCCATGACCAGTAATCTCATATTAAAGTATTATATAATAATAATAATATATGTTGTGTGATTAACAATGATATTAACATTAGAGTAAGTTTCTTTTGTGCTCACCAGTATGCTCTGAATATGTATTTTATCATGTTACTTTCTAGTCAGTCTTAAATCTTATATTATATTTACACAATCGTTAGCTTTAAATCAAAGACGTGTTAAGTTTTTTGTTGATCTGAATTTGTAAAAATGTTTAATGTCACAATTGATTATAATTTTACTGAATCAAAAATAAAACATTGTAAATAACTCAAATGCATTTTTATTCATTTAAGAAGTAATTCTAAATAATTTATTTATACCAAACCATTCAAAGCTTAAACAATGTCCCACTTTCTCGATATGTCAGTATATTCGCCGTCTGGAGACTCGTAATTTTTAATCGGCGGAGTAGCAACCGGACCTTTGAATGTGATATTTTCCAAGCTTTCGTCAACCTGTAAATTAAAAATATATTAGAGACGGACCGAAACTTTGTGGTTTCAAAACTCAGTTAATTTTTTAATATAAACTGTACCGTGAGAGCCGCGATATATAAATCTTTCGAAACTTCCAACAGAGCTTCCAGTGCCATTCTTTGGGAAGAAGAAATTCGATCTATATTACGAATATTTTCCATATGCTCGTTGGATTTATAACGATTCCATTCTTTCTGCAACAATTCTCTATATTCTTGTACCTCAGGGGTAATAACTATCATTGGACGAGTACGCTTCCTATTTAAAAAAATATAACCATTATGTAATGGCATTGGAGGAAAGATATACAAAATACTAACTTTTGCTCATCCATGATTTCTGTAGGCACCTCAAGCTCCTCGACAGGTTTTAGTTGCCGAGCATGTTTTTCCATTCTCCTGATTTGTTTTTCGATTTTCTTTTTCCTTCTCTCTTCTCTTTGCTTCATAATGGCAGGGTCCATCTTCTTTTTCTTTTTGAGAGGTTCGCCGCTATTTGATTAAAACATTATAAATTCACCATATAAACGTATGATCGATGATTAAATGACTTACTAAAGGCAAGGTGTTGCTTTGAAAAGCAGCGGTTTATAATATGTAATGTTTCTGGCATTCTGATAGATTGGCTTGACGGTTAGACTGAAAGTTATATACAAAAAAACTCAATTTATTATTATATGAAGATTTTAAGTGATTTAATTTAATCAATACCGGCTGAACGATGATATTAATGAAATACCGAACATTTTTAACACCAGCAATATAACCTATAAAACAGTATCTGTCAATTTTTGTTTGGCCATAACCATATAATTTTAGACACTGTACTTCAATAATAAATCAATAAAATTAAATATATACCATATTTGCTTTCTAAATTCTAATTAAATTTCAATCTTAACTTAAATTTCAACCTTTTTTACTATGTATTATTTTCTTAATATTTAAATTTGCTTGAGATTGTGTAGTAAGAATACTTGCGTTTTTACTCATTATTATATACATATATATTTTATTTGAAAGAATTCGTTATGATTTAAAGAAAATTCTTTTTTAAGACGTGAGATGTGTATAGCAGATATATTAGAACAATATGGGGGGAGGGAGGGAGTTAAGTTAAGTTAAAAACAATATTTTATATAAAGTACAGTAGAATCTCAATTATCGGACTATTTAGGGACAAAGGTAGTCGAAAAAAGTATCGTAGTCATATAGTGACCAAATTTTGAAAATATCAAAAAACATTTAAATCATCTCAGAAATTTTTGTTTAATTATAGATGTCAATTTGTCTTTATTTTTCCTCTTCAGCAATCTGTTTTTATTTATCTTCCACTGACAAAAATTACCGTGATAGCTTTTGAACAAAAATTTCCGAAATAATATTATTTTAGCTCCCTCAGCAATTATGACTTTAATTTTTTTTAGTGTCCTTAGATATTTTCAAAATTTGGTAACCTTAACTAAATTTGTATTTAATTTAATTTAAGAAAGATACTATTTATGTAGTTTGTATTTTTCGGAAGCTGTCATGATTTTCTAGGTTATCTCCATTATCAATCGATAATTTAGGAGTAATATGTAAAAATAATATTAAATTCAACAGCATCAGACAAGTTACAAAACTTATGACGTGTTTGCCAAAAATGATCGGCTTCCACTTATCTAATAATGTTATCGTTCGTCAGTAAACATTTACGCACAGTTTGCTCTGCACGAGAATATTTTTTTTTAGTTTTTAACTCCTGCCAGGCGTCTTTATAGGTAATTCAATCATTTACCAATGATTCTAAACTTATTTATGTATTATATTCTCATTATTTGTATCATATATTAGGGAAAATGTCATATTAAACAGACGATAACTTTGAGGTTAGTCAATTAATTGGCCGCTAGCGAGCGTATGTTGATTCTAAAGTTCGACTCACAGTAGATATTTCTTAAATTGAGCGAATTAATATGTTATTTTAATAAAATTGCATTATTTACAATTTATAATAAAGTAATATTCATATATAACTATTTTTTATATTTAAATCGCAAATATTTATTCTGATTCAAATTATTTTAGATTTAAAAATATAACGATAAAATACATATGGATAAATTATATATATACTAATGAAAGATTCAAGGTAAAGTTTAAATAATAATGCAATTTTTAGTTACATTTATAATACATTTATAAATTTATAGTAGGAATAATGATTGAGATGTTACAAATATAATCAATTTGTTATTTTATCTATTTTATTATTTGATAAACATTTTTTTTTAATATTTTTTCCAATAAAGCTGTAGTTTTTTTTGAAATGTATTTTATTCAGTGGTAGGGAAAGGTATTTGAACATAACAATTTCCTTATTCCATTAGAAATAGTTAACAATATCCATCCTATACATAAACACAATAAAAATGAAAAATAAAAACATACCAAATAATATTTTATAGTTCTTAAAGTTTCAACAAGGCGCTGGTGTATATCGGCCTTTATGTACAACTTGTATATCAAAGCAAGGTCAACTGCAAATCAAATAATTTGCATTTAAAAATGTTACAGCAAAAATATACTCTGTTTCGATTACTTATTATTTAATTTAAACATTATAAAATTATAAAAAAAAATATTTTATTTTTCAGAATTAAAATTTTTAAAATGTATAATCATCGAATAAGAAAAAGGTTTGTTAAAAATAAATTATTAAATGACACACTTAATTCAATATATTTCAATTTTTTTACAGTTTTTATTATACATTAAACTATGGCTTCAAAAACTTTGCTTCACAATCCGCTCAAATAAAGAATGATATAAATATCAAGCCAATTGAAAAAGTCCTCATAGCGAACCGGGGAGAAATCGCTTGTCGAGTCATTAAAACTGCCAGAAAATTAGGCATTCAAACAGTAGCTGTATTTTCAGATGCAGACAAATATGCTATGCATGTTAAAATGGTAAGTTATCAATGTATCAATAAGACATATAAAGTTACTTGAATGTTGTCAAATGAAAGCCAAGAAAATTAGAATTGCATATAAAAGCTGAATGATTTGTTAGGTCTTGATACAGCTTCTATGAATATAAATTGATAGCTTTTTGTGAATTAACTGACTTTCATGGCTTCAAAATTATCTCAACTATGCAGAAGTATATCTAGTATTTCACTGGAGCAAACTAAATAATCGATAGTGAATAAGTCAAGACTTGTTCACACATGCATATGATCCTAGAACTTTGGAAAGATCCTACGTATGAATAAAATTCTAGTTCGGTTCATTTGCTGGCTATGCTCAAGCTTGTATTTCACAGTTATTTGATTCATAATCATATTATTATACTATATTTTATTATATAAATTTGATTTATATATCTTAGGCTGATGAAGCTTATAACATCGGTCCACCTCCATCACAACAGAGCTATTTAAGAGGAGATAAAATATTAGAAGTGGCAAAAAAATCAAACAGTCAGGCTGTTCATCCCGGCTATGGATTCTTATCTGAAAATTTGGAGTTTGCGGAACGATGCAAAAACGAAAACATCATTTTCGTTGGACCGCCATCATCTGCAATCAGAGACATGGGAATCAAAAGTACTTCAAAAGCAATCATGTCAGCAGCTGGAGTGCCTATCATTCACGGATACCATGGCGACGAACAATCTATAGAAAAGCTTCAAAGCGAAGCGGACAAAATAGGGTTTCCACTGATGATTAAAGCCGTTAGAGGCGGCGGTGGAAAGGTATCACTTTAAAGTCATACAAGTCAGCATTCATTTGAATTTCTTATTACATAATCTAAATTATATATTTAGGGTATGAGGATTGCTGAAAAACGTGAAGATTTCTTGGATGCTCTTGATTCAGCTAAAAGAGAATCTTTGAAGGCCTTCGGTGATGATAATGTACTTTTGGAACAATACGTATCGGATCCGAGACACGTTGAAGTTCAAGTAAGTCTTTATTATTTTGTCTATGATCAGAATGTGATAATTACTATATTATAATGTTTGTAGGTATTTGCAGATATGCACGGGAATGCTGTGCATTTATTCGAAAGAGATTGTTCTGTGCAACGGAGACATCAGAAAATTATCGAAGAAGCACCCGCCGTGAGTAAATTATCTTTTTAATATAGATCTTTTATTCTTGATGTTCTTCTCCACGATCGATGTTGTAAATCATTATTGTGACTTTATTCTACAGTGGAATGACTCTTTCAAGATTTTAAACCATGAGTTTCTTCTTTTTCTTTGTACTTTCTCTTGAAAGCTGATCTGGATGATTTCATATTTATCACTTTTCATCTATTCTCCTCTCAATGGAAGTTTATTCTTCATACATTTGAACCTTTTCTATTAAAACGATCTTTAACATTTTAAAGGCTTATATTCGCTTTGTGGTTGCTTAAATGAGTATCCAAGCTTCAACTTCATACAGAATTATGGAGAAAATGTAACAATGTACAATACATATTGTAGAAAATATTTTTTATCTTGAAGAAGCAGAATCTTAATTCAAATTTTGATTTCTTTGGAATGAGCCCATTTTTAATTAATCCAGTAACCCAAATATTTGGTTGTTGGTTTTTTGTTGATAATCATAAATTTAGTCTTGGCAATATTCACTATAAGTCTAATAAGAATAATCCTATCATTGGGATATTGATTGTCGTTAATTGCTTAAACATTTATAAGTATTCCTTCCTGTTTGTCCACTCCTTCAAGTCTTTTTTTATGATATGATAATCTGCCTTTTTTCATAGCCTGGCATATCCGAAGAAACCAGAATGGCTTTAGGGCAAGCTGCCGTTAGAGCTGCTAAAGCAGTTGGCTATGTAGGAGCCGGAACTGTAGAATTCATTTTGGATCGAAAAAATCACTCATTCTATTTCATGGAAATGAATACACGATTACAAGTTGAACATCCAATCACTGAAATGATAACAGGTATATAAATAAGATCACACATATAGGTCCTAGATTATTGCTCATTTTGTGAACTGTTAAACTAAGATTATCGATATTTTAGAACCTTAAAATTTAAACTTTCGACATGATTTTATTTTTTATCTAAAAGCAGCTATTAAAAATGTTTTTTTTAGGAACCGACTTGGTTGAATGGCAACTAAAAGTAGCTTCGGGTGAACCACTTCCAGTATCACAATCTGAAATAAACTTAAACGGACACTCCTTTGAATGCAGAATATATGCTGAAGATCCTCGAGGTGGATTTTTACCCGGCGCCGGTCCATTGACTCACATGTCTGTTCCGGATGCTTCAAGTGACGTCAGAATTGAGACTGGAGTCGAACAAGGAGACGAAGTTTCCGTTCATTACGATCCAATGATAGCCAAGTTGGTTACATGGGGAAAGAATCGAGAAGAAGCTTTGGCTAAAATGAGAGGAAAACTGGCTGATTATCAAGTAAGCTTGTATTATTAACAAACTAGTATCGCACCTACATAAAAGTATTATAATATCTTATCCAAAATATTTATTAACTGATAATTATTATCGTATTTTAAAACACTTGGAATCTTAATTTTAGATT
Organism: Plectrocnemia conspersa; assembly: GCF_051122295.1. Taxonomy (NCBI): domain Eukaryota; kingdom Metazoa; phylum Arthropoda; class Insecta; order Trichoptera; family Polycentropodidae; genus Plectrocnemia; species Plectrocnemia conspersa. Next base: position 22,364,366 of record NW_028277174.1, read on the forward strand.
AGTATAAATGTATAAAGACGTTTATTAACTAAAAATATAGTTAATAAATAAATTTAGCAAAGCTTAGAACCAATAATAAATATTTTTCACAGCAATTTTTAATAATATATTAACAACATTAAGCTATTTTCTCAATATAATTGTAAACATATAGATAAGATAAAATGCTCTTTCTGATATTCAAATTGCAAGCAATAAGTATAAAGCATTGAAAAATATATATTCTCCATTTCTGCTCACAGTTTCAACTATAATATACAGTTTTAATTTATATGTTATTTACAGATTGTTGGTTTGGAAACTAATGTTAACTTTTTGTTGACGCTATGTAAACATGATGCATTCCAAAAAGGAGATGTGCATACAGCGTTTATTAAAGATCACGAAAAGACGTTATTCCCGGAACAAGCAATAGATAATAAGTTACTTATTCAAGGAGCTTTAGCTACAGTAATTCATTATTTATTTTAATATATTTTTTTTTATGTTTTATATTTTATTTATATTTAATGCTTTTAGATTTTAAATGAGTTGAATGAAAGCAAAAAAGTAATGAAAGATTTTGGTATTTATGTGCCACCTATTGGATGGAGACCAAATCATCAACATAAACGAACTATAAAGTTCAAATTTAACGGAAAAGGTAAATTGATGTCAATTATATATTTTTAACAAAAAGTCAATGATTTGTTAATTGTAGAACATTCCATAAAAGTTGAATTCGGAGATAAATCTGGAACTTACAAAGTTGAACTAGCCGATGGAATTATATATGATGCTAGTGGTAGTTTAAAGATATTAAATAACAAAGTACAACTGGAGACTACAATAAATGACGCCAATAATAAATGCAATATAGTCATTACAGATGATAATGTTTATATATTTGATCAGGTATTATATTTTTTATATGGAAATAACTGTGATGATTAAAATCAATATCAGATATGTGTATATTTATGTTTTTATTACTATATATTCAGAAATATGTATCAAATCTTTTAAAATTAGACAAATTTTAAATTTGATTTAAAAAAAGCATTATAAAGTTGTTACTTCTCAAGAAAAGTAATATTAAACCCACGTAAATATAAACAAGCAATTAGAGTTATTAGAGTATTATCCTAGATAATGTAAATAAAATTTGTATCTACAATTACTTCTAAATTTTTTTTATTATCAACTATTTTTGGAATAGAGTTATCTATAACTATTTTTATATTATTATCTAACATATCTTTATAATTAATAAATATATATTTAGTTTGAGTACATTATTTTTTAATCATATTTCTATTATACTTAATTCATTATTTAAATTATCTACAACTTCTTTAACATTATCACCTATGCAATATATTAAACTGTCGTCCACAAATTGATGTATTATACATTTTTTTATATTATTTATTATATCATCAATATATAATATAAACAGCAATAGTCCCAATTTAGACCCCTGTGGTACACCATGAGATATTATTCTCTCTTTGGAATAAGCATAATTTATTTTAACTTTTTTATGTAATTATTAAGCCACCTTAAAAGTATTTCACTTAAACCGATATTCTCTAATTTCTTCAACATTATACTTCTGTCTATTGTTTCGAAAGCTCTCTTGAATCTCAAGAAAACTGCTCCAATGATTTATTTTGTATCCTTGGCCAACAACCAGTCATTTATAACAATATTTAATATAACGTTTTTGTTTTTTAGGACGGTAAAACCGAGATAGAAAAAGAGAAACCCAAATATTTATCCAAGATTGGAAAGGATAGCGGATCGACACTCGATGCTGGCTCGGCTAGATCGCCAATGCCAGGAGTTTTGGATAGAATGCTTGTTAATGTTGGAGATCATGTTAAAAAAGGAGATTCGCTCTTCGTTATCATAGCGATGAAAATGGAGTATGTGGTCAAAGCAGCTAAAGACGGAGTTGTTGAAAAAATTGCACCATATAAAATTGGAGCCAGCGTTGCTAAAAATACTGAACTAGTCAAGTTTAAGGAAGAATAATTTTTTTTTAATTGCTAATGTCCCGTGTTCGATGATGTAATCTCATTATGTTATTACTTGCCATTGCTAAATCAATATATTATATATTTTTATATCAAGTTTTACATTTAAGATATATATTTTTTTATGTATTTGACATTCCACAAAATGTACATATAATAGTAAATTGGATCAAGCTTTTATTGTTAGATGTTAGTAGAGACTTATACTGGATTCTGATGCAAGTGGATTAATTATGTGCAATAAATAATGTTGTTTTTATGTTTATTATGAAAATTAAATAAATATTTTAATATAATTTAACTGCATTTTATATATTTTTAAATAAAATAACTTCTGAGATTGTTTAGATTATTGAATAATGTATCTAAAATTATCTGTGACACATCTATATGCCTATGAATGGATATTTATATGACTAAAAAACTATTACATGCAACTATTGCATTTGAGTTCGAAGACTTATGTACAAGATTTAAGTAAATATCATTTGTAGGTTAAATAAAAATTAATTTTATACAGGTTTAATATAATATGTTACGTATGCGCAGAGATACCTTACGGCTCACACATTAAATCTCACGAAACCAATACGTTTTTACTAAGCAACGATGGCTTCTGATTCATCGATGCTGTTGTATAAGATTAATGCCATTGAAATACGAGATGTGACAGGTTATACGAACGGTTTGTTTCGTTTATCAAGAACACGTTCGATCATTAATCAGCCACGGGTGGAGACAAATGTGTTTTTTGCCAAAATGAACCGTCACTCCCTCCTCCCCAATTCCCTCCCACAAATCAAGAGACTCACGCTTTCCGAGATGCTATCTCACTAACATCATAACTCGCGAACACTTTTCGAAAGATCTATGGAGCGCAATTAGACCTCTCAATAATGTAACGGTATAATATCTAGAACTTTTGGTGAGTTATTTACACAGGTCAAGTATTTTTTCACTAGATTTATAATTAAATTAAAAAAATGCTTTTTGGTACAATTAAAATTGTCGTTATATTTTAATTACAACTAATACTGAAGCGATGTTAATTTTTAAAGAAAATTTTGCTGCGTTTTATATGTTTGTCTATAATATTATATTAATAGGAATTTAGATTCGCTTCTAGATACACAATTTCGATTGTTATGTTTGAGATACTATTTTTCAGATTTAAAAAAAATAAAATAATATTTTCGATACTACCGGTATTTCATTTTGTAATACCGGTAGTACTGAAGGTAAATTTTTGCCCCAATACCGGTATTACCGCTATTGAAATCCCTACCTACAACACATACCCGAAAAACTAAGCGAAGGTTTGTGAACAGTATCCCAAAAACACGAATAAAAAATTGATTTATGTATCTTTTTTAATTTAAAACTAGTTTTTGAACATTTTTAAAACATATTAAGGAAAAAATCCTTGCTTTAATATATAAAAATACAATAAAAGATACAACTGGGGTGGTAACTATTTCCGATATCTTTAATCCGCCCCTGACTCCGACGAATGCCGACCACAACCGCATTGGTATTTTATCGTTGGTCAATATCAAAGACTTGGAACTTTACCTACCTAGTATTCAACGCTTCCATCATTCAAATCCTGAGAAGACCCGAAGAAAAACCACATATCGTTGGACTCTGATCTTTCGACTATTTCGCCTAATTAACATCGAACGTTTTATTAATTGGGAGTGATTAAACATTTTTTATACTTTATACAAATGTGCCAATTTGGACGTGTTTAATTGCCACTGACGTCACCGATTATGGTTGCTCATGTTCTGTCATGATGTGTGTTTTTTTAATTTTATTTATGGACCGCCATGGAATGCTGTTGTCTCAATTCCGATCGTATTTGTCTAAAAGGACGATGTTGTAGGACGAAGACCGAAAATATGTTTCGGTTCATCCTCCGAATGGAATCCTGCGCGGACACCATACATCCTCTCTAGCGGTGGACCCAATTAAAATAACTCTTTTTAATTAGGCGATTCGGTTTTGTCCTCAACACTTGTCCCACAAACCGAAAAACGACACAAAAGCCACTAACTGTGTGTGAATTGTCTGCTCGACGATTCCCAATTTATATTTTATACATAACTATAATACATATTAAATATTATTTTTTATATCAGAATCTCTTCAAATATAATATTAATATTTTGTAAGAATAATCTGAAAAGAGGAGTGACTATATACATAAAATTTTAAAATATGATAAAATTAATTAGGGATTAAGATCACAAATAAACATGTAATTAGTTCGATTTACAAATATCTATATAAAGTTCTTTGGAAATATTGAACAAACACTCAAGATAATTATCACAATAGGAAATCATTGGCATTCCAATATAAGGAAATATTATATAAGATAAATTATTTATTCGCTAAAAAGTGCACACATATGTCCTGACAGTATATGAAATAATTTTGATTAAATTTGAGTAATTAAGAGGATCTATCTTCTTTAAATTTTAAATCAAATAATAGAGATATGTATATTGACTCATCCTATACTATATAATTTTGTTGAGCAAAGTTTGAGAACCTTTCGAATATCGTAAGCGCAGCGTTGAATATTTGTTCGGTTATGTTGCCGAAACATTTGAAAAATTTCCCAATTAAAGGATACCTGACCAACATTCATTCCCATACACATTATGTTTCGAGAACTTGTAATTCCCTATAATCCATTAGTCACGGTGTGATTCCTATAAACACTGACAAACCCGACATAACTGGTCGTTGTCTACTATTCGATAATAACGACTCAACTAAGTGTATAACTAACACTTTGTGGACAACCGGAATACACGACATTATCAGCAGGTGATTCGAATTCTCAATATATGCCTTTTTGTAAGACTTCCAATTAACGCATTTTTGGGACAATTTATGATATGACAATGAGAAAAAATGTGGTCAAAACTGAATCGAATCTCTAAATTAAATATCTCGTATTATACAGTAGATTAAATTTATTCTCAGATCTGTGGTAGACAAACATTGAATCACGAGCTATTGTAATACTTTTCTGCAGCTGTGATTAATTAAAAAATAAAGTTGGACTCATTTTACTTGAATGTTAAAATTATGCAGATGACATTGATGTTCTATTAAGGAATAAAATAATATTGATAAATATTTTTAAGACCTTCAAAAATATTTTCATTTCCTCTAAATGCATCCGTTTACTATTATATATAATAACGTGATGTTCGCCCGTAAAGACAAACAATTTTAAGTAATTTTGAGAACTGATTTATGGTAGTACTATAATAAAAATATTGGCACGAGACATGGAAAATGCAGTTCAACCACGAACTCTACAAATTATTTATGAGCCTAAATGGCATGTAATATATAGTAAAATAATCTGTGTGTTTGTTTAGTGTTAATAAAATACAGACCAGTTATTATACAGGCGGCCCTCGACTTTCGAATGTTCGACTTTCGTACAATTCGCTATTTCGCACATAAAAAAAACATTTTTTTTTAAAAAAAACGTTCTGATAGCGCTGTAATCTTTTGCTTCAATCGGACGTTCGTATGATACAAACAGGTCTACGATATGTTCAATTTTGCAAAATAAAAATATAATTAAAGAATACGTTCAAAATTGTGGAAAATAAAGATATATTTCCACAATCTTTAATGATATGTTTCCAAAAATTCACAGCAAAAAAAAAACATGTATGAAATGGACAATCTTTGTCTATTGACAACATCAAAAAGATGTCCCTCTGAGTATTTCAATTATTCAAGCAAAAGCTCTTAGCTTGCACAAAGATTGGAAGGATAGATTAAAAAAAGATTTTAACACGATTTTTCAAGCAAGTAACGGTTGGTTTTACAATTTTAAAATGAGGTATTCTTTTCATAATATTAAATTTACTGGAGAATCGGCTGATGCGGATAAAGATGCTGCAAAAGAATTTATTTCCTAAGTATCCAAAATTATTGAAGATGGAGAATATTCCTCTAGCCAAATATTTAATGTAGATGAGACAGGTTTATTTTGGAAAACTCTTTAACAATGAAAAATATGAATGAAGCCTTCACGCACCTTGACAATTTTTTAAATATTATGGAAGATTGTGATCCCAATGGAGAACGCATATCTCAAGTGCGTGGGGCGATCAATAAAAACATAGCATGTTATAAAATACTATATGAAGAAAAGAAAAAGAATAGTGGAAAATAGTTAACTCTTGATAACTTTTCAAAGGAAATACCCGCAAACCCCACTTAAACGTGTCTCTTAAACGCCTCTTAAACATATTATATTTACTCGATAAATAAATATTTTAAAATACACACAATTTTAATTTTTTTTACTTCTCTCGACTTTCGTACATTCAGTACAACATTCGCACACATTTTCAGGAACCAATTATGTGCGAAAGTTGAGGGCCGCCTGTAATATTGACTTGCGGAAAAATGTTTGTAGACCCACATTGAGGTGGTTAAGCTGCGTGAGGTCTGGCTAGCAGCGTTTTCTAAGGCTAATAATAATAAAAAAAATACCTTTAAGAGAAAGACGTTGCCATAACCATTAGTCATTATTGATAAAATTTCTGTGTATGCCACTACTGAGCAATATATAATATTTGTACTAATTACACCGCGCGGTTAAGAAATTCTGGCATTGTTATAATCAAGATAAAATACTTTTGTTATCATTAAAAACTTATTTAAAAATTGTAGTTATGAGAGAGACCTATATAAGAGGGTAGGGAATAACCACGCGACCTTATTAATAGAAATAAACCCGCTCAACATTCGTCAAAGCTGCTATCAGGAAACATATGAAAGGTTTTACAAAAACTCGCACACACACACTAGTTTATTCGAGCCCCTTTACGACTACCTTTGGACTTCTAACTCGACACTGACATCTGGTATATGTATGTATATAGGTATATACATATAACAGACAGATTCATAAAGCGTATCATTGACTGACAAAGTCTCACCACTTTATACTAAAATATTGAAATACAAAACTAATGTTTTCTATTCAAACTAAAATAGATTTTTTATTTAATTGTAAACAAACTACGCTTGCGATTCGTAGGTCCAGAAAATTACCGTTCCGGATATAGTTTAATTATATGATATGAATAAAATGCTCTATGGTACTTCCCAACTATTTTTTTTTGTATTCATGTTGAAGCTTTACCACCGCTGTCTTAGATTGAGTCTAAATTATTTATTTAGTTATTATTTGACTTTTTCGTGCGTCTCGACCGTTATCTCGCACATTCGATCGACCATTATACAAGACTCAAAAAATAATATATTCGATTCGAGTCTCGGGCTGGCGATATGTAAATTGGCGATATCTGATTCTGAATCATATTTACACGGTGGTCATTCAAAATGAAAAATGTAAGCGGACGAGCCAAGCCTCCATACGTTGACAATTAATTACGAGGCACAGACGCGGGTCAATTCGAGATGAAGGTGTGAATGTGAGTGTGTGTGAATTTTTTCACGGATGCATAAGAGTATGCAGTGCTGTATCGAGAGGACGATTTTAATTTGCAAGCAGAATAAAGCATCGAATGCCGCCGAATTCTTAAGCGACAAATGAAACGCTTCCAAGAACTGGCCGACCAGCGCAACGTTATTTCGCTTAAAGACAACACCGTAAATTTTTGTCACTATTTGCTTTTGACGTGAATAAACTTATGCAAACGTGCAGCAATGTAAATATTTAATGTTTCATAACTGTACAAAATTTCATCACTTGGAGCATTTTAAAATGTAATAGTAGTATTAGAAAAAATATAAACATTCCACATCCAAGATATTAATCGTATTCGAGAGAGGAATTCGATAGACAAATTATATGAAGCACATTTATAATATTGGCACAAGTCCTTCAGATAAATCAGTACAGTAAGCCTAATTTATTAAAGTTGACATTTTGACAGTGCAATGTGAGTAGAAATGGTGTGCATATAAAGATGGTCTTTTATTAATTAATTAATTAAATTAAAATATATGTGTAGCGCATAACAGCAAAAAACAATATATCTGTACGAAATAGTTATAGAACAATTATATTAAATTATATACAATTTTAGTTGTTAAATAGATTATCAATTTAGTACGTTTAATAATCAATCATAAAAATACAACTAGAAAAGATTTTTAGTTTTTTATCTAAACAGAAAATTTTTCAGATTTATTTTACATAACAAAACTTTATTGTACATATAAAGTTATCATATGTTTGTGTCAAAATTATTGTTATAAGGTATTTCTGCTCATTATATTATTTTTTAATTGCCATAATACATTTTTGCCATAATACATGAGCTTTGAATTATCTAAAATATATTGTTTTATGTTATTGAGAACCAAGCTACACTTTTTGGTACTAAATTAAACAGAAACGCAAAATCACCGCATAAATATTTAATTATTTTCGAGAAAAGTATCGCTATATATTATATTAAAATAGCTTATCGTAAATAGCGTCATTATTAAAATTATGGAACACAATCTCTGCATGAGAAAAAAATTATTCACATATTATAATGATACATTTTTTAAAGCGATTACTTTATAAATAATTAAATAGAACATATCTTACATTGATTATAATATTTGATATATAATTTAATCTTCAATAAAAAGTAATAAGAAACGAATCCCTTGATAATTAAGCTAATGCGCAGTAGCTCCATACCAACTATTAAATAACTTGCGTGACATATTCGATTAAGTTTTTGAAAGGCTTACTAATTTGTAACCAACCTTGAATTTTACGCTTATTATTATGCCAAAGTTCCTTCAAATTAAATATCACGTTTTTGATGTTCCTTAATCACGGCGAATCATGACGAATACAAATTTTTAAATATTTAGTACAAAGTGTCTTACAATAATTTATTATTTCAATGATCTTATATCAAACTTGCATAGCTTACTAAATAATTAGACATTTTCTATAGCATGTTTTATTCACAGTCAATATTTGGAGATATAAGAACATGTATCAGAATAGTAAAATCATTATTAGTATTAGCTAATGTACAGTTAACCCATCGAATAATTTTACTAAGCTAAGTGTGATGCAAAGGTTTGAATTTACCCCGCGCGTTGAAGTCACTCGAACGCATTTCAGTTCCATTGTGCATTTCACTAAACAAAACCCATTTTTCTTATGTTATTATTGTCCCCAGTCGTGAAACGATTCTACTACATTGTATTGTTGTTAAGTGACAAAATGATTTGAATATCGATCGTGCAATCGCATACTCCGTATCGGCAATACAACCAACCAACACATTTACATATGCCGATAATTTTGATTTGATTATCAAGAAACGTTGTTGCGAGCACTCCTTAGATAAAACGAGATGCGAATAGAGGGTCGTCATTCGCGAGAGCAAGAAGCGAATTGAGTAAGTAGTATAGGGGAGGAAGCTGACCCATAGCTTGGCCCGAGGCGATCACGCGAGCCTGCAGCAATCTTGACTGCAGGCGTGCATTTTGTTTTCACTGAAATTCACTAAATTTAATTAAATAATAGTATTGTTAAATAATTATTATTTTTTTAACACAAGTGTAAGATATCGATTAATAATAAAAAAACTTTCAAACATATTAAATAAATGTGGCTTGATTGGAAAAACGGCTTTAAAGTGCCAGACACATTTTTCCTAATATTTTCTACGCTCAAATAGCATTTCATTCAAGTTAATAAAATTTGTCCAACTTACCACGATCATTGAAAAAACAATAGTTACAATAATTTATATATCACTCCCTAAGATTATCTTTGGTAAAAGCATACTTCTGTATATTTATTTTAAGTAATGTAAATTAAATTAAAGATGTTGAACTGTCAACGATAAATAAAACACTTTCATTTATTTAAGGAATAAATTACTATGAAAACAAAAGAAACTAGCTATAATAAATTCAAAATTAACTAAGAACTCGGACAATTAAAAAAATATATAAATAAGTATGAAAAGGGAATAATTGTAATATTTTAAACATTTCAGGGACATTGATAAATATAATATTATTAATGTAAAAAGTTTAACTATTCAGAAAAGTCATCCGTCAACCTTCACCGCGGAGAGAAATATTAAGTATAATTAGTAATGAAGAACCAATTAAAAAAATCTGTTATTATTTTTTATCTTTTACTACCAATTACTTTGGATAACCATTATTAGATAGCGTAAGGCAAATTGATGCAATTACATATTATATGTTTATTTTTATCATTTTTTATATAATGTATTTCGCATATCCATGCGAATTTATCACTATATAATAAATACGATATAAGTATTAACAAGTCGTCAAAATGATGTAAAACCGTGGGGTTATTAAATATTTATTATGTTTTTACGCGCGGAGCCAAGCGCCGATCCGGCCCAAGGCTTTTGACCCGAGAGGAAATTATCAAAGAAGTGCTCAAAGTTGCAAGAGAAGCAAAAGAGGGCTTGACGGCAGCATGAACTGCAATTTTTTAAAAAGCTGGTAGCATTAAGTGGAACAAACAGCCGCAAACCAGCGCCCTCCCCTCCTTCCGGATCCTTCTTTCCTCTTCGGCCGTTCTCTCCCTATCGCCATTCTTTCTATGCATTCTCTCGACGATTTGCTCTCTTCGAATCGCTGTGACGGGAGGGAAGTTCAGAAAATATTTTCTATTGTTTTTAATTAATAATTAAATTTACGATACACTGAAATTAAAAAATATTTTTTTTACAATGATATTTTTAATTAGACAAAGATTTGAACTGTGTCAATAGTATTTTATTTGTATAGTTAATAAAAATATATTACTTATCATTTCAAGTGCTTAGAAATAATATAGAATGTAGTATATATTTCAAACGATGTCTTGTTGTAATGATACGAATGTATTTTTACAGGACATCTCGACATGTCAGCGTGTGTTTTTTTAAAAAAACATTTTATTAATCATTTGTAAATTTAATACTAGGTACTTTTAAAATTTAATCTGCCAGATGACAAAAAGAACAACTGACCTGCCGATGTTTATGACTTAATAATGTAATATTTGGATTCTCACGGTAATGCGTAAACTTGATTATAAGTTTTTAGTCTTGAAGGTTTGGGACCTGACGATTTAATATCTTCATTGTATGTAGATATGTTTATTTTGGAAGTTTGTATCTCACGCTCAAAAATTAAAAACTTTTTAATCTGCTTCAACAATTGCATTATTAGGCAATATGCTTTGATAAATCAACGGTCGCGATAAATTATATAGTTATATTTATTTTGTGTTATTTTTAATACAAATTTGCTTTGACATAATATCCAAAAATTTTTTTTTAATAAATATTTTTGTTATTGTATTATTAGCATTTTAATTTAAATATAAATAAAATAATATTTTTTTTAAAGTATTTATTAATTTTTATAAATTTACTAAAGTTAATTATATTTTTACAAGTATTAATATATTTTCACAAAAATTTCAACCGGTAGATATACATATATTTCTACTAGCGAACTAATAAGCGCTAGTGAAATCACATGTTGCTCTAAAATGTCTATGAAACTTTCTTCGACAGTTGCGAAACGTCTAATTGCTGTTCAAAACCGAACCTAACCTAAACATTAGTTTAGAACTTTTATTTACTCAAGTTCACTTTGGTCAATTCGCTTAGGTTAGGTCTGGGTTCAGAATATACACTGAATGTGTAGTATAAATATAATTTCACTAACTAGGTGAGTTAAAATGTATCAAACCATTGATTTAAGATTTCACTGATCAATATCAGTGAAACTGTACTTATTCAACATTTTGAGGTAACCCTAAAACTATTTTTAAAACGAAATTTACTGACGTATAGGATTTAACGAATGGTAGTATTTGAAAAATGGGATCTTTTTAAAACTAACTAATGATACTGCTTGTGTTTCTTTTCGATAATTTCTCCACTTTATAAGAAATGAAAAAAATTTCCACTGCATAAGAAATGGCGGGTCCGTGCCAGATGCTTAAAATATACATACTTTTTTTAATGATTTTAGTAGTAATTGAATGAAAAAATATTGTTAATGATTTTCTCTACTACTTTAATCGGCTTTAACTTTGCTTTGGTAATCAAAGAATTACATTCATATTCAGATAATGAGAAACCGCTTCGCTTGAGAATAGGCAGATTGCAAAAAGGATTAGGGGAAGGATATGTTACTTTACTTATTGTAATTTTTACTATTATAGTTGGTACGTCACTTATCATATATTTTGTAAGACTAGTTTTCAAAGGTGTTTTGTAAATTATTTTGTGACTTTATATGATGATATGTAGCTTAGAAAAACGAGTATTTCTATACTGTATAAAACCGGTAAAGCTTCGAATTCTTAAGTATCTTTTTCCTATGTGTGCCATTTAGAAATAGTTTCATTATATATAAAAATTTTGAACATCCCCATGGGCAGGGCCGTTTAAATATCGGCGCATTTCATAAATCATGCGAGCGGGCGATAGCGTCCCGCGGCCGCTACCATTACGTTAATTGGATTCTCGCTGAGCAGAAAGAGAGAAAAAGAGAGAGAGAGAGAGAGAGAAAGAATAAGGTTCGCGCAGACAAATCGTTCGACCTTAGCGTCCAAATCTGATAAGACTCACAAAACCCTTTGACAAATTCCTGTGAGAGTCTATTACAATATCAATATTCACAATTTTTCTATTTAACAATTACAATTTTAAAAGTTTATCTCAAAGTAACTTTTGATTGTTTTAAGTAAACCGGAAAATTTGGTGTATTTGATAAAACCTAGCAAATTAATATTATTATTATATAATTTTGACACACATACTAATACATTTTTCCGAAAGCCTGGGAAAGCGATGGTTCTGTCATGATTCGGCGTTGAGCTATATTTAAATGAAACTGCATTATTATTATTATTGACGATAACAAAGCAGTGGATAATAATGGCGGACAAGAGTAGCGCAGAGAAAGAGATTTATATCTGTCGGTCGGTGTTGCAGTTTGCAAATTAGACTCCAATACAATACTAGCGTAATGGTACGATTATGCAACGTGTCTATTTATTGTCAAATATATTTTTTTTTATCTATTTAAGATTTATTTTTAATTAATTTTAGAATAGCATAAAGTTTTTCAGAAAATTTTACATATAAAATAAGAGTATTTTTAATTTTTAAAATATCTAAATAAATATTGAAACAAATTTATAAATGAAATACCTAGTATATATAATTTTTTAGATAAATACATTTTCATCAATATATTTCTATTAACGAAAGTTTGATAGTTGCTAATAAAATTAAATTCTGGTCTAAAATTTCCATGAAACTTAATTTTACAGTTGCAAAAAGTATATTTACTGTTTAAAGCCAAATTAAATGAATTAACCAAACATAACTTGGCTCAATAAATGTTCTAAAACCAACTATAGTATAATAACTTTCATTTCGTTATATAGTTATTTTTAAGTATATTACTTTTTATTAAAATATTGCATTCATAATGACTTATAGAATATAAAAAATATTTATTTATTCAATATTGTTATTTTTTATTAGCTGTGATTGTTTTTATTATTATAGATGTCACACTTTTGACAATCCCAATTGTAATACGAATTTGATTTCAAGCTAAAAATGATTACACAATAATTCAGGCAAAATGGTTGATAAAAAACCCATGTAAGTTTAGTATAAATATAAAGTAGCTGCAGTAATTGATCAAATCCATATAGGTTAATTCTGCTCGACATGTACGCGACAAGTTGTCAGATTTAATTAATTAAAAAACCTACATAATCTCATTTGCTGCATTTCCAATCGGCTTAATCGTGATATAATACATCATAAAACGGTATATACATTTAATTAATGTTGTCAGAAGTATACGGTAGCCAAGTCGTGTTTTAAATGTTTCAATTAATTTTATTAATTATATTTCTAATTGCAATGAAACATTAAAACGTGATAAAAATACTACTCATCGCAATAAAAAATCTTAAACTACTATAATATCATTATAAATTTATAAATAAAATTATATAAATTTTCCGAAAGCTTAGCCCACCCTAGTTGTAAGTGGATTTCTTATAATTAAATTTTATAGCCTAGTTAAAATTAAGCACACTTTTTATCAATTGTTACACTGCGTAAAAAGCAAACAAGCGTTTAATACAGTTAGCAATTACTAATCATTTATTTTTCCAACCCAGTGATTAATACCTATCTTATGCAAATAGGTACGGGCCGTTTAACCATTTGATCGCCGGTCACTATTAATTACACGTGTAAATAAAATACGCTTTTTTCTACTGCCTCTCACACGCATTAATTTCTATAACGTGTAATTGGCATGTAAACGCGCCTGTACAGTTCTAAACTTCACAGTTTCGATTTTATGGAATTTGCGCCATTGACACATTAATGACACGTTAAAAACGTATGATATTTTTGTAATAATCACTGGTAATAACATACGTTGTGACAGTTTGATTCCGTGGGAAAGGTATTTTTTTTTATTTGAGTGAGTGTTTTGTGTTATGGAATCAACTTTCATATCAAATGTAAAACATGTTATGGCTTCGATTCTTAATCGTATCCTTGAAGCGCTAGATTATTGAAAGCGAACAATAGAAAATCCGTGTTAGAGCACTTTAGATTTTATCTAAGAATATGAAAGGTAGCGGATCAGAATTGGATAGGTGTTAGGAGCGGCTTCCGTTTTTGGATATATCAGTTTATGAAATCATAAGCTTTGACATAACGTATCTAGATGCAATGGCTCGTAAGCTTTCGAGCGGCACGTACAAACGATGCACATGAGATTTTATAAGATCAATATCGGTCTTTTATCGACTTAAAAACACACTGTGAAATATACGAGTCCGATAGCATCGCAAAGTGGTTATCTAGTTTATTTTTTTGTTTTAATGGATTTTATGATACTATCTATATATAATATGCATGTTTACAATTTTTAATAATGTATATATATATATATATATTAATTATCAAGTTTAAAATATATACATTAATAATTTTGTCATAAATAAATAAAATTTAAAGCGCTTATTTAATTCAATTAACCCTTTAAATTGTTTGCGAATATTTTTATATCTTTTGCTATTTCTAATTAGATATGCTCCTTTTAACTAGCAAAACTATTCATTTTTACGTAATGATGCATATGTAGTTTAAGAATTGTAACATAGTCTTCCTGTCTAAAAATTAGAAAAATATAATATATTAAAATTGAAAACACAAAAAATTAGCAATCTATTTTTTTAATATTTCAATCATCACACATCATAAAGTTTTGTATTTGTGTATCGTACTAGTATTCTAATCAACTGAAAGTTTTTTTATATGTATAACATTATTCCATATGTGAAGAATTAATTTAATCCTATAAAAATATTAGATGCTCAAAAATATTGTGATATTTTATAAAAACAGAGTGCTTACAATTTGCAAAATCATATTGATATATTTTAGGAAATTAAATGCTAAGCTATGCTAGATCGGACAATCGAGATGAAAGCGCTTTTTCTGGGCTTTTAAGATTCGGCGGGAGTTCAAAGTCTGAAGTAAAATGCTATCGTGGAGGAAGATCCTGTCGGAAGATATTATGAACCAGACTCTTTGTTTTTGATACAGATTTTTTCAGACATATGTAATGGTGTATCGATAGATTTTAAATCGGCACATTTGGCAATGTAGTAATTTAGGATTCGGTACTGATCCTTGTTTTTTGTTAATTTCAAGTCCAACGGTTGTTCGAAACAACTAATGAATACTATTTATTAAATAACTAGTCGATTAAAAATCAGATTTTTTAATTTGCTTTAAATATGAAAGCAATAATTTTTAGTTAAAAAAAAATGTTTATATATTATTCAAAAAACAAAATAAAATTATTTTGTTAAAAGTAGCATCATCTTGACGTATGCACGATGGTATTTTATGATCTGCACTAATTTGATAAGTAACTATGAGAATAGTTATATTATTTTTACTGTGTGATGCAAGACCTAGCTCTATTTTATTTAATCATTACAATATTTATCTGTAAGATAAAGCAACTTAATTGGAATTAAAATGATATAATAATTACTAATTCGGATCTTCTAGACAATAATTGAATTTAGGTATTTCGTGTGTTAGTTAAATCAACTTACACCTGTGACTTATCGTGTGGGTTATAGTTTTAAAAATCTACTTTTTTTAATATGTGTTTTTCTAATCAATTACAGCGATTTTTTGTATAGGCAAAAATATGTTACAATACATATTTTTGCTGATGTATTACTGATGTCAAATTTTATTCGTAGTACTGATAAATCGATAACGTAGTAGAGTTGCATTATTAAAGATTTACCTAATAATCCCTGACCTGTGTCCTGTTTGTAAAAATAGGGGAATGTAAGCATTTTTTAAATGAATAAAAAGTCGGCAAAATATTACATTAAAATAAAAACACATTAATAAATAATAAGGCGCGTATGGTAAGTTACATTTCATTTCGCTCGCTCGTGTTTTAAATGACGAGAGTGAGTGAGAGATAAGGGCGTGCGTTACATACATAACGCACGCTCTTATCTCTCACTCACTCTCGTCACTTAACACGCGAGAGAGCGAAAGGGAATTATCTCACCGTACGCGCCTGAATAATATAATCATTCTGATTAATTATCGCAGTTATTATAATTATAAATTTAACTTAAATTTAAAAAAAAATGTTTTATGTGTTTAACAGCTTAATTTGCATTAAATTTTTTTTTTTTTTTTTAAATAAAAAACGAGTCTTACGGTAAATTGACCGGGCCCCCGTAGAGCTTTTATGCGACTTGGCATATAGTTAACGCTAGTATTTGGTTCCTTTTAAAGATTTAGACTTGAATTTTTAATACAAAATAGAGCTTTCGAATATACTTATGATACTGTTTTAAAAAAAATTAAAATAAAAAAAAATTTTTTTTTTCCAAAACACGTTTAGTGTTATGAGTCGATCGACCCACCATACATACGCTTATAAGACTTGCAATATAGTTAAGATCAGTGTGAGCTTATTTATACATATTTAAAATTGAATTTTTGTGACAGTATAGAATTCTTAAGCACCCTGTATATGTTTGTTAGCAAAATCCAATGTGTCAATTTTTTGCAAAATGGCGACAAGTATAAAAATTTAAGCACTCGTAACTCAGTAGGTTTAAATTTTAACGAAAATATACATGAAACATTTAAAAGCATAAATTTCATTCAAATAAAATATAAAAAAAATAGTTTTTTGCTTCAAAACAAGCGATGTATCAGTTCGATCAGACCCCCTTACGAGCCATTTTGAGACTTTCAGAAGAGTTAACGCTCTTAACTACTTGGTTTTAAAGATTAAAAATTAAATTTTTAGTATCGTATAGAACTACCAAGCACTCCCTATACATATATATATATATATATATATATATATATATATATATATATATATATATATATATATATATATATATATATATATATATATATATATATATATATATATATATATATATATATATATATATATATATATATATATATATATATATATATATATATATATATATATATATATATATATATATATATATATATATATATATATATATATATATATATATATATATATATATATATATATATAACATTTTTTTACAAAATGGCGGCCAATGTAAAAATTAAAAGTGTCATAACTTTGCAAAATGAAATCTTACTGAAAAATCTCGTAAGCAAAAAGTGTTTAAAAGCTTGATTTGCATTTAAAAATAAATTTTAATTTTTTTTAATAAAAAACGAATCTTACAGTAAATTACCCTTGCCCCCGTAAGCTTTTAAGCTTTTAAACACTTTGTGTTAATATTGTATGTGGAAAGTGCTAGTTAAGTTTATTTTTAATAATAGTAATTTTTCACTAGTTGGTATTTGTGTAGAATTTTTGAACTGAAAAAAATCGCCTTAAGCTATTATTATCGAATACTAAATGGCTTAGGAAATTAGCTTTTGCTATAGATATAATAAGATATTTTAACGAATATAACGAGATCTAACCCTTCACAAAAAAAGTTTGCCAACCCTTGGTATAGATCATCGCAAAGTATAAAACCAGGTCAGAATACGGCGTTATAGATAAATGACTAAATAAATTATTTACTTTACTTTGTACAGATTTTATATTAGCCAGTTTCATTCTATTAACCGATGACTAGTACTTTATAAACATTGACAAATCAACCATTTCTGTTTTACGATTCACCTTTGAATATTCGCTGAGGTAAGTTCGAATCAATTTCCCACAACCGCGCTTATTGTCGTGGCAAAGATACAAGAGACGCCGAAGTCGTCGATCTGGGAGATTTATTGTGCCAACCGCGAAGTGGATTTATGGATCGTTTAGATAATTTTATTACGTATCTTTGTTCTAGATCCCTATTCCCCATGTCCCCGCACGAAGAAAATATATACATATAACCAGTTTGATCGACCCGGGGGATCCCATCGACTTAACCCCGTTGAATATTTTATTACTCCAATCACCAATTACTATCATTACTATTTATTAAAGCTTAAAAAACGGTAACTCGAGTTGTGGTTTTGCGTTAACCACAACACAGAAAAAATAACAGGGATCGCATTGTGTACTTATTAAAATCTTTAGGATATTTGTGGTCGATAGAAATATGCAAGAAAAACATAATTGCATGTATGCGCTTTTAAGATTGATTTATAAACGCTCTATATATAAGAGCTGGTTTATCGACTTTTCCTATTTAGGTAACATTGAGTTAAATGTCAATCGGATACGACTTGAAATCAATCTATTGTGCTTTCGATTGAACGTATCAATTAATCAATTAAGGCTTTTTTACGTTCTGGTCAGAATAATACTATATTTGATATCATAAAATTAATGAATTACTGGGTATCTGAAGAAGGAAAGTTTTTGTGCAGTGTTATCAATGAAATCGCTCGACTTCGATTGGTTCGTTTATTTCAGTTAATGGTTCTGCAGTGTCGTTCGGGAGTGACTCGAAAAGGGGGCGATTCGTTGTAGGGCTCGTGTTAAGTATGTGCTCTTCCTACTTCGGAGGCTGTGAGTGTTGGCCATAAATCTGTTTGCGGCCCGCGGCAGTTTCCCGGGGCCGCAATTCACCTCCGGTGCACTCCGGCGATGGACCAACAGTTTATTGCGGTACGTCGCAAACTAATTGCCAAGTTCAAAACAGTTCAACGGGGGTCTTTACCTTTGCAGCGCACTCAATAACAAAGCGTTTTCAAAATGCGATTTATACCCACCGATGGGAAATTTCCTTTCCGCGTAGACCTAACTCGAAGAAGCACGAAAGCTTTGTTCGACGTCCGATATGAAACGGAAGGGATGTATTGAAACGACAATCATGAACTGTATGTTTACTTCTGTGAAGATTTCGATGAGCTGAGATAGCTAGTCAAAACTCAGGGGTAGTTAAACTTTCGTCTATATTTCAGAAATATTTTTAGATTTTTGAACAAATAAAAATGTTAAACATATCGTGAAATAAGTGGATCAAAGCGTAGAGCAAGAATTCCAAAGCTTTTTTTTGTTTTATTGACACATTTTCAAGTCAAATGAAAGTAACGGATCCGTTCTTAAATTTATCAATGTAGTTGTTTATCTTAAATAAGAACATTAAAATGTGAAATAAAATTAGATAAGACATGTATGTTGAACATCGATTCGCATATAGTTTCTTTCTATCAAGGAAAACTAGGGTAAGTTTTTTATCTTAAGGTAAAAAAGATCATCCTTAATTAGGTCAGAATCTTCGATACAGTTTATATTAGAAAGAAAAGTATTGTGAATACACAACTTAGCTTTCTACTCATTAAGAAAAAAATAATGTTTTCAAGTATTCGCAGATATCATTTTAAATTTTGTTCAAGCACTTCCTTTCAAAGTAGTATTTATAATTGACGTCGCGATTTTCAATGTAATATTTCATAAAATTTCTGCCAGGTAAGATAACATGACAGATACAATGCTACGTGTTTTTTGTTGCCAGAAAAGTAAACACGGTGATGAATGAACTAAGCCCATATCTGACAAGTGGCACCGTGTTTATGCTGACAATTTTTATAATAACAAAAAACAGGACTTTGTGGAAAAATCCGGAAAAATAGGGGTCTGACAGAATCCATCAAAAATATAAAATTAAACCCCCTACAGATGAAAAATGGCAAAAAATATAAAAGGCTTACCCAAATTTGGAAAACAAATAAGAAAAGATATTTCAGAATTCTCCTACAGCCAGATGATAGACACGGGAAAAAATCCAGAACGACCGGCCTTACAATATTTAAAGAACTATAATAAATATATGAAAGATATTATCCAATATTTCAAAAAACAATGGAATGAATAAAAAAATGTATTTTTTCATTTATTTCAATGCGTTTGTTTAATTTGTTTTGTGTCTGTCAAAATCTGAATCATAACAGCAAAATTAAATTCAGAGATTTTCAGTAGAATCTATCAATTCTAAAGACATTTCCACGGTTTCTACCACATTTTGATGTGCATGTGCTGTCGATTCACCAGAAAAGCTTTCGAATAAGCTAAAAAGTGCGGAAAAATATGTGAGAAGAAAATGCCGAAAAAATGTGAGAAAAAAAGTTGTGAAATTCCTCTTCGTATTGACGAATGTTTTTATAAAATTAAAGTGTAAGTAATAAAAATAAATATAAACAATAATATAGTGTAGTTTAAAAGTGTAAATATGAAAATAAACGTGTCTGTGTTAGTTGTACGCAAAAATTGACGCTGAAAAATTTGGTGAGTGCTAATTATATTATATTATATATGGATATTTTTTATAATTCATTTAAACAAAAATTTATAGAACGGGTCTATACAAAAAATTATAATCGCAATGGGAACGTTCGTTACGAACGTTCCCATTGCGATTTTATTACTTTTGACGTGAATTTTTGACTTCTGAGAAGTGATGCGCCCTCCTATTGATCAAAATTCGGTTTGTATATACTTTGGCCAATGTTCTCATATCAAAAGTCAGTAGTAATATCTGTAAGGATCATATTTTTGAAACAGTGAAAATCAAAATGCAGACAAATTATGGAGCAATATGCGAATTGCGACGCCTGTCTGTACTTTTTCTTCCGCTTATTTTCCCATGAGAGATGAGTGGCTTAGTTTGAATTTTGGACTTGATCTTACGAGAGTTCTAAAACTAAGTTTTATTAGGTTAGGTTTGGGTTTGAACAGCAAATGCACGTTTCGCAACTCTCAAATTGAGTTTCATAGACATTTTAGAGCAACATAATTTCACTAGCGCCTATCAGTTAAATTTCATATTTGTTAGTAGAAATATGAATTTACAAGTTAAAATGTATTTGGACTTCCCTAACTGTACTGAAAAATACATATTTACGATTCGACTTAAACATTATTTCAGTTTTTTCTAGTTTTTTTAATATTTCGATTTCATTAAGATTCATAGTATTTAATTCAATAAAATGATTTTTTTCTTGGCAAATTTAAGGGGGGGTAGAGGGAATGCCCCCACCTGTTCCCTCCAAATAACTTAGTGTCTTAACCTTTTGATTAGTGAGTTAATTTAAACACATTTGTTTATTTGTTATTATACACATAGGAGTGAGTTAATTTTAGGAATTTTTCCATAATTATTTCTGTTGTTATTTATTTATTATTATTTTATACTGAATTTTTTTTATACTGAACACTTTTCTAATATTAAATTTCATTAATTTATTTTACATATTTATTATATATTATTATGCTTTTATAGGTTTTTTTCTATATCCATACAGAGGCTTTCAATATTTTTTATAAAATTACTATGAAATATGTTTTGTTAATTTATTGGTATTATTTTATATAGAAATCATTTACATTTATTTAAATTAAATATATATATAAATATATATAGAATTTAATTTATTATTATTAATTTTATATATTAATTGGATTTTGAGGATATTTTTATGTGAATTCAAAAGCTTTTAATATTTTTGATAAAATTAATATAAAAGTTTTTGTCACGTTCATTATTTTGCTACTCTTTAATTTATTGGTATTATTTTCTATGAAAATCATTTACATTAAATCAAATTAAAAAAAAACATCATATAAAAATAATGTTTTTTATTTATTATTTCTTTAGTTATATATGTAAATATATTACTATTTGGGGTATCTCAAAACAGTGAATGAACTACCACCGTACATGTACGGCAATACTCTTCAAAGGGGCAAAGATGATTATATCCCTTTTTTTGCTGTTGTTTTTATTAGTTGTGTTTCTACATCCTTGGCTTTTTATCTATTCTCTTACTAACAGCACTATTTCTTGATGGCATTTATTTCAGATCTTTTTTATCTATTTTCAAATTTTATTGCTAGCTACAATAGTACGACTTTAGTTAGAATTTCGTCCAGAGAACAATTAATTTATTGTTATTTTGTTGCAAATTTCTCATTTATGTTCTTTATTTGCTATGTTTCGTCTTCAAATGTGCTTCAAGACAATCATTTTTCATAAATTCTTTAGTCAAAAAGTGCAAAAAGTTAGTCATTAATTATTTTTCGCAATGGTGTGAGTTAGGAATTATAATTAAAGTAGGTTTATAAGCTTTACAAAACACAGAATTCAATTCGCAAATGTCAACACGCGATTTGTTGACTTTTTTATTGTGTAAAAAAATGTAAATGCCAAACAATCAAACTTGCACATCGTAGATTTGTTTTCTACTTTCAATCTACTACTTTATTTCGTTTTTATTTACAAAAAAAGTTGATAAACTTGAGAGACCTAGAAATATGTCAACATAAATGGAAGTAATGCATCAATAGTCTTAGATATAAATCACAAAGCTTGAACCAAAACTCTGTGATCTCATTAATTATATCTTTTACTTCCTTATTAAGATTATCCAGATATTTATTTCAACAATTTTTTTGACTAAATATTTAAATGCATTAAATTTGCTTAATATGACTTTTAAAGTAATAGTGTCTACTCATTTTTCAGTGCTGCCAAATGCT
Organism: Plectrocnemia conspersa; assembly: GCF_051122295.1. Taxonomy (NCBI): domain Eukaryota; kingdom Metazoa; phylum Arthropoda; class Insecta; order Trichoptera; family Polycentropodidae; genus Plectrocnemia; species Plectrocnemia conspersa. The sequence goes on from NW_028277174.1 coordinate 22,387,495, forward strand.
GCAAAGCTTATTTTTTGCAAACTCTAAAATATGTAAATAATAATTAATGACAAGTAAAATCTCAAATATTAAAACATTTTACCTTTTTCTTTTAATTTTAGAGCTGCTTTGTAAAAGCTTTCAAGCCATTCATTTATATATGTTTGTATATTGGGCTGCTTAAAAATTCCAACTAAATAGGTAAGGTGCACGATTTATTTATTATTATCCAGTCAGACTAAAAATTAAATCTTACCCTGAATTTCCAAAAATAATTTAACGTTATTGTCCTAAAATAATGATTTAATTCTTCTTTGAACCCTTAAGAAACAGAATTTTACACCGATTGATACGCTCTGGTATAACTAATTACATATAATCAATAAAACAAGATGTAAAATTAATATTATACAGATCAAATTGGCTCATAATCTTCGATACAAATCGATATGATCTTCATGGTAAAAATCTTGTTGAATAAAAATATTTTTACCTTTAAAATGTACAATTAAGGTACACGTATTAATTGTATGTATTTATTTAAACAATCTATTGTATAAATAATAAGTTGATATCTAAGGTTACAAGCAAGATCATTGGAGCAGCTTTATTAAATTTCATGAAAGTTTTTCAATAGTAGACATATCTGTAATGTTAAAAAAAATAGAAATTAATTTTAGATTTGCTTTTTTTATTATTCAAAAATAAATGTTTATTCCAAATAAGAATGATATATCAAAGTGCACTGTAGAGAAAACAAACTTCTTAGAAAATAATTTGCCACTAGTCTTATTGGTTAGTGAATGAATTAGAGCTTATTAAGATCAAGCTTCTTTCTTCTAAAATCACTCCATTATTCCAGCCCATGGACTAATAGATCCTTTCAAACTTAAAAAAGCTTTTCAGCTATGCTTTGAAGTGACTGAAGGAACAAATCTTACCATTAGAGACTTTTGGAAAAATCATTTTCACATCGTGAGCTGCGTCAAAATAAACGATATAGCATGGGGTGGGTTTACCAAGAGAACCATCAATTCTACTTGTATAAATTGGGTTTGCTCACGAACGGGAGCCGCAGATTGTCTTAGTCCTCAAATATCTTTTTTTAAATACCATTCTTTTTTTAGATATTCACAGAAACTTTAATCAGTGTCATTTGACGAATTGCAGTAATTTAACACCAGCTTAATAGCGCCGCCTTATACATATAATTAAAGTACAAATCAAGGGTGATTAGCGTATCTTTAGGTCGAAAAGTACACACGGATAATGGCGATCGAGGCCCATAAAAGCTGGTATTAATGGCGCATAAAAGATTTACGCTGGAGACTAAAACAGCACAATTCAGTCGTTTATCACCACGAATTCTTTACCGAGTTTAATTACCGACCTCCGGGTGATGGTGGTAGCGTTAGGAGAGATCACAACACAAATAATGGCGGCGATTACAACGCTCCTAATTAGCGCATAGCATGACCGTTTATTTTGGTCAAAAAAATAATGACAGCTCACCTTATATTAACCATGACGAATCACTGGCTAGGGATGGTGATGGTAACGGTGACGGTCAATCAGAAGTCCAGGTGTACGTTTGACCTGCTGGAAGTCGTGATTCGAAAGTGGCCAGCTATTCTAATTGACACTGCTTTTGCAACGTTCTAGGGGCAAATTGAATAGCCATTATGCGAGTATACGAACCCCAATGTTTGTTAAAATTATATAAAAAAAACTGTAGTTATTATTGTCCTATATTATAGTAATATTTATTTTGTAGTAATATATTTTAATTTAATAATTTACTAAAACTGAATAGGTGTATAATAGTACGCTTTAAAATAGGCGCTGTAATACTTTTTTGTTAGGTCGAGTCTCTGGGGCGTCTTTATCCGAATGTCCGTCTGCTCCTATGTGACCAAGTGTCACATATTTTATATCGCTGGTTTGAAACAGCTCTGGCGAACCGCAGATGAGGTTGTTGGTGGGTCAATTGCATCGCTTCTGAAACACACCCACGAAATATGTTAACGCCTTAAAGGTGAAACATCAAGATGGCTATTTTTAACGATCGTTAACTAACGGGTAGATAACAAATAGTTTTTTTGTATTTATAGATAATTAGGAGTGATTAGTGACTCTTGACGATAGGTTGTTCGTAAAATATTTACATTTATTACCGCAATTGGTCGTTAAAATGACTTTTAAAATACACGTATAATAATAATTTATATCCGCGTAAGGAATTTTATGTAATTTTTTTTATAAAATTAAATTTATCACTTTTTTTCGCATGGTCGCAAAAAAACACAAACACAGAAAAAACAATATTTTTTATATAAAAAAAATGATAAATTCATAGGATTATTGATTTTAATAACTATAACAGAATATAATTGCTTACTTGGTTTATATATTAGAGAAAAATATCCTGCAGAATCTATGTACCAATTATAGAAGACGAGTAGTGCACCGATATCAATTATGTGCTCTAGAGCAGGGGTGTCAAACTCAAAAGGCACCAAGGGCCGCATAAGGTGTTTTGAGCACGCCGGCGGGCCGCATCAAAAAACTTAAGAATCACTGTAACATTTCGTATTATATTTAATTCTTTTACATACTTACTACAACGGCTACATTAAGCTATTGTCTCTTAACGCTAAGTATAATAATTTTGATCAAAATTTTGAAGGATGGGATGAAAAAAATATAACATTACATTATCAAAAAAAATACAATTTATTTATTACAGATACAATATTATTTTTGCCCTGAGGTTTGATGCCTCTTTTTCATCACAATTGTTTTTATATTAGGCTTAAATGTATTTGTTGTTCCCACCTTCATTAGGGATGACAAATGTTTATCATTAAGCCTTGTTCTTTGGGATGTTTTTGTTAATTTCATAAATGAAAATAACTGTTCGCACAAATAAGTGGAACCGAACATTGCCATAATTTTTATTGACAATTTTTTTAAGTTCGTATAGCTTTTGGGGAGGTATGAATAAAAACCAGGTATCCCCACTTCTAAATACTTAGCTCTGAGCGTAGAATCTGACTGCATTTCTAATAATTCCATCTGCAAATTTTCTTCTGCTTTTACAACGTCAAAGTTGAACGGTGCCGAGAATAATGAAAATTGTTCATCCAAAGATGAGAAATCACTAAATCTATTCTGAAATTCTTCCAACAACAAATCCAGGTGACTTTCGTATTTAGAAAAGGTAAATATGGATTCAGTATTAACATTGTTTTTGAGTTCTTTGCAGTTAGGAAAATGAACCAAATTTTCACGTGACAACTGTGTCTTCCATAATTTTAGTTTTGTAATGAAGCATTTGATATCATCGTACAACTGAGTGATGAGTTTGTTTTTGCCTTGTAATTTCAAATTAAGATCACTTAAATGTGCAGTAATATCTACAGCAAATGCTAGATCATGGACCCAACTGTCATCCTTTATTTCATCCGTGTTTTTACCTTTAATCTCCAAAAATAAAATGATTTCTTGTCTTAGCAAATAAAATCTTTTCAACACTTTATGACACGATAACCATCGAAATGCTGTGTAGAATGGAACATCTGTAAACTCATTATCCATATCTTCTAACTGCTGACTGAATTGACGATGGTTGAGAGCATTTCCTTTGATAAAGTTTACTGTTTTTGTAACCAAACTAAGCACGCGGTCCAATGGTAATGTCTTTGTACACAAATTTTGTTGATGAATAATACAGTGAAAATGGACAAATGATGAATCTGGATACAAGTTGTTAATTTTTGTTCGCAATTTGGCAGCAACACCATTATGCCTGCCAGACATATTCGCTGCACCATCAGTAGATAAGCACACAAGTTTACTCAAATCAAAATCATAGTCATCCAAAATCCCCTCGACTTTTTCAAAAATGTCTTCACTTTTCGTTGTATCGTGCATTGGAATCAATTCGATGAGTTCTTCGTAAACATTGAATTCAGTGTCACAGGTCCTGATAAACACTGCGAGCTGTGCGATTCCTGTGATGTCAACAGTCTCGTCCAACGCAATAGAATAATGCTCAAATTTGCATGATGCAGCCTTCAATTGTTGTTTCAGATCATCCGCCATTTCATCAATACGTTCAGCTACAGTGTTTCTAGTTAATGATATGTCCTTAAATAACTGCGCTTTCTGTGGGAACACAATGTCAGCCGTTTTTACAAGGCATTGCTTTATGAAATTTCCTTTTGCTCATGGCGATCATTCGACTGAGTTCATAGCTTGCATGCATCACTGCTTCATTTTCTTGAACTACCTTGACAAACATAGATTGCTGTTTTTTCAGTCCCAATTTGAGCTCTTTCAATTTTTCTTCTCTCATTAATCCTTCGTATTTATCATATATTGATTTATGTTGTTCATAGTGCCGTTTAATGTTATATATCTTTGGCACATTAATAGTATTATTACATATTAAGCAAATTATTTTATCTTTTCCTTCACAGCAAAAATATTCTAATTCCCACTTTCCTTGAAAATTTCGGTGCTCATCGCCGATTTTTCGTTTTTACATATTGAATACAAAAGGCTGGAATAAATAAATAAGGGGCATTATATTAAATAAATATTTTTTTGGGGTTAGCTATTCGAGCCGCGGGTACGTACTTTTGGAAGCTCCTCGCGTTGTTTCAACTTCCGAGGCGGCTTTTTGGCTCCGATCGAGCCAAATTTCGGCTGAAATATTGGCGGGCAGACGGGTCGCTTCTAATGAGACTTTTTTCCAGCGAATAGCCCTTAGTTGTCGAAATCGTCGCGAACTATAGTAATTTGAGGTTAAAAACATAGGGATGTTCAAGAGCGCGCGCGCGCGCTCGCTCGCTCGCTAATTATTGTAACGCGACTTTTACTCAGTTTTAATTACAAATTACTAAAAATCAATATACTTAAATAAATCTGATCCAAAAAACCTTTTGACAATTAATGAAAATACCGCGGGTAACCGAGGGCCGCAAAAAAATTGCTTACGGGCCGCATGCGGCCCGCGGGCCGCGAGTTTGACATGGCTGCTCTAGAGTCTCTTTAGTATAGATTTGTCTTATATAATAAATATTAAAAAAACCCAGAATATTTTAGAAGCATATTTTTTCAGAGCATGCTAACAAAAATTTAGCGTAAATTATTTGCTCTTACTGATTAAAGGACCATTTAACATCCAGCTCTGTAAAATAAAAGTTTTAAGAGAATAGTTTAATTCATTCAATGATGTAAATATTAGTGTTAATATTTTAAATCACAAAATATTCATCTTGAATAATAATAATCAAATGTATCTATAGATTCTTCACCACGAACGGGTTAAAGCTCGGCCAAGTTACGACGAAGGGCATTAAATAAATACAGCATCCAATTACAACGTGGTAGAAGAAGAGTACAGTCAGTAGAGGGATCCGTGGAAGATAGACACGGACCTTATGTATGTTTATAAATGTACGTATACATAGGCATCTTCAGTAACTACTATCTGCGGTCAAGTGATGTTGCGAAACGCGAAAGTTGTGATTGTCTGCAATCGTATAACCCTCCCGCCTGTTAATTGGCAACGCCATCCGTTTAACTGATTAAAACAGTACCAACAAGGCAGAAAAACAATTAAACCGATTTTAAGCGGTAATTTGAAATCATTAAGAGATAATTAATAAAATACAAATCATAAATTTTAATACTAAATTTTAAATCGCTTAAGTAGGCGTGAAGATTAAATATCGTGATTTAAGTGCGTCTTTTTATTTTTTACTTTTATATTTATTTTTCCTTTGATGATGAAGTTTGTGTTCTGTATGGTAGGCAGCCAGTCTTCGAGCTGGTCGTGACCATCCACCGATACAGTTTCTGTTAATGTGGAAATAACGTTTATCTTGTTTCTCTTTTATGTAACGGATACCGCCCACAAGATATGATGCTGCGTCCGATGGACACGAAGCAACAATACATCGAATTTTAACAACGTTGTATAAAAATAAAAGTAAAATCGTTATTGGAAATTTGACCGGAAATTCGCCATAAATCCAAGAATTCAGCACGCGATCAGATTATTCTTAACTGCAGAATTTAACATACGAGCTTTAAGCTCAAATCGTTTTTGAACGATTGATATCAACTTCATCTCTGTTCACAAGTAAACGATTTCAAAATGTATTTGTATGCAAATGTTTCTGTGCTTATGCTTTTTAACTTTGCAAAGTTTCGCATTTCGAAAGGATAATATAATTGCGACCGAAACAGTGAACTTACACGAGATTGTCGGTGGACTGGCCAAATATCACGACTTTACAATAAAGGTACGCCACCAGTGGCGTTACATTTTTTTTAATAACTCAAATCCTGCCCAAAAAAATATATTTTCACTGGTAAAAATATCTACCATTGAAAATGTATTCCAATATGATTTCACTGAAATGCCATATTTTAAAAAATATTTTAGAGACTGTTTTTTTAGACTTTCTTTGAGGGATAACCTGAGAATTTCAGGCTTAAAATCAAGGACGTCATTTTAGCTATTTCAATGCAATGGGCAAAAGTTAGCCTGACAGTAGGATGACATGCATTTTTATGGCCAAATTCAAAGAGGACAAATGCCCCCATCTTCCCTTCCTCCTAATGACGTCCTAATTAAACAAAATGGTGTTCCAGATAACCGAAGTAAATTACTATTAGTTCCCTTATTTGGTTCTTTGGGATTTTGCATGAATAATCGGCTGTTCCGATAAACTAATTAAGTGGAATCGACTATATTTACTCTAGCTTCGATGCCTTCGAATAAGATTTATTAATAAGCCATAAAATAATTATTATTGGTCCGAGATTTTTTTTAATGTTTTAGCTCATTATTAGAGAATTTTCAATATCAGATATGTACGACCTAGCTCGATTTTATTTATTCATCACGATATTCATCCGTGAGATTAGGAAAATCTAGATAATCTCAATCTGTGATGATCGATCAGAATTATAAGTATATAATAATCATAATTTTTTAAAAACACTGAGGTCCGTATGGGATTCGAACTCAGGACTTTCAGGTCAATAGTCAGATCGATGTTTTCGGTGACTTGACGGACCGTATAATGCAGAATCTATGTGGGTATAAAACAAAGAAGTCTTCATTATTTATACAGGCGGCCCTCGACTTTCGCACACGATTGGTTCCTGAAAATGTGTGCGAATGTTGAATGTACGAAAGTCGAGGGAAGTAAAAAAATTGAAATTGTGTGTATTTTAAAATATTTATTTATCAAGTAAATATAAGATGTTTAAGAGGCGCTTAAGAGACACGTTTAAATGGGGTTTGCGGGTGATTTCTTTGAAAAGTTATTTAGTTAACTGTTTTCCACTATTCTTTTTCTTTTCTTTATATAGTATTTTATAACATGCTATGTTTTTATTGATCGCCCTACGCACTTGAGATATGCGTTCTCCATTGGGATCACAATCTTCCATAATATTTAAAAATTTGTCAAGGTGCGTGAAAGCTTCATTAATATTTTTCATTATTAAAGAGTTTTCCAAAATAAACCTGCTCGTCTACAGTAAATATTTGGCTAGAAAAATATTCTACATCTTCAATAATTTTGGATAATTAGGAAATAAATTATTTTGCAGTATCTTTATCCGCATCAGCCGATTCTCCAGTAAATTTAATATTATGAAAAGAATACCTCATTTTAAAATTGTAAAACCAACCGTTACTTGCTTAAAAAACCATGTTAAAATATTTTTTTAATCTATCCTTCCAATCTTTGTGCAAACTAAGAACTTTTGCTTGAATAATTGAAATACTCAGAGAGACATAATTTTGATGTTGGTCATCGATCTACGATGACAAAGATTTTCCATTTCATCCATGTTTTTTTTTACTGTGTTTTTTGGAATCATTAAGGATTGTGGAAATATATCTTTATTTTCCACAATTTTGAACGTATTCTTTAATTATATTTTTATTTTGCAAAATTGAACATATCGTAGACCTGTTTGTATCATACGAACGTCCGATTGAAGCAAAAAGATTCACCGCTATCAGAACGTTTTTTAAAAAAAAAAATTGAAAAAAAATGTTTTTTTTTAAATGTGCGAAATAGCGAATTGTGCGAAAGTCGAACGTTCGAAAGTTGAGGACCGCCTATAATCTCAATCTGTGATAATCTATCAGAAATATAAGTATATAATAATCATTAATTCCGATCTCCCAGACGTGATAGAATTTTTTTAAAAACACTGAGGTCCGAATGGGATTCGAACTCAGGTCTTTCAGGTCAATAGTCAGATCGATGTTTTCGTTGACTTGACGGACCATATGGTACGGAATCTACATGAGTATAGAACAAAAAAATCTCCATTATTTATACTTATTAAAGAAATAATATATTTTTATTTTATTTTAAAATAAATATGCAATGATTTTTGTCGCTGCTTAAACCACGATAAAATGACCTTCCTTTAAGCCCATATTTATAACATAAGCTATTGATGAAAATTAAATATCTTAATAATATAAATTATTTGTATCTATAAATAATTATTTTGCATAACTATTTTGTAACTTTTTGAATGAATACGCTATATATGTATGTATATCATATTAATATGAGACCCACGTCGCCCCTGGCTAAAGTTTCAGAAACAATCGATCGCGTAGTAAACAGGGTCGGCTCACGCATATATAAATAATAACAAATGGAGCAAACGGCAGAGCAGTTTCAACAATTCACGAGTTGTTGCGAAACGTTCGCACACTGTATATTATAAATCAGTTACAACTCTTCACCTTTTATTGACCGACCATTAAGCTTTTGATGCAATACATTGAAACTTTGTGCTATGTATATAATATCTACATACATATATTTTATTTTAAATTAACATAATTGCGATTAAATCCATATCAAAAGCTCCCCACACTTTGACATGCAATGACCGACGTCGTGACATTTTATTATACATCTACTACACAGTGAGTGCACTGAGCTAGATAATGTTTGACTTGCAGTGAAAGGTGAACAGCGACCTATTGTATTCAAAGGTGTGGCCATTATAACCCCTTCCCGGTATGCTAGAACACGCCTTCAATCTATTTTTGCGTGTAAGATATCAATTTTCTCATGGTGAAACTATTCAAATAAAACTTGAACAATTTCCATGATGTGTTCAATTTTCCAGGGAAATTTATACGGTCGTGTGTCATGTGTAACGCGAGGTAATTACACACCCGAGACACTTATCACAACTGTGATACTGCATATCGAAACGTATCATGTGTAATTAGAGGTTATGATTACATGTCAAAGGGATGTTGGAAATGGCATTTAGATAGGATATTACAGCAAGAGGTAATTTAAGGCTGGTTTTAGAAAACGATATAGTTGAATATTCTATTTTTATTTTTATGTAAATGAATAAATTATTGAGCGTAATATTATATATACTCTTAATCGATCTTAGTTATCGTATTAAATAAGTGATAAAAGATCTTATTTTTTAATCTTATAAGATCTGCTTTTTAATCATAATTTTCTTTAGTTATTTTTTGACGGTTTTTAGGGGTTGTCAATTTGTAAGTAATTATCTGCCAATTTAAACGATTTTAAAAACCATAAAGTCATAGAGTTCATCATATCACTATATTATAAAAAAATCTCAAATTGTTGATAAAATACTGTTGATTTAAATTTCTATACTTTTTTACAATATTCTCTAATTTATCTGTATAAACATATTGCTAGTTTAAGCATCATTATTTCAGACTGATTTTTAACCTCCCTGTAATACAAAATAAACGTTTACCCTACATCACGACCTTGTTTAATATTTTGCATCCACATGTCAATTATGACATATGGCCTTCATAGTCTGGACATGCACATTTTGCTCCCGACGTCGTTTCGCATTCAATTTTATAAAAATCAGGGGTTACGCACCATACATTTTTAAATGCACATTATTTATTAAATCTAATCGATGGAGACGCGCCGTCAATATTTTATGTGAATTGACACGAAGCGAACCGGACTCAGTTCTTGTACTATATTATACTACATAAAGGTTTTCCGACATTGTGAGAACCGATTTTAATTAATCAACGGTCGTGAAAGTGAGGGGCGTCAACTGCCCGACCGCGGTCACGTTTTACCACTAAAATCTACCGTTTGACATGTAATTAAATACTTAATACGCTTCTAAAATATTACAGCCTCCGTTACCGTGAACGGAAAACAAATAAATCAATCAGAGTCGTTTCTGTTTCTTGCGTATTGGCTTTTACACCTACGATTGCAAAATCGACATTTCCTTGGGAAAAAAATGTATTAATTTCGAATGACACAAGAGACATTGTCGAATTTGCTGTTTAACGATTTGGCGATGCACGTTTTGTTTTGCAAGAGGTATTAAATGACGTCGTTTTGTTGTTTGATCCGATGAATAAAACAAGGAAAACCTTTTCTGCGGTTTTGTGGGTTTGACAGTTAATTAATTTTAAAACACCTTCAAATTAAATTATCGTTCAAAAAATGAGGAATAATGTTCAATAATTTATTGTGAAATTTATTGCTTGAAAATGTTTAGTTTATATTCTAGTAAACTATTATTTATTATAATATTTGGTTGCAAATCTTTTTTTTTACTTAACAGCTTAAGGACCGAGGACTCACCCACGAGTCCTGAGAGAACCTTTTGCAGCGGCCGAGGACTCGCCCGTGCGTCCTGCGTCACGCGTCTTCTTTTATTAAAAATACACTATGATACAATACAGTTTACCCCTATATTATAATGCGAGATGGTAGTATACTATTTCTACCTAATATAAAATATAAAATAAATTATATTTTACTTTAATTTTTCGTAAAAAGAGTCGTTTTATCCCACTGCGTCGCAATGCAACGAGTCGTCGCCTATTTTAGTTTGTTATATTCTAATAATTTTGGGCTAGTGTGTTGTTTGTTAACGGTTCTCCAAGCCGCTCCCACTTACAGTGCCCATATTTTTTGCATTGTGGAATATTATATTTTTATTTATTGTTGTTGTTATTAATAAGTGATAATTTGTAGTAAAAGTTAGTTAATAATATTAAAAACAGTGAATTGCGTATTTACAAAAATAGTTAAATAATCATTAAAGAATTTTTTGAAATTTGACAACGTTGATTAGTGCACGATTTTTTTTGAGCTCCACATTAGTTTAAAAATGTGATAATTAAATTAATAACATGTATGTTTAAACGCTTCTAAAATTTTTTGTATAAACGATTTATAAGAAATATCCATTTATAATAAATAATAATTTGCACTCACTAAATTTTTTGGCGTCCATTTTCTGCGTACAACTGTTTCGAACGCATTTATTTTCATAATTAAACTGAGTGATACGTGTAAAAACATTTGTCATTATGAAGAAAATGAACTGGATGAGTGCAAATTTTTCACACGCGGTCTATGTTCACGTACACTTGAATTAGAATTACTTTCGCAAACATCACTATGTTCACAATCACTGGGGGGGCGTTGGACAACGCGTCTTCAAATCTTTCCAAAAAGGTTTAATTTCTTTCGTCCATTTTGCCGTGATTGAAAATAAATTTTTTAAATCAAAATCACAATCACAAAAGATCACAGAGAGAAGAGCAATTTTCGCGATACGTTTCGACCGATAGTTTAGAGGAGACTAAATATCCTGCATTACTTCGATTATAAAATGCATTTTTTTATCTGTGTGGAATTCCCGAATTTGGGAATTCCACAATAAAAAAAGTGTCATATACCCTAATAGATGAATTCTTAAAAGGTATGCACAAGGTAAGCTGATAAGACGGGACAGGTAGTGGCGATTTACCCTTTTAGAATAACATTGATTGTAATTTATAGTAAATATTTAATATTATATTTGTAAACAATTTTTTTTTCGTTATATCACTTAATTATGCGGCCCACATATTTAGAAACACTCGTTAAATGACGTAATTACAGTATATTTATGCAAAAAATCATAAGGAAGCTACAAATTAAATTTCGATAAATATATTATTTGGTTTACAAGTTATAGGGAATTTACTAAAAAAGGTGATTTTTTGCTATTATTCCGCGAAATCTCCCGGCCACCAAGGAAAGTTCAGTAAAAACACCGAGCGTTAAGCTGGTAAAAAATATAGTGCTTAGATGTGTTATAAGATTAAGAATAATAAATTAACAATAACATTAGATAAAATCGTAAACTATTTTTTTTAATAATAATTTCTTAAATAAAATATTATCATAATATTTTTGTGAATTGCTAGACACCTTGTAGTGTATGCGAATATTGTGGGCTGATCTAACTTGTGTTTCATGTAAATAACCAATACAAAATTAAGTAGAAAATATCTTTCCTAAGATTAGAGCCAATCTATCTATCGCAAGTGCAGGTAGTAAATTGTCAACAATGAACCTTTTAGAAATGGGTGTTGGCCTTCGCTCAAAGCATACAATATAATTAGAAAGAAACTGTTCTGAGAATTTATGTTTGGTTTTTTGTTTATATCACCTATATAATACCAAATTATTATTATGGAAAGAATGAAAATGATGAATATAAAATATATTGAAAGCATACATGTTACTTTTAATTTATTTAAGTGCAATAAGCAAAATATTTTTAGTGAAGTGTACCGTAAATTCATTTAGTGAGTATGGGCATACAAATGGTCAGACATGGTGGCCCAGAAATAACAAATCAAAATTTTTATTTTTAAATTTAAAAAGTGATAAAAAATCAGGTAATTAATACTAATCTATTGAAGGGTCTCACTTACTTTGTATTTGTAAGATGTTTGCCAATGATATAAATTTGTTTTTGAAACTATTATTTCAAACAAATCGGACCCACAGGTTTAGAAACACTGGTTAAATGACGTACTTGACAGGTATTTATGTGAAAAATCATAAGGAAGCTACATAATAAATTTGAATACAATATCTTAATTAGTTTACAAGCTATAGGGAATTTACTGAAAAACATAATTGTTTGCCATTTTTCCGTGAGATCGCCCGGCCACCAAGCAAAGTTCGGCAAATAAATACCGGTCGTTAAGCTGTAACCATGTATTTTAATAGTTAGTAATCTTTTTTTAGTAGTAACTCTATCTGAGTTTATCATCAGAACATGTTTTATACCACAATATTTAAATCGTCACTACAATATATCAATTTCCGATTAAAAAATAGTATGTTGACTATTTTATAACGCATCTTTGAACATGTTTCACTTTCTATCTAATCAACATATTTGTTAGGTGTGTTATAGTTATACAGTACATGTGCTTGACAAACGTTTATTTTAGGTGAAAATAAAAAAAAATATAAATTGTATATAAATACAAGAAATTACTCACGCAATAAATTTCACATTCTGTATTACCATGTTTTGCAAAACTATGATGCAATATTTGGTTAGTTTTGCTCTAAAAATGTTATTTTTATTGAATACAAAAGTGATATTTTGTATTTAGTTATTAGCTAAATAGCGTAGTCCGTAACGTCTCAGACTAGTAATTCTGAGGTTACCTGCAGCAACACTCGAATTTTTATTATTAAAAATATGCTAATATTAAAAAACCGGCCCTAGCTGCAGTGACATATATTGGGTAAAAATTAAATTACATATATTATTTATAATTAATAATATATATATCACCGATTCCCAGACATTCAATCTGGTGGTTAATACTTACTTGTAGGTATTCATTATATCTGATTGACTTACTCAATTGATACAGATTTTCCCCGTTGTAATGCATTGGGCTTATGCCTGTCAGGTTGCAACGGAATATTTGGAAGTTTTAATTATTTTTTGAACACGTTGTCAACAAACTTTCATAATAACATATGATAAATTACATACTGCCTGAATTTGTAATATAATATACAACAATATTGCTCTTACGTCATTGTGCAATATTGTGCGGATCATATTATTTTAAATAATACATATTGAAAACTAGTTTTATGTACTGTATCTTGATTTCATTAAAAAAAAAAAAATGTTACAATATCCTGCTAGAATACAATGAGTTTACAGCAAAAATCCGGTAAGAAATCAGTTGGATTCTAAGGAAAATATTTTGATCAGAAAAATACCTATTCATATTTGACGTTTGTTCGAAAACCGGTGGTTCTTTTCCTCTGAATAGAAGAGAGTCAACTGCGAGATGATCCCCTCTAGCGGTCGACGATATAACCTAATAAACGTAATTGTATCATTTCCTGCTGCAAAGCATTGGCCAATCGCGTAGCAGCAAGGGCGTGGCCTTCTTGCCCCCCCTTTCACCCTCGCACCTGATCCACTTTACGTGATATCACAATTACTACGTGTCGAGAACGTGTAATGATACCGTTCGCTATGCCCGGCTTCTCGCTTATTATAATCGCTGCAGATCGTAAATGTCAACTTGCTCTCAAAGGGCAAACGTATATGAAGGGATAAGAGTGACCTGTTATTCTCAACAGTATCAGAAATAACCATTCCCTGCTATAGAGTAATTGTTTTAATGAGTATGATAAATGTTGATGAAAAAAAAATAAACTTAATAAATATTAAATTTAGTGAACATACCTCAAATATTCCTTCTCCATAAATCTTATTCCACAAAAATATTAAATTCTATAATTATACGATCATCAGCTTCAAACACAATTTCAGGTTCTTTTTCTCTTTGTTATTGACGAAGATATTGCAGGGTCGTCCTTAAAATACACATTTTTACGAGTTGAGCTCACGCCCCTATCCGGGTTCGAGCCACCTGGTTAAGTAATTTCTTTCGTTTTGAAGAAGTATAAAATTTTATGGTTGTTATGATAAATTGCCATTGTTTATTTTACGCTTTGAATTACATAATAATTAAAAAAAATGCCTTTTAATGTAAAACAATATTTTAAATACGTCCATACAGGCTTATTAAATAATAAAATGTGTTTGTTGAGTTGACCCCTAATAATCATAAGGACTTAGTCTTAGTAGGGTTTCGATCTTTACGGGCGCAAGCTAAGAAAATTTTGTGAAAATTATTTTATCAGTGATCTCAGAGATTTGTCGGCGCACAATCTGCGCCGACAGTGATTCATCGCTATGGAAAAACTTTCGATGGCTCTAAAGATATCACTGATGGTTTCGTGGAAAGTCTGTCTATGACGAATCATATTTAGCTCTTGATCGCAATAAAGACAATCTGACCTCACGATCTAGCTGGTCGATCGTTTTAACCACAAACTTAATTGACATTTTAGATATGATGTACGGTTTTAAGAAGCTCACTTCTGACTTTATATCGAAGTACTGTCAGGTTATTCTCCTTGCTCCCGTTTAATTCAATATTAATTTGTCGCTTTCAACTCTATCGTCTCTTGACTTGTAGAGATGTATGAAATTTTGGCGACGGGATGACGGGAGGCAATTAGACACTGAAGATTGCCAGTGAAGAGATATCACGCCAGTGTTACGCAAGTGCCACCAAGTTTTGGCTATAACAAAATCTATATTCAAATATAAATAGGCCCCAACAAAAGTCACCCGATCCACAAAATGGGAAATAAATAAATCGTGTATCGAAAACTTCAGACAAGTCGTCGCTCTTTCGGCATATGCCGAAAGGTTTTTAATATAATTCTTTACATATATATCTACAACCAATGTCGGCAAGCGCTAGTAGATCAATAACGCGGGTTTCGTCCACGTCGCTCCATGATCACAGCTCTCTTGTGCCTTTGGAAGGCGGTGAAAAAATGTGGTCTATACCGATTTTCAAAAAACATTCGACTAAGTTTATCATCAGCTATGTTTTCGAAAGTTAAGCAGCTTTGGTTTTTCGAAGGGTCTTGTTAATTTTTTTCAATCACCACTTCAATGAGTATTTCGTTCATTCTGGAGTACCACAGGATCCAATCTGGGTCCATACAACATACTTGCGGCATTTATTAACTTGAAATATTTATTTTATGGTGATGACCTAATAGTGTTTCAGAGTATTCGCACAAATTCAGATTTACTTTCAATACAGAAGGACTTGGAATCGCTGTAGAGATGGTCGATCGACAATCATCTATCTTTCATACCAATGTCCATACCCCTTCTCCAGCGGATTTCTATTAAAGTTTAGGTGAATTTGAGGTCGATTGGACATTGTATTTATTTGCAATTTATATTTCATTGTAGTTTATAAAATATTACGATTTTGGTAATATGATTCCTATTATGGTAATAACTATTTACGTTGCCCGTTTTTACAGTAGTAGTCGACGCATGTATGCTGTACAACATATGTAGTGAAGATTCTACTATGCGAGTCTGAGTGGAATGTCAAAGTTATTTGTTTTTAAGCACCGCATGTTTATGACCGGTCAAATGTCGAACATAGTTTGTATTATGGTGTTTAGATTCATGTCCTTAATCGCGATAATGGTTGTACTCGTAAAATCGTCGTGGGACACCGTCCGTCCCTGGGGGTAAACATTCCGGCACTTAATAACGCAGATATGGTCGTGCACTGTAAGCGGTATTTTATCCGAGCCCTACACCCTCAGGGGTCAACCTCGGTGTTGAATGGAGGAGTCCATTGAGGAGGAAGAAGTGTTGGGATAGCGCGTGCTTAGCCCGGGGCAAGGCAGCCGCGCACATCACCCACGTGTTCGACGCACACCTGACCACGTGCGATTAAACCAGAGGGTGACATTTTTTGTAATAAGAAAAATGTTTGCCTTCACTTTTACAGGTGGTAAACGACTGCTACCGAAAGCGGAGTAATTCAGAAGGATTACCTAACATTATAAAGTGCATTCATTAGTTATAGTATTTTTTTCCTTTGGTTTGAAATCATAGTTTATTATTAATATAAAAACGTCTTATTTTAATCATGAAGTAGTTTAACTTTCAATGAATAATATGTATACAACTTATGTATCTAAAATACATGAAGATACACGAGTAGCATAATTCGCTCACTATTTACTTTGAAAGACCTGAGATCGAATCCCATATAGATTTTAGTGTTTTTCAATTACTATCATGTCTGAGAGAACAGAATTAGTGATTATTATATCATCATAATTCCATTACAGGTTAGGTTTTCCTAAATTTTCCTAATCTCACGGATGAATGTCGTAATGAATAATTAAAATAAAAATTTAATTAGGTCGCGCATAGTGAAATCTATTAATTATAAGCTGTGATTAAACTTTATCGTTTCATGTTATAAGGCAATATTATTAAAAAAAATATATAAAAATTGTATGTAATAGAATGTTTTACTCGCAAAATTGATTGTATTTTTTAGAATTATATTTAAATAAAATAAATAAAAAGACAATATTTATATTTAATATTAATATGCAGATAATCATTTTTTCGTTTTTTTTTCTTTATTTTTATTTGTATACAGTTTTTTCACTGTGATATTTTTTTTTCGTAATACTGACGTTAAGATTTTGAGTTATATGTTATCCTTATACTATTTATATAAATATTATTTATAATTTAATATTATAGAATAATATTGATTTTTACAAATATGTAAGTTAAAATAAAGATCTAACCGTTTTTGATAATCATTCTTTGCTGCAGAAAGATGTTAGGTTTGTATTATATCAAAATTTTAGAAAAAATATCTAATTAACAAGAAATCAAAGATGTACTTTCGTTGACTTCACAAAATGATTTTAAAAATATACAAAAGCTTGGAAATATAGTATATACACTTATTAGGATGATTTTTTAAATGTTAATATTGATTTTACTATATGAAGAACTCAAGTTAAAAATTATTGAAAATTAATTATAGTATCCACTAGACAAAGTTTCGTATGCTAACACAAATTAAAATATTTCTTGAAGGGAAAATCATATAAAAAACGGTTTTTCATAGAACTATTTTTGTAGAGCAGTGTTTTACCATATTTTATATTCATGAAATAGAACTGACTTCCTGAAATTCGTTTTTAAAGCCCTATGAACGTTCAGAAACATTAAAATTATATGTATTTAGTACCCTTTAATGATTTCATTAGTTGCGTTACGAATAACGTACCTAATGTAAAAATATTATCTTTATTTTATTTGTTGAAAATTTGTTAAAAATACTAAATGAACCAAATCGGTTCCTTTCTAATACACTTTTTATTATCGAAAAAAGAATTAAGTCATAATTATTAATCCACTTATGAATGATCTAAATCAAAGCATTTATATACTACTCTAAAATTAATGTTTAATTTGTCTAATACGTGGTGATGCCTGAGAATAAACTAACTCTCGTACGGTGGGCTACGGTGTAATGAAGTTTGCATAGATTTTTGTATCTGGAGTTGTTTAGCTCTGTAATAATACAAAACAAAATGCCTAACTGCAAAAAATAGCGTTTAAATTTAATCTGTAGATATACAAAACCTAGTCAGAAAATATGTATTAAAGTATTGCATAAAATATTTATAGATCTAATTATAATAAAAAATATTGAAATAATTTTACCATACGGATTATATGTATGTATTATTTTTTAATATTAGGAATACAGAGAATTACATACATTAAAATTTAAGTATAAATTGCTGGCTTATAACAATTTTATAGTTTACAAGAGGAAATGAATTAGATAAAATAAGACTAATATCATAGTAATAAAAACATAAGATAAATTAAGTAAAAAAGTACAAGAACTTTTTACAAAGTGACAATGTATAAGTGTGCTTTTTATATATATTGTATTTTTAATAATTGTTCAGTAAAAGTGCATGTACTTGCATTAAATTTATTTAAAAATATAATTTTCTGCGAATTATGTAGTTTTAAGAACCATATTGTCTTCGGAGCAGACATGTAAATAATTTATAGATAGTTAGGCAAATAATTTATAATACATGCAAAACGAAAATTTTTCACGGTTTAAGCCAGAAGTCGTATCGAAGATCGAAATGAATTGTTGAAGATTTTAGCGACTGCTAAAATGTTTAACAATTCGTGGATCGGATTCGGTACCCGCTCGTCAAAGATTTTTGGTAACCAATCTTTTTTTTTTTGGTAAAGTAAGGTCCAACGGTTTTAGTAGATGCATGATAATTTTAATGAGTCATGCAAACTAATTTTGACGCAATGATTATGCGTGGTTCTGATAGTTTATTTTATTTATTCATAATATTTTCTCTTTAAACAATGCAAAATAACTTTGGCATTGCGAGTTTAGTTTGTTTCTATATTAAGTCAAACAAAATGGAATCGTTTATATTTATATCAAATTAGCAATATTTTACGTTTAATTTCACAATTAAATTAAAATAAAATTACATTTCCATTTTTATTTTCAATTAAATGTTTTGAAATAAAGTCAATCTCAAACAAATGAAATTTTTCTTGACGTGTCAAATGAATAGTTATAATATAAAATATGTTGTTTAGTTTGTTTAAAATAATGTATATATATTTAAAATTAGTTATCAAATACCAATCAAATTCCAATACAAAATCAATAAATAGTAATTTAATAACGCCTCATTAAAATTTATTCGCCGACGACGAAAATAAATTTGGATATTTTTTTCTCAAGTTTAAGGTTAAGGGTCCGAAATAAGTGAGTTCATTCGTTAAGTGAGAGTCCCGGATCGCAGCGATAAATTCCGAATTCGAAATGTTGTTCCCTTTATTCACGGCGGATAGCGAATAATAATTACGGATCGAGTTGAGCGCAGTCCAAGCGAATTGCGCGTCGAAAAAAATCAGTGAGCAGGCGTTCGAATTTTACGTTAAAAGGTAGCGATCGCACAGGAACACGAGAAACAGGTTTCAGGTAAGAAGACCGTATTACAAGATAGAATCAAATTATTTAAATTTAATTAATTGAACGTTTTTATGCACCGGAGCATGTGTAATGCGCGCAATTATATTATCAATGTTGTGTATCTACAGAGTTTAATAATTTAATAATACACGGTGCAGCACGAAAATCTGAAGAAATACTACACAAACATAGTTGCAAAGTATGCTGTTAATGTAATATTTAAAGCAATTGATGAAAGCCTGTGAAGAGTTTTAAAATACTTACTTTTACATATACCTATGACAGACATTCAATTAATTATGAAATTTTTTGAAAGATTATAAAATTCTTCAGATAGTTTGAAAAAGCTAAAACAACCATTTATGCACGTATTATATAATATACTAGCAAATGAACTAAATGTAGCAGTCAATTTTGATATTCCGTGCGAAACTTGCGAATAATACATACATAACCGTCTGGGCTTTTATTGGTATTATTTTTATATAGTGTGAATTTGAAAAACATGCAACAATGTTACAGTACTATTTGTTCTACTTTATTTTAAAGACAGTCTACTGAAGAATTGTAATAAAATAGTCTAATGATAATTAACACAATTATAATTTTGATTGCTGTGAGGGAGTATTTATATCAAGTTGTTCCATAAGTATTTGCGTTTCTTAAGTTGTGGGTTAAGGAAATTGAAAAAAAACGTGTAATACTTTTACTAAATTATATCTTCTTTATCTTTTTTATTCTCTATCTATATCTGATTCAAAAAGTATTTTTTTTGCAAGCAATAAATTCTTTAATGTGGTTTTTTATATCTACTTTTGTAAAATATTTTTTTCCACCTAAAAACTATTGCAGGGATGAAAATAGAAGCTAGTCGTCTGGAGCAATGTCTGAAGAATACGGTGGGTGAGAAAGGAGAGTCAAAGAAGATCCACTGATTTTTTCTATCGTCTTCTTGGATCCACGAGGGCGAGCGCTGATTTGGTGTAAAATTACGCTTCTTTAATTTATAAGGGAAGGTATTTTTTATAGTCTGAGTCACTTTTTAACGAATTAGTTAAGCACACTATGTGTCTGTCGTAATTTTCTGACTATAAATCTATAAATATATAATGAATTATGCCTTTCATATTTTACCAAACGCATAACATAATATTGGGGTATAATTCTGTTCTCGGATTTGGAATTGGAGGTTGATTGCCATACAACCACGTGTTAGAGTAAATGATCCACTTCTTATCTTCAGTAAAAATTTGACTCAAAAATAAATATTTTTGTTCTAGAATCATTAATTATTGACATATTGAAATACGCTGTGCGTGGTTTTACTCAAACGATTTATGAGATATCCATATTCTGCAAATTAACTTTTGAAGTTGCTGTGAATTGATGTAGGTGAGACGTTGACCTTTTAGGCTAGTTTCTGTATCGTTAATCTCGGACCCTCTTTGATGGCAGCCCTAATATACTCACTAACAACTCCTAAGGACGTAGATATTAAATGTCAAAATGCTTGGAACGAAATTTTTAGAACCACATTTGATACTCTCTAAATTAAATGGTATCTCTGCCCTTTATCTTACATTTTTCTTAACTGATTTAACTGAGTTGAAACTCAAAAAAGCATAATAAAGCTTAACTGATATTATTTCATCTCCACTGTCATTGTTGATCTAACGTCGAAAATATCGAAAACATAAATGATCTCGTCACTAAATATCATCTCATTGATCGTTATTATTAATAAAAATCATGCTAGTTCGTACATATGACGAATTGAAAATTCTCTAATTACGAGCTACTTCAGCTCACAAAAAATATTTTATGTATTAGAAAAAATAATAAATAGCTTTATTTATCAACTGAAAAAATATTAAAAACGTGTTAAAAGCGCAATAAATCGTTACGATTGGCGGAAAAAGTTTATAGATTGCAAAATTAAGCATAAACAAAGGTCGTTTAATGTTTTACAAATATTACACATAGACAAAGAAAATCATTCTTATAAGAAAGACAACAGAAAATATGAAATCAATTTTCACCCCCAATTGTCGCAATTGCTCTAAGCGTTGAGAGTAGAAAGAGCAAAATCACTTTCTCCAACTCGATCAGCGTATATAAGGGGGTAATCAACGTATATCAGACACCTCAATTTTGAATTTACTTACATTATAAACAGGAATACTGAGCAAGTAACCGCTTCTCTCTTCACGTCAACTCTGGTCCCTTTGACACAGAGTTCAAACTGATCTTCAGAAACAACTGGATTCTACGAGAATCGAATTACACAGATTGTAAAAATATGTGAGATGGTGCTGATCTATTTAAGGTGTGCACCATAAAAATATAATGAGCAAAGGCATTATTTTGAGATTTAGTGCACTCTGATATATTATTAAACTGCTTAGTCATTTAAATCTGCTTTTAAGGAATGTTTTTAGTGAATCATTTGTTGACTTTTGAACCATACTGTATCACAGAAATCAAAACCACAAAATACCCACCGATTCTGTGAACATCGCATCAATCGTGTTCTTCGCACGATTATTTTTAATTGTAATAATTTACGAAAGATGTTTTAATATTAAATAATGTATTTTAATTACGATACAATCTATAATACGAATTCGGTGGATTATCGGCTCTCGAAAAAATTACTTCGAAACCTCTCATTAGTGACGAGCGCTTACCTGAGAGAGATCATACGAGAGAACCCGGCTTTAAATGAGTTTGGAGTTCTTTTTTGTTGTTGTTTATCGGGCGGAGGTTAACGTTTGTGTTTTAATTATGTTTATATGCTCTTGTCTAATTAAACGGAGGGTCTACTTTGGAAGCGGTTCGGGCGTTTTTATTGTCGGCTTTAACCTCTATACCTCCGGCGCTGGTTACGAATGTGTTCATTGTGGCAACAATTGAAAGGGGCCGGTGAAAATGAACGGCGGCCCCGGGCGCCACGATTTTAGCACTCGATGCGTAATGCGTTATTTAACAACACGGGGAGCCGTTTTGATACGCCTGCCCCGGGCGCCAAGATTTCAATACTCGGGAGTGAATCGCTCTTAGGAGCAAACAGGTGAGCGGTTCGAGCTTATGTTGGCTGCGTGTTTATAAAAGAGGACCCTGTTTGTGATGAATAATTAAATTGGACCTTAAAAATATATACTCGCACACATGCGTGATCTCTGGCACTTTAAAATAATAAACTTGGGAATAATGTTATATCATACGAGGACATAAAACAAAGCTTAAAACTCAGCGGTTGTGGTTAAGTTTATTCTTAAATTAAACATTTTAATGTTAATTTAAATATTTAGCATGCGCGTTAACATGTTACAACAGCAAAAATGATTTCCGTTTGCCATAAAATTACCTCAAGGAAAATTACATGAGGATGGTATATTGATTCATTTCTACAGTATTTTACGATAATTGTATTTGTAATAAAATCTCCTACGCTTACTACAATACGTTTCTTAAACTCCGAATCCAAATAATTATTTAAATTCACTATAGAGAAAATATAAATATTTGTAGTAAAAAATTTTTTAAATGCATTTCAATTACATATAAATAAAATAGTTTATATTTTTACTAGAATATTTACATATGGTTTAATAAAGGTTTTAGCAATTGGCGTAGATTGTTTTTTTATATTAACATTATTTCAAGATCGCAAAAATGTTTTCAGTTGAAATCAAAGAACTTATTTATTAAATTAGTTTACATAATATAAATTCGCTGGCAAAACATATTGCTGTCTCAACATATGTTAAAGGAGACACATATTATGCCTGCGCGCATGATTTCAAGGTCGAAATAGTGTAATCCGTAATGTCTCAGACAGGTAAACCAGAGGCCGCGGGTTCGAGCCACATCAGCAGACTCAATTTATGGTTATAAAAATATGCACTATTATTCGTTACTTCTTATCGGCAAAATTGATTGCAAATGGTAATCTGTTAATTCTAATCTAAAAATTTTATTTTATGTACATCATCTATGAAAATGACTTTTTACATAGGTGCTACAACATACGAATATAAATCCCTAAGTATATAATCTAATTTAGCCATAGTCGTCAACTGAAACACACATTTAGAATCCAGCTTGTTTTTTTTCTTGGATTGCAAGATTCTGCACTTGCATCAAGATTTAAATAGGGATTTCATTTATTTTAAATTTTTTGGTACATAATTAAAATAAATGATTATTAAATTAACGCCAATTGTCGTCGAATTGACTTTACCTAACAATAAAAAAATAACATTGCTTTATTTTAATATAATTATTGCTACTCAATTATTGCTAATAGTTAACACCATTTATTTATCATATTTAACATTTGTGTTTAGTAAAGCATCCGTAGACTATTTGAATGGAGATAAAAAAGTATAAATAGTAAAAAAAAATCGTTTATGCAATACTTGCTTTTGTTTTCACTTCGCCAGCCATCCCTATCATGGCTAGCAGGTCGCTGTGGCGCAGTCATTTCTCTGTTCCTAACAGAATTACTGGAAACTATTAAATTACCGTTAGACTGGCCAGATATAAATCAAATTTATTCCATTTATTTTGGCACCTCACGCATATCATACTAAAATATAAAACACGGTAAATTATTTTTTTTAACCAATTTATATAAATTCTGACCGTCTAATATTTATTCTGATTGATGTATTCTGACCTTTTATTATAAATTCTAACCCATGCAATATAAATTCTGACCACAACCATAATAAAATTCTGACCTGAAAAATGCGAGGCATAATAAAATCCAGCAAATGTTAGAATAATAAAAAAATCCGAAAATATCTTTAAATTTGTATGTTATTTTTTTAAATAGTTTGGAAACTGAAGTTGGTTCATCTTTTATGTATTCCTTCAGCATGAACAATTTCGCAAAAATATATCGTACAACTGAAGTTAATCCTCGCGACGTTATAAACTTATAATAAAGCACAACATATTAAAAATATAACAACTGTTTCATCAACATTAACTTAAGGAATTTAATGCTCTAAAAATATATTGTCTAAATATGGAATTGTATTAAAAACAGTAATTTAATTATTTTAAAAAATTTTGAGTGGCTGATATAGACTAGTCAAAAAATTGTTTTTGAAATCAAATAAAAATAAAATTTTATAACGAATTTTAGTAATTTAACAATTACGATAAAATAATTAGGAATTACTGAATATTTTTAATAAATAAATAAAATAATAGAAATTTTATCATAAAGTCATTTAAAATGGATTAAAAAAATAAAAATAATATATCGGGCATGACATAGATGTCTTTGGACTGTAATGGTAAACCATTTTAAGCATGATATACATACATGCCTTTGTACTTCTAAAGGTTAATTACTACCGTCGAGTATAAAACTTTGAGAAACACTGTTGTGATCAGTAGCTACATTTTTCCTATTTCTTGTAATGGGCAATTCAAACATATCAACATATACCATTTATAAAATCGTATCCAAACACAGCAACGAATCGACATTGCCGCGCCCCTGTCTCGCACATTGCAATACAACGGCAACGATAATTTGGAAGCTTTCTCGGAAAGCTCGCACTTGTTTCTCGGTGCAGAGTGCATGCTCAGTGGAGGGGGAACTTCGGTCCTCGGTTCGGTGGTGGGGGAAACGCCGTGCCTCAGGCCTCAGTCGCCCCGCGCCCTCCGGTCACGGGCCAGCAGTGACGCGCACGCGCGCGAACGCGCATCCACGATACACACAATCGGTACTCTTTTGCAAAATACGGTACGATACACAGTGACGATATTTTATTCATACACTCAGTGATCATAATACTTATAATAATAATTTAAATCAAATTTTAAAGTTTAAATTTGCGCGGGTAAAAAGCATGCGTGTGCATCCCTCGGATTGCGCAATTATTTTGCCGTGTGATAATAATAATAGATAGTGAAACTTAACCCTCAAATGCATCGTGTTGTATTTTGATAGCAAATAAAATTTGTGTAAAGTGACTTTTTAACTTGGAATGTGTAAAGTTTAGTCGTTGATTAAATACTATAAAATGTATTCAATTAAATTAGGCATATTTCAATCAAAAATAGAGTGGCCATAAATACACAAATTAAAATAGCGAACGTTAGATATTGCTCAAACAATTACATTTTTATTTAAATTATCTATAAGCTTAAACGAATAATGTTAATAATAATAATTTGGAAAAAACCGTTATTATTAAACAATTAAATTGTTATTTAAATTATCTGTAAGCTTTAACGAATAATGTTAATAATAATAATTTGGAAAAACCGTTATTATTATAACATAAATATATATTTTAATGTTGAGCATTTAACGGTTAATTTATTTGAATAAATGAACGGTTGATAACAAATGAATATAAAACAATTATTTGACTATCTAAAAATATAACGAGGCACAGTGACAGTAATACATATATATATATCAAGCATATTATCACCTCATGTTAAAACCATTTTTTTAAGCAACCCCGCAGATACGATAATATTTGTTTCATGTGAAATAATTTGAAAGAAGTCGGTTTTTATATTGTATATTAATTATAATTTTTATTTGTTTCGATGTGAAAGCATTTTTATTTTCATCAATGTGTTTATCTAAATATTTATATATTATACATATAAAAGAAATTATGAATTTTGGAGCGAAATTCTCTAAATGATAAATTTATGTAAATTAGCAGCCTTACAAAAAAATGATTAAACCCACGTACCTTTTCCATCTTTAAAATTGCCGATTTCCTGCATGTTTTAAAATATATCGTGAGATTTGCATACTGTTTTTTTGCATAAATAGTAATATTAGTATAAAATATATTGTTTGAATGGATTTACTAGATTTTGCCACAAAGAAACATATTATAAATATACCATAGATCAATAATTAAATATCTATAAACAATATATTTTATTAACTTAGATAGGTGCCTAACAATATATTACTAAACTTCATGTAAAAAAACATATTGTACATTTATCATTAATTAGATTCATATCGATGATCTTATGCGTAAATTGTCTAACTGCACTTTAAGCTGAAAATGCTATCAATATAAAAAAAATCAGGCCCATATATATATATGCTAGAAAAAATATGTTAAGCGTAGTAGTTATTATTATTATTTATTTAAAAAAAAAACACTTGCTAGCGAAACAGTAAAGTAATCTGTTGTTTAATCGGTTCAGAAATTCAATGATTCATTAATTTATATATTTTTTATTTTTTTTGTTGCAACATATCAGGCGTTACCCTAATGCGTTACAACGGTGTATACATCAATATTAGTTATGCTCGATAAGCTTTTATTTTGATTATTTGAGATTAGGAAAATCTAGGTAAACATAATCTGTGATAATCGATCAGAATTATATTTATATAATAATCACTAATTCGAGTAATTAAAAAAACGGGATTTGAACCCAGGTCTTTCAAGTCAATGGTCGTTGACTTATACCATTCATATATCATGCAAAAACATCGCATATGTTTAATTTGTATTTAAATGAAATAATCTATTCTCTTAACTTTGACATATGAAAAAAATACAATAAAGTTGAACCGTCTCTAATAATTATGGACCAAAATGATTTTATTATAAAATAGTATTCAAAGCAATGTTATAATAAAAAAATGTACCTAGATGTACCTCCTGATGAAAATTTAAGTCATATAAATATATTAATTAATAATAGCATAGTTTTAATCGCTATTAGTATCCTGATTATATATAATATTATTCTGATTCTGTCGCAACATCTCAAAAACATCGAATAATCGTAGAAATGGATCTTAATAAAATTTAGTTCTATTGTCACTGAAAGCAACACTGAAGATAAATCTAGCAGTAGAGATTTGTGTCTATCCTATAAATTAGTAATTAGGACACAGTTCGGTTTTAATTAATAATAATTGGATTCTATTGTACAGTATGTTTGAGTGATTATTATAGTTAACTATGTAGATTAGATAAACACAGATATTGTAATCAAGTGCTCGCATTATTTTATTGCATGCTCATAATACTTTATGTATATAATACTTTTAACCCATTCATCGCATAATCCGAGGGATGCTCGCAGCAATATTAAAAATAATTTCAATCATTAAAAATTGAAGGGTATCATTATGCAAAATTGGCAGCCGGCGGGTACGCGCATGCGCACAATTTGATGTCGTGTGAACATGATCATTTTATTTGTCATCCGTTGCCCCACTTAATTGTGCACTCGTTTTCACAGGGTGTATTAATGACCGGGCAATTAGAGTCGTTTTACGGCCGGCCGGCGACCGTTGCAAGGCTAATTCCTATTAATTAATTACTCGGGCCGAAAATTTATTTTATCATACACGCGTCATTTTCTCTTCGGTGCTTAGGATTCCGGTGGTGTGTTGATTCACTTTTCTTTCGGGTCGAGTTTGTGAAGTGGGGTTGTGAAATGCGCTTGAATCAGGCGATGTGTGACAAATTCAGTGTTGGTTAGTGCTGGGTGCATAACCCGAGACCATGCCCACCGCGTGATCATCACTGATAAAGAGACATGTGTCGGGTCGTCTGGAAGCTGCTCACGCGCAGCATGTCACATGGACTTCAGCTGCAGTTCTTCCTGCTGCTCCTGCAGTTTCTACAGGTGAGAATTACTTATTCATATATTTTTTAAATCACCAAGTTCTATTTGTATTTTGAGCTTTTTTTTTGAACATTCTTTGTCTGAAAAATCTTTCTCCGTATTTATTTAAACATTCTTTTTTGACATAAGCACGTATGCGTGTTTATGTTTTTTTACTATGATATTATTAATTCTATATATATATATACAAATATATTTATATAAATTTATATAACAACTTAATGATCTATAAAATAAAATATTTCATAATAAAACAAGATTTACATAAAGTTAATAGAAAGTTAGTAGCTAATAAAACGGTTATAGTTATAGCAAAATTAATTTACAATATTTAGTACTTATCACATAAAAAAATAGATTGATTTTAATAACTAATGTCTTGAACTATAATTAGAATATGTTTTACATTAGTATGATTATAGATATTTATTATTCAAGTCTTACTGTTCTCATATTTTTAAAATATAGATTATTTTGTAATGATTTAACTATTCCCGAAAGTCTCAATTTATTAAGTATGTAATGAATTTTATTTTTACTTTCTACAAACGCTAGCATTATTGGCTTTACTTATATATTTCACTATAATATATATTGTACCTTATAAAAATAGGATTAAAATAAATATTTTTTAAATAAACATTATATAACTATTTCTAAGAGCAAATAGATCAAGTCTTAGTTTAGCATATATGTAATAAGTTTTATACTTTAACTTTCTATAAAAGCTAGCCTATCATAAAATATAATTGGTTTTTCTGTTGCATTTTAATAATTGTATATATGTATTGTATATTAGAAAAAAATATCCCAATAAAAAATTTAATATTTTTTAACATCATAAAAAAATGTTCCAATAAAATAATATCCTAAAAAAATACTAAAGGCAAATGGCAAACCATTACGTTAAGTATATTCACTAGTAAGCTTAGTTTGTAACTGTTTCTGTTACGTAGTGAGTAAAAATAGTAAACATGTTTACAAAACAGAACAATCAGTAAATTTAATTTATTACATGTTAGTAATTGTGGTTGATAAATATTTTTTACCCAAAAATAATTTTAAAAAGGTTGTCTATAATAATTTTTAATTGATTATAATTTATTTATTTCGTGCTTAAAAATAATTCAAGCTAAAGTTTTGGTAGTCTTAATGTTATCAGATTAATTTTAACTGTACCATTGGAAATTTTTTCATATATGAAAAATCTCCGTGTAATATTGTCAATAATGAATTAAATATTCATATTCAATTTTCAGATTTTTTGACTATACATATTTATATAAAATAAATTTAAATTCATATAAAATTTATATTAGGAGAATAATAGTATTATTAGAGTGTTTCTTAAGGTTAAATTTTCAGAGATATTTGGTGATATATATTATATATATATATATATATATATATATATATATATATATATATATATATATATATATATATATATATATATGTATATATATATATATATATATATATATATATATATATATATATATATATATATATAAAAGTGACGATAAAGTATATATATTTAATCGTTTAATAAAACGACTATATTCATATTATTAATTCTTAAATCATTTAATAATTATTTAATGTTTGCAAATTGTATTTTAAAAATGATGGATTTCATAAATATTTTTTTTTCTAAATACATGATTTTAACTGAAAAGCTAAAAATTAACCAACTTTTAAATGTGCAACTCTATCTAATACAAGCTATTAAAGTCAAATTTATGAAAGATTAATGTAATCAAATAATTTAGTTTAAATGAACTTCGCCATTTATACATATTTATTAATGCTTGCAGCTCTATACATAAAAAATATTTTTTTATATATTTCTATATATCTTTATAATTTTATTTCTACTGAATTCGTTTCTCTATTTAAAATATGTATTTTGGTTATAATCGGTCTCTTTTTAAATGCGCCACTATATTTCCTTAGTCCTATACTAATTTATATAAAAAATATGTTAAAGGATTTTTAATTCCATACATTTTTGCTTTGAAATAAATTAATTATGCTTTATATATAATATTATTAAAAAACACTCTTTCTATTGATAATTTAACTAAAATTTGATTTATGATTTTAAGAAACATTTTTAAATGTTTAATTATTATTTTATTTTTATAGAAAAAAATTTTGGTAGCTTTTTAAAATGCGCTACTTTTAAAAGCGTCACTTTTTAACTAACATCTAACACTATTTTAATAAAAAAAAATTGAGAAATAATTTAATTTCATACATTTTTGTGTTTAATTAATTTTAAATGCACTTTGCTATCAATAAATATTTATGTTTAGAATCGTAGAAAATATTTTTTAATGTATTTCTATACTTCTTTAAAATTTATTTGTACTAAATACGTTTCTAAAATTTAATGACGTATTTGGGTTATAATCGGGCTATTTTTAAATAAGCCATTACATTATATACTAATTTATTAAAAAAATGTTTTATTATCTCACATTCTGCTTAAAATCAATGAATTTATCTTAAACGATGTATGCTCCATAAAAATATTCATGCAAAACAATTATACAGATAATTTACCTATACTGGTAATTTTCAGAAACTTTTAAAAAATGTTTTACTATTATTTTATTTATATAAAATAAATTACTTGTCTATATATAACGTAACATTTATGGAAGCTTTTTAAACAGATTTATTTTAAAAGCGTCACTGTAATTTTCTTATCTTTAATTAGTTTAACAAGAAAAATGATAAAAGATAATTTTATTTTATACATAATTTATTAATCTATCTATATACATATATTTATGCTTAGAATTGAATATATATATTGTAATTTGAAAAAGCTCTTTTTAATCATGATTCTAATTTTATTAATACTATACAAAAATCTTTAATGCAAATGTATATTTTTAATGGTATTTTGGGTAAAATCAGGCTACCTTAAATGCGTTATTATATTTCTTAATTCATATACAAAGTTCTTAAAAATGTTTTAAGAATTAATTATATAATAAAAATGAACTACGTTACATTTCTAAAAGCGTCACTATAGTTTTTTTTATTTAATATTAGTTTATTAAAAAAGTTGAAAGATAATTTCATTTAATACATTTTTGTGTATGAAATTAATTCATTAATTTTAAATAAACTTCGCTACCTATACATACGTTTTCTACCTTTGTATAGCTGGAAGAAGCTTTTAAAAACTTTTTAATAAATAAATAAATTGCATTTATGATAGTATTTATTAAAATATTTGTAATGCTCCCCTATAGTTTTTTCGTAAAAAAAATTCTATTAAGATATATTATTGATTTTTAAAACTTTATATTATATATTACGATTATTAAATTGAAATGTGAATTTAGAACAGTATATTTTGTAGTCAGGCTACTTTTAAATGCACCTTTATAGCTTTTTAATTAAAAACTAATTTATTGCAAAAATTGCGTTAAATTGAAATGTGATTTGTTATGATGGATTTTTTAAACTTGACCTAACGTATTAAAAAAAAATTGAAAGGTTTTTTTGTATTTAAATTATTTTTTTTGCTGTTAAATTGTCTTTTTGATAGAAAATGATTTTTTATCGTAGTTTATGTCAAATATAATTTAGCTTAATACACTATGAATGAATAAATATTATTGATCTACGCAATATATATACATATTTAATTTAAAAATGAACGCAATTTATAATTAAGTAAATTATATTATATTGTGTGCTCTCTATTTATACGCATTTTAGAGTAAAAATGTAAAGCCTGTAATAATCTTGAACCCTAACAACTCTAAGCCAGGTTAGTAAAGATAATAACACTGATGAGTCAGAATTCTTAGAATTAAAACGTTTTCATACTGACCAACTTTCAAGTTTAAATTTTAACGAGAAAATAATATCCGAATCACTTTTCGCTTTAATATTTTGTCATCATCATGTTTTAGTGAATAATTTTAAGGTGTCATGACCTGTTGGCATTTTTTTACTACTAGTTTACAACGTGGATATCCTGATTTGACACAATTTCATTCACAGGCCAATTATAAAAATGAGATCATCCGCAAAATTTCGTCGTCGCCCGCTAACGAATTTGCTCGCGCAAAATTTGACTTTGGCCGTTGCCAAAAATACCACACAATGACAATTGGTTTTACACGAAAAAATCTCACGCCGATTAAGCCACGCGCAGAATTTCGGCCGCTTGCGAAATTAGATTATTTATATTTGAGACGGGCGTTTAGAAGTGAACTTTTTAAAGTGATATTTATCGACGTTATACTCTTTAAATGGTATTTTGTATTATATTACATATATAGTTCGGCCCAGTGCGCTACAATAAATAATTCCCGCGGACAGGTTAATTTTCCGGTTTGTTTTTTTATCGAAGCGTTTTATGTTCCAGTTTTTTTTAAAGTGCCATAAATTCGATGCCGTACGCATAACACAAATGATATTTTTTTAATGGATAAATTTAATTTGGCCGATTGGACGGCCCACGACAAACATGCTACACACACGTATAAATATACCTATCTGGTATGGTCGTTTCGTCGACGATTGAAACGTATGGTCGTATCTCTTCATTTCCTACTATGGAGATACTGACGGTTTTTTTATTATGTCAATTTATATATTTCAATATAATGTTATATGATCTACAAATCACGTTTCCTTTCTGTGGAAATCCCAGGCGGATACGTAACGCGTCCAAATTCAACAATGGTTTCCTTGTGGTGTAGGTTCATTCATGTAAATTGTATGCGAGATAAGGGAAACACCATAATAAAATATCTAACTATTTTTTATCTCAGTCAATGTTTAGTAGTATTTAATGAACACGCTTGTAACTATTTAAATTTTAAATTACATAATATTTGGATTATTTTTCAATATTATTTAGATACAAAATTTTAATGTCTCATATTTTTTATGGCATGTATGTAATAATATATTTACTTCTGTGTGTTCGGAACATGTTATCTAAATGTGTATATATTTATATATTCTCCGTTGATTTTTCAACTGGTTAAATACGTATTATAAACAAATGTTAAATTGTCACTTTGCGATTAAGGATTTTATTCGATATGTCTACTTTCTATACATATAAATTTTAATCATTTCAATAGCGAGGCGTTAGTGATCCGATCATATTATGCTTATCTTATTCTTAATTTTCATTGTACGTATTAAAAAAAACTTGTGTGTATACATACATATAAAGCGTCTCGTTATGTCATAGCGGACGTTTAATATTTAACATTGATACAACAATCGCGCGGCTGAATTAGCATCTTTTGGTAGTTTTTATTGCACATTAGGTCTGCCGTATAAAAATTCTTTGCATAAAATACCAGGCGAAGACGCGGCAATAAATCTTCTTTAATTGACAACTTTTAATAGAATCATTCTGGTTTTTTTTCTCCTCTGCCGCCGAACGCAACAAAGAGAATGACTCAAGCCGAAAATGAAGAGTAAATTTAATCGACGAATGAATTCTCTGTCCCGAGGTACAAAAGGATGTGTTCGAAGGAAAAAAAAAGTTTCGTCGAGAGACCAACAATGATCATGGCTGCTCTTTTGCGACTGTATTTTTTTGCTAGGTTTAATACGTTTATTGCGAAAAAATAGACACAATACGCGGCCGGCCGGTCTTTTCAAGACGGTTCGTTTGTCGTCGCTCCAAGGTGTGTCTCAATTCTTTTTTGATCAGTTCATTGCGTGTTTTTTGATAATTTTGTTGATTTTTATTGAAAATAACACAATAACTTATAACGATGTATATTTATATTTAAATTTAATTTTATAATTAGTTGTATATGCAGGTGGGACAACAAACATTTTACGACGAAGGAAAAATTTTTTTTAAACGTTATTTATTAATTTTATACTGTTAGTTCATGAAAATATTTTTTTATATTTCTATTCTTATAATATGCCTTTTTATTTAGCAAAACTTTAGTATTTAAAATACTATCAATTAGCAATGATATGCATATGTCTAATGGATTCTTAATTACTTATAAATAAAAAAAAATTAAATTAAAGCTTGCGAATCGATTCATTCAGCACTCAAAAAATATTCTACATATATACACACTGTTCAGAAATTACAGTTAGTAGGTAGCATTTATTAAAAATATTTTCTTGGTCCACTTTCAGCTTCGTAAAAAGATGCATATTTGAGAATACCAATCAATGCATTGTTTCTATTGCCCTACTTTTTAAATCATGTTGAAATGCAATCAACATCTCTATTCTGTTTCTAATAAATTCCATAAGTCTATAGATTTTATTTTGCTTGTTGAAAAAGAGTTCAGTCAATGTGCATATTTATAAATATAATTGGTTCTTAAGAATCTAGTATTTATATTGCATAGAATGATAATGTTTTTACTTAATATTTATACTATATTTGCGTTAACACAGTCAGTTAGAGAGCTATCCATTTTGTTATTATTCATAATTGAGCTTAGGTTTACGCCCCTATCATTAGATCCAAAACACACGGTATGGATATACGTTCAATATTATTATCATTTATATAAATTGAAATCATTACTATGTTTTTTGTATATCGAACGTATATCCGTATCGTGTGCTTTAGAGTTAATGGTAGGGGTTAAACTAAAACTTGTCATTTATTTCACAATTATGAAAAATGATGAAATGAATAGCTCACGAACTGACTGTGTGAACGCAAATAGTATTTCTAAAACTCGCGTCAGCCTGCACTTTTTATTTATTTCTCAATACAACTGTTTATATAGAGCTTTGAAAGCTCTGTGTCTGCTCACTCTTTGTGAACTTTCTGATCTAGAGTTATTTATAACATATTCATTTTACAGTGAAAAAAATAGTTTATTTTAGAATGTAAAATATTCCGATATCTTCTTTCTTACATCGCTTTGCTTAGGAATTGATCAAAATAAATGTTAGTCGAAAGGAGCAAGGTCTAGAGAATAATGTGGATGAGATAGCTACTTAGGGGCGCGCAATGTCGTGTTGTAGTATAATTTTAATTCGTGTTGTAGAACAAACGATCTAGCTGATCACAATAGAAGCTCGCTGTTAATGTTTAGCCAGGCTTAAAAGTTTCGTAATGCACAATTTATTTTCAATCTCACCATACATATAAAATAACTTTTTTTACAGTGAGTCTGGTTATCAAGGTAGATTTTGCTACTTAACCTCTAGATAAGCAACATATTTTAGAATGATTATTGCCGTACAACACGCATTTCTCATCTCCGGTTATCAAATGATTTAGAAAAAGCGACCAGATCCAAGATCTAGAAGCTTGTTTGTGTGAAATCCATACATATTCTTAATGTGGCTATGTATTGTTGAATCGGACTGGATTAATTTCTAGACCAGCTGATAGATAGTTAAAGTATAATTTACATTTCTATATCCAGGACATCATCGTCTATCTTTGCTGGTCTCTCACATTTCCCATTCGAAATATTTTAAACCATCTTTGTCATTTACGGATATTTAACGAATCATCTACCATTTTACAGATGTTTTTAGTGATTTTGATTTTTATTTTTTTTTTCAATAAATTCATAAAACATATAATTTTTTATAAATTGTTCACTTGGTAAAAATTCTGCCATTGTAAATTTTGGAACCTATTTTTAAAAAAAATGTGCACCAACATAGATTATTAAATATAAGTAGAACAAGCCAATTTTAACTTCATTTTTTGTGTAAACTGCGCTAAGAAAAAATATTTTTTTTCTTGCTGAATTTAATTACATATTTATGAAATGACTTGAATCATACGTTTATTTTTAGCGATGATTTGATTTATAAGTTG
Organism: Plectrocnemia conspersa; assembly: GCF_051122295.1. Classification (NCBI taxonomy): domain Eukaryota; kingdom Metazoa; phylum Arthropoda; class Insecta; order Trichoptera; family Polycentropodidae; genus Plectrocnemia; species Plectrocnemia conspersa. The sequence goes on from NW_028277174.1 coordinate 22,423,755, forward strand.
TTGATTGCTTATATGATACATGCTTGAAACATATATGTGAATCTGAAATATTGACTAAAATGACAATATCAAACATTTTTTTAGAAGTTTGGTTGAACTCAGTTTAGGCTGTGCTTATAGAAAAAAAGTTTAGCAGTTGTATGTTCTATTACTCTCCTGTAAATAATTAGCAAAATGTAACTAACCATCGCTTGTACTCAACACATTTTCTCTTTTTAATGTTTTTTTGATTCTTAGCAATTATTATTTATAAATCACAGTGTAACAAAGCGCAAAACTATTAAGTAAATAAATTAAATACAATATATAACTCACGGGGGAAATTGGTCGTTTACACGGCCAATTAAAACGCTCGCCTCAAATTATACAAAGTTACACACTTTATCTCTCGTTTCTCATCTGAAATACAATTTGCATAATTGAATAGACCGCAAAAGCAAAAAAATACGTATTTTTATAAATAAAATGCCATATCTGAGAGAGATATAATTTATCCCAGGACTCACATTCGACCCAATGACCCCCGACATGGACTGTCACGATGCCCACTATCAAATATTACAACATTGTTATTTTACATATATACACACATACATTTATTGTATAATGCACAGATACGACTGTGGGGTTATCTAATTCACGTAGGTGTATTCGAAACCGGGTGCTTAATTACTATTTCATTCAGACAGGACCGACTCTCATCTCTGATAGCGTTATGTGTGTGTTTTTTTATGTTGTTTAATTAATTGTGACGATGACGGCGATGACGATTGTTTGACTTTTAGAAAGCGTATCCTTGTCAATTGCGATGACCTCTCAGATGACCGTTTATATGCAATATAAATATACTACACTGTGGTTACCCGTGGATGAGAAAATGCATTCTTGTATTTTTTTTATTTTATTTATTTAAACTATAAAATACCTCTGCCTTGGCTTGTTTATGTATCGACCGTCGTATTGTAGCAATTGGAATTATGTGCACTATTTGAGCTACTTGATTGTATAGCAATACCGTATAATGTATAGGTATTGGTTAGCCTTTATAGTCGAATGAAGAGTTGTTATTATATTGTAGAAGAAAATCGAATAAAATCTTATTCAATTAGATTGCAAATGGCAATATAAATGAAAATTGAGAGTAACAATTCAAGACGTGCCTCACACGTTTTATTATTCTAACCTTTAATCAATAATTTATATTTGAATGTAAATACATATGTAAACATATTAATACTATAACCAAAATTACAATTTTTTTTAATATTTATATAGGAAAAGTTAATATTTTTTTAAAAAACATGACCAATCTCTCAATAGCTAATTATAAATATTAATTATAAATATCACTATAAAGTAAATTAAAAAAAGTATGATAAATAAAATGGGTTTTAAATAACCGAAATTTGTTGAAGTCGATCTTCATTAAAAAAATCCATATTAATTTGATACAATTATTTGTTTCAATTCGCTCAGAATTCTGTATAGAATTAGAGACTCGAAAGCTTTTTGTAAAGCTGTTAATTTGCATTACCATTAGATGTCTAAAAATAAAATACACAATATTAATTATATTAAATCTAAAGACGTGTTGTTTTTTTTATTTATTTAAGAGACAAGTTCGATATATTTATTGCACCATTAATTGTATAAAAAAATAAGTTTTCTGAAATTCCTTGCATTTCAGTAAGCTCAACAAATGTTTGTAAAAATTATGGCTCTTTTAATAATGTATTACATAAAGATTTTATCTAAAATTATATACAATACAATTGTATTTTACTTTTAGGCTTTTGCGTATATAATGAAACCATAAAAGAACAATATGTATTTATTCTACTAATATAAAACTTTGATACACAATTATAGATGCAAACAAGTCACTGTTTAGTGATATAAGCACAAGTGTAATAAATCACATAGTGGCTATAACTAAGTCTTTCAATTTACACACTTCATTAGCCATAAACGAACCATCAGCCTTTCTCTCTTTATGCACCGAGAACAGGTAGTAATAATTGTGTTTTATATATTTTTTTGAAATAATTAAATCATATAAGAAAACTGATGTTGTATCGAATATGCAGTGTACAGCTTTTTATATGTTATATATTTAAAGTATATTATACAAACTATGGGTGGTCGCTTCTCAGATGATCACAATACATTTTTCTTATAAACTTATAAATAAATAAATAACGCACGCACAGTATGCGCATGCGCGTCTCATTCAAGTCGAAGCAAATCTTCGATTCGATTCCTCAGAATTGTACATTGCAAATAAACTTCTCCGACTTAATAACGCCGAGACAATGCATCTTTGCCGACAATTTATCAAACCGGATAAGCGACATTGAACCGCGTACCTGCGATACTCTTAATCGTCCTCTTGAACGGTTTCAATTAAAACTTGAAGCCAACGGAAGCATTACACAAAGAAAATTCAATTTATTTGTTGTGTTATTCTGTTTAAATCATAGATCTTTGAGTAATGACGGCTAATATAATATAGCTATATTTTTTTAATTTTATGATTTGACGCTGACGTAACTGGCTTTTTACTTCTTAATCTGACGACCGCATCGGACAATTTTAATAAGCTGGATTACCTAGGCGAGACGATAAAAAAAGTAATGTTCGGACGGTCAATCAAACTAAGACGAATAAGGGCATTAAAAGATTTATTTCATTGTATGGTTCGACGTGTATAAATCTAATATAAAATTTATATTCGGAAGTTAAACGTGTGGAAACTGCATGTTAAAAGTTTATCGTCAATAAAATAATAAAATTTATTTATTGATTCATCAATTATTATTTTAAATAAATTTATTTAAGAAAAAAAAAAGATAGTTGGATAGGTCAGATTTTTTCCTGCGATCGATTTTTCACGTGAACCGTAATTAATAGTGTACGGTCGATAATCTCCGTAAGCGCGCTTATATAACTCTCCGTTAATGCTTCGTTCACGATGTTTTATATATGAATTACCAAAAAAAAAGAACGGAAGATAAAAAATGTATATTAATACGAAACACGTTCCTCTGCTACATTTCTCTTGATATCGTTTATCTGGCGCAGCAGCTTTGCCCGTTTGGTGGAATTTTAATTGGAGTATTCGGTCGAAACGGTGGATTTTAGAACGTGTGTGTTTTTATGACTTAATTCGTGTAATATGAACAAAATTATGTACGTAAAACATGTATTAAGCTTATTTTTTGGATATGCTATATCAATAAATGATCTATCAATTTATATTTCATTTAAAATTGCATATATTTAAAGCGAAACAATATTCTACCATAGAGTTAAAAAAACGATTATTTCAAAGATTTTGCGATATGCAGATTTGAACAAAATTACTTAATCTTATATAAATATCGAAAGTAAACATATTTTGATAATAATCCTTTTTTAAATAAGTGCCGGAGCACTGAACTTACATCCACCCCCCCTCCCAAATTTTTTCGTTTTTTTTTTTAAATAGCAAATATTGATATTTTAAAAATTTTTTTTTTTTTTTTAATATTTTTGTGAGAATAAAAAACTTATTTCAACATTTCAGTAATATATTATAGAATTTTCCTAAGTTCGCGATCTTATGTCAACCGAGGTTGCATTCCCCTGAATACGGTCTATAGATTAGGTCAAAATTCAAAAGAAAAGGCAATCGGCTGCAAAAGTGTTTGTATGTCACAGAAGAAAGATTCTGTGTTGTATGTTAATGACTTTGTACAAACAACCTATAGAATTGGATTGCCTATTGTTACTTTGATTCTTTTGTGTTACGCGGGCGCAGATAGGAACAATTTTTTTCAGTTTTGATTTGTTGTGAAATTTCTGGTACATTTTAAAAATTTCGAACTTTATAAAATGTACAGGAGCGCGCTCCTGCCTCTGAAAAATGTGCCGGAGCGCTCTGGCCTACAAATTTTATTCTAGCTTCATAGCTGTCGCCGAAAACATTCGCGTGTTTGGCAAGTTCATTGAGAAGCTGGATGGCTCGTGCAAAAGAAGCATTCTTAGGCAATGAACAAGAATAAGGGACGAATCACGACTCTCTAGAGTAGTCTAAAACTCGCAGAAAACATCGAAAGTTTTTTAGTGCGATGCATTACTATAGGCACGGATTGCGCTTAGAGCCAACGAATTGGGATCACAGATAAGAGAACTTTCACATTCTCTGAAGTATTCCTGGTGACATGAGATCGTAGTTTTCTTAGCTAAGACCCGTAAAGCTTGAAACTCTACTAAGACGAGTGAGCTTTTCGTTGCTTTCCAAACTTTGTGAAAGTATTGTAAAACAATTTGGGTATACCCTACCGCCCGTGCGGTCTTATTTTCTGAAAGAAAATTTGGCAAACACACAGTAAAGATCGTAACATAAAACAGGTTATATAATAATTCATATTATAAATTTAGTAGAAGTGACACAAAAAAGGTCTCTGAGAGAGTGTTTGTTTCATGTATTCCTATGATGATCCCTTTATAAGAGATTTTGTTGTTCCTATTTCAGTAAGACGACCGATTACAAAAGGGTGGCATTTGATTAGCTTTTTTTAATCTGATTGCGGTTGGCCGCTAGAGCAGGTTATAAACGTCCGTTCAGACGGCAGTCCAAATTGCACGTGTAATCCATTTTTAAAGCATTTGCTTTAAATAATTTATGGCGGGTACTTTGACTCAATATGCAAAAAGTTTTTCTCACGGTGGTGTCCAATTTTATTATTGCTAATATGTTCTTGTCTTAGTCGTTTAAAATCCGTTTTGTACATTTCTAACCGACTGGTTCTGTCACTAGCATTTATGATTTAATTTTGTAATACTCTATTTTGTAATTTTGCAACATCATTTAAGTGGGGCAATATATTGTAGAGTTTTTGCCATATGTTAAATGCATATTTCTAAGTTTTTTTTTACAAAGTTAAAAGATAGGAGTTTTTAATACACATATTCTGTTCTAATGCTTTATATATTGGTAAAAAAATCTCGGAATATTTTATTGGTATTAAAAATACATAGAACTGAATGCAAATATGTATGTGAACTGCATGATTTAGGTAAAAGCATAAGTAAAATAGAAAAGGTAGCTTTTAAAAAAAAATTCTTTCAAGATATTTTTTGAAACGTTGCTGCATATATTGCTTACCTGCAACCGTTGACTTCTACTGCTTTAAACTATTTTACATTGTTTTAAGAATTCCTTGATCTCATTCGAGACGGTGAGGTATGCTCTGCGCATTGTCGTAGACATTTTGAAAAGAAATCTGCGCGAACATCTTCAGCGGTATACGGTGCAGCCTTCGCACACACGAATGCGAAATTAATTCCGTATTCAAGCGAACGAAACGTTAAAGATCATCTCGAGAAACAAACAATGGAGGATGGACTAACAAGCGCCCGTTGACTTCCTCATGCCGAGATTTCGAACGAGATTTTCGAGACCGTTTGCCATAATCCAGCAAAAAGCGTTCTGAAATTTCATTTATTATACTTTTACATAACAATGCAGATCCAAGCTTGAATTTTGTATTAATAATACAATTTTATTTAAATATTTTACGTGAAATTGAGGTTGAAGCGTAATATGATGCCAAGTAGTCAATTAGTATCGAGTTTCCCAACTGCAACTAATCTGATATCGTTCATTGATTCGGAAAATTTTAACACCGTGTAATTTTGATATAGTACATCTGTATTGTATTACTTGTTTATATTTTTAATCAATGATTTCCATTCAGAATTTTGTAATAATATTTCATGATTATTTTAAATAAATTTAATATAAAGGATAAACAAATATTTATATTAACTTAATCAAAAAGATACATGTCTAATGTCAATGCAATAAATTTTCTTATATTCTATGTTAAAATTTGATTTTTAATTGCAACATATCTGATGTTGAAAATAATGTTACATTAATTTCTAAATACTAAATTAATGTAGAGTATGTTTTTCTGAATAAAGATTATAAACATACGTTGACATTTTTTATGACATGGTTCAAACTAACCATTATATAGCCTGTTTAGGTAGGTTCGACCACATTCGATTATTTTATTTCTCGCCCTTATAATATACCTGAACTTTTTGAAAGGTTAATCGCTTCTCTATTCATATTTAAATGATGTTTTATGATGAATTCGCCACGGCTCCCGGTCGGTTTGCGGTCCCAGTCGACGCCATTCAATCGGCCGCGACCCGCCGACAATGTATCGGTATTATACGCGCGACCGATGATGTGCGTATCCTTCTTATTAAATAATAAAATACGCCGTAAAATTTTACAATAGCCGTTCGAGTATAATGAAGTGAGGTGGACCCTCGAGTCCCACCTTCAGACCTTACCCCAATTTATCGCAGCTTAATGGCCCCCATAAACGTGGTTACAAATTATACTGCCGTAATACATACAACCGTTCATTATTGGACACTCGCGAAATACTGTGAGAATGTTGTTAGCAAATTATCATATTGCCAATGAATATTTTTGATGAGGAAAATGTTCTCTCAGATGCCTTCTGAATATATTTTACAATGTAACCGTTGCATATAACGTGAATATGATATGATTCAGATGTGTGTTATTTTAAAATGTTTCCAAAGACATGAATTTATTTAGAATAATTGAAACCATTTAAAATACGTATATGTATTTATATATTAATTTCACTTGCATTCGCTTAGTCGTGTAATTGAGCAAATTCCCACAGATTTGCGGAAAACCGGTCGTTAAGTTGTTTTATAAATATATCAATTATTATGATTTGCTTGCAATAATTAATAATAAAAAAATGTAATATATCAGCGCAATATTTTATAAACCTAGTTTATGTAGTTGATAAAAGTTCGTTACATTACTCTTAAACTATGTATTATATTGAAATACACATGGTTCAATAAAACTGCTAGAGTATATCTCTAAATAAAATCTTTTCACACATTTAATATTTATTTATGCTGTAAATATCAATGTAATACCATAAAAGAATAATGTACACAATAAGTGTGTATGAATTAAATCTGATTTATAAGGATATGGTTAGTGGTGTTCATAAAATAAATTTATGTATTAATGCCATCATGATTAAAAGAGAAATTGCATACTGCACGACAATTAGTTTTGCTAACCAAAGATGCACGATTGTAATAGTTGCTTGACACTAATTTATTAAAATGAAATGAAATTCAATAAATAACAATAGGTAACTTATCAATTTTAATTAAGATTAACTAAATAAAATGATACTTTAAAGTTTAGGATTTATATATTATTTATATATATATTAAAAATTTTATAAAATATATTATTTGTATGGTGTTATAATATATGTATCTATTTTTTTATATTTTAACGTTTTAAAGCCTTTGAACAGTAGTTAAAAACTGTTTTTAAATTGATTATAAAAACATTATACATAGAAATATCACTTTTATCTTAACTTTTCGGTTTTTATTTTAAGAAAGATAACAAACGTGTTTTATTAGATTAGAAATCATAAGTGCAAAAATAAGTTATTTAACAAATAATAACTACCCTCTTTTGAAATCTTCATACGAGATCAGTAAAATGGTCTTCTTGTTAATATTAATAAATACTCATTTATATCATGTAATTAATTTCATAAACTTTTTCTTTAAAGTCTATATTACAAAATTTAGATTAATTAAAAATGAATGTAAAATGTGTATTTCATTTTAATAAAACATTGCAACGTTTTTAAGGACGTTGTAAAGGACGACTAAAGAAACTGATTTTTAATACTTTTTACGTTCTAATATCACTTCTCTTTCATTATAAATCATTTAATTAGTGAAAAAATAAGTAATAACAAAGAATAAATACACTTTTTAAAAAAAAATATTCCTAAATTTTTCATACAAATTTTTTTTTCTGTACATCTTATTATTATTATTTGGCCATGATCATTACACAATTTAAAGAACTTTTTCAATCAAATCTATGTTACAAGAATGAGATGATATTTTTCCACGCCATTTTTTTAAATTTAAAACTATTAAGACATACTAGTACAGATAGTGTTACTTTACAAATTTCCAACAGTTTATGTTGCAGCTTACTAATTTACATAAACAGAAATATTTACTTGTTGCTCCATGACGTCCGACAGAAACACGATGCTGTATTTTAAGTCTAATTTATTCTCGTTTATTTATATTTATATATTTTTCCCAATTTTTATTAAAAAAATAAGCAGTGAAGTTTTGATCATTTTTACTACTTCACTTCTATTTTTTTGACCGATATTATAAAAATATTATTTAATGGCATAAAAGTTTCGCGCCTGCTTTTTTGTGCTTCGTAATTTTCGGTAACAATTACATAAATAACAGTTTTGAGACTTTTTGTATTATTCATGGAGTTTTTGCGCTCATAATGTGTATTTTAAAGCTCGAATCGTACCTCAGAAGCGCCATTTTAATTAATGAAATGGAACGTCAATTGTGTTTTTGTGTATTTTATTGCTCTTAAAAAATATCATCTTCACTTTAATAAAACTAGTAAAAACCTATTTAATAAAATGGACTTTTCTAGTCTGAAATTTAAACCGAACAACAGTTTACAACTGTTCTTCGGTAAAGTCTGTGATTTATGCTTTTGTGATATTTTTATTACTAGCGTTGAGTTAAAATATTAATAATTTGTGTACCGATAAGTGTTTGACATCTTCGTTTAAATTTATAGTAGGTTTAGATATTATACTTAAAAAAGCGCCATGGTTCAATATAATAATTTTAATGACATATGTTCCAATTATATTGTATTTGAATTGGCCAATTCTTGTGATAATATTAAATAAAGTGATGTTGATATATTATTTTTAAAAAGTTTCACTACTTTGATTAATTAACCTTTTTAGTGCCAAGCGAAATTAGTATGCTAAGAATGCTAAGCATTTTTCATGTTTTTAAAAATATATTTAAATAAATATTACTGAATATTTTTTGTGTCAACTACAATTTATTAAAGGAACAAAATAAAATATTGTTTATCAAAGTCAGTACTCAAAAAACTTATTTCATAATATCACAAAAAAAAATACATAACTAGGAACGGACATTCAAAGGGTTAAAACATAAGTGAATATGTTAGTGCGCCTTTAAAATATTTAAATTTTGGGTTTATATTCTTGCAAAGATTGAGAAAATCGGTTAATAAAATTCCGCATGTATTTTATTATTTTGATATGCTAACACGAGTCGTGTCTAACACAATAAGTTCATCAGTGACAATGAATGTACTTTCACTCTTTTTTATTATTATTATGAATGTCAATATTTGCTTGTTTAAGCCGTAATTCATTGCCATAAAAAGAAACGAGCTAGCACAGAATTTCATTAGCAGTTTCTCTGTTTGTACAAAATAAACAAGATTAGAAATTGACACAGCCATTTAAAACATACACTGTAAATAAACTGCCTCGTTACATGGATCCTATTGAAAAGAAAAAAATAGTTAACTGAGTAAAAAGCGCTTTCATTTTTACTAGTCTTGTAATTTTACTTTTCGATTATCATTCGTGAATAAATTGAATATCGTTCACATGTCTTATCACAACCAAAGGCTTAGTAATCTCAAGTGCGTAAAAAATGGCCGCGTTTCGGTATCGAGGCTGAGAAAAAGCACGGCAAAAAGTAGGCGTCGATTCGCTTAGAATGCTCGGCGGGCGCCCGCTTGCCTTGCATTCTAATTCTGGCAAGCAATAAAATGCAACGAGATCGTGTCGATGCTGCGATATATTATATACGTACTTACTATGCGCATCCGTGTTATGAATTAATCATCGGTGCACCGGTGAACTTGGAAACGCTTTCATGGCCGCTCGGCGTGTGGTGGCTGCTTTATGCTGAATTCATGCATTATGCAAGCAATTAATGGCGCAGAGCGGTTGACGCCGATCATAACTGTATAATTGGGCGACATTGATCGGTGATTTATCGCCGATGAGCGAGCCCATTGATGTTTGCCGAACGATATGTACCAGTGCGTATGCACGCAGCCCGTGCACGTTCGATGTGGTTGGAAAATTTCTCGTTAATTGGCCGGGCGACATGTAATTTTCTCCTATAATGCGACGTGCAATAGGTGCTTTACGCGGTTTCAATGCGACATTTTTTATGTTTGATACAAGGTAGTAAATCTTGCATGTGAATAGTGTATTGCGTTCAATTATAAGATACGTGTCTAGTGTAAACTCTGGTGTATTTTATAATGTCATATTATAATAGACAGGGTGGTTGCTATATCTAAGACCACCTTTAGCTACTAACTTTTCCTGGCAGTCTTAATATATTTAAATATTTTTATTTAAAACAAGCAAAAAATATTGTATAATTATATATATATATATATTGTATAATATTGTAAATATTCTTTGTGAAAAATATTTTGCTGCATAACGCGAAATTTGTCATTTTTCGCAAAGATAATGTCTAATAATATAATATTTATTATTGAAATAGTAAGCAAAGTTCTTAACACATAAAATTTAAATCATCGTAACACATTAATTTTGCACTTATTACTAATAGATTAGAGAAAATGTAGTGATTTTGCTAAGAATTTTCATAGTAAACTATTTATTATATTAAAAAAATATTCCGATCAAGTAAAATAATGAAATACATATTAATTATATAATAAATTAAGGTCCATTAACATTTTAATAAAATTAACAAAAATATTTACACTACGCTACTAATTAAACCTTAACATGGCGTCGGTTAAGGTTCATAGAAAAGTGCATTTTTAATATCTTAAAATTTGATAAAGAACTTAAAAAAGATGTCTGTTACTGATTTTTTCTGATATGAATAATGCATGGAATTCATTATTAAAAAAACTTCAAATGCCTAGGAGCTTTTTAGAGCTTTCTTATCGAATTTTAATAATTTTTTTATTTTTTCTATAGAACCAATATTTCGCATTTTTCTTATCATTTATTTTCCATGATTTTACTATTATTTAAATAGTATATATTATTTTTAAATAGCAATTAAAATATATTTTTTTAAATAAATCTATACATTAGTAGCAAAGTATTCAATATTTTAACTTATTTGAATAGTAAACGATAAAATATTTTACCTTTCAAATATATTAGTAAAGTTATAAAGATGTTTTAAAAAAAATAGTTGAAGTATCATGACTATCTATTTTTAGCATAAATGTTTTAAGCTATAAATCAGTACGATGATTCATTTTAATTTTTCTTGCTCTCGAATTTTTTTTTTATTATGATAATAAAAATAGTACTACCAAAAATTATTTGACATTTTCGTATTAACTTAAAAAAGTTAAGAAGGTCTACAGTTGCACATTGGAACTCACATATGTGAGAAATTTACGGAATTTTGGCAAATTAAAAGTGTTTTTTATCCCCCCCGTTCATTTTATTTGTCAGCTATTAGTTGTTATGGCAATTGCTGTTAAAGTAAATCAAATGTAATAAAATATTTCAAAGAAAAAAAAACGACTACCTGCGTTGCTGTGTAATATACATTCAGTATTTTTGTTATTATTGTTCTTATCAATTTTTTTTTATATTCCAACAATAATACTTTATTAACGAATACCTTAAGAATAGTTCAACCAATATTAAAATACCGAATAATTAAAAAATGTCAAATATACATATAGTCCATCCAAGACGTTAACGCTCATCATCGTTGGAAATAAGGGTGCGTGTACGCATGCATATATACATATACAGTTTCCCGCGAATTTGCTTACACCGATAAGAGAACGTTACCAATACTAAATCAGGGCTGTTTTAAGGGTAGGATGACCATACGTTGGAAATTGAATTAAAATTTTTAATGTGTTATATTTTTATTATAAATTATTGTCATATGTAATTTTGTAATCAATACAACAATTCCTGTAATATTCTATTGGTATTTTTTTAAATATTATATTAAACAGATATTCAACCTGGAGAGTAATTTCAAAACTGTCAACAGGTTTTTGAGTTAAATATGTATATAAATAAACAAAATAAATAAGAAAGTGATATTTTACACTTTCCTCAACAAATTAAATTAAAAAAGTGAAAATTAAATGCACTTGTAATTTCACATGGTCACCCTATTATATTTTCTCACCAATACTGTGACGATGAGCGTTCATATCTTGGACGGACTGTACATATATAGTATTCGAATATATTTATATTTTCTTTAGGGTTTTGCCAAATTTAATCAATTATCGTTCATCGTTAGCCGTAAATTCAAAGATTTTTGCACAATAAAAAATAGCTAGATTGCTAAAATGAGACGTAAATTCGGGAAACTTATATGTGCGTCATTCGTTTTTTTATAATAATAACTGCTAAAAATATGACTAGTATTAATTAAGCTTTAACGTTCTAAAATTGTTAAATTAATATAATAATAAAATTCAATGAGGTTTTTATTTTAATAATTTTAAATATATGTTTATATTAATTTATTCAAATAAATTATTTTTCTGAAGTTTCTCAAACTTCATTCCGCTTATTGCTGTTGCAATACTTCACATACATGCTTATCTAATGATGCAAAAAATAATTTATTTGAATAAAATAAATTATAAGGTTTCTTAACATGTTTTTATAGTTGTGACTATTTTATAAAAATGATGTAAAAATGCAGTTATTCAACTTCTATTTTATGTATTTATAACTGTCGTTAAAGTAGTATTTTCTAACAAAATGTTTTTTTTTCTCTTTATATATATATAAAAAATATTTTAATAAAATATATAAAATTAAAAGGATCTTTTATACACAAATCCAAATTTTAATGAACATAGTTTCTTTAGCTCCTTACCAATATATTATATAACTTTTGTTATATTGACTTATTGTAGCAAAGCGACAATATAATTTTTTTACATATTTTTTTATGAGTATATACTTTTTTATTTTTTTAATATTTATTGCTAGACTATATTTATATATTTGTATTTGTAATATTACTATTGCTTATAAAACAATCCAAAAATGTGAACTTCTCTTTATTGTTGGATTAGAATGATTAGATGATGACTTTCGTATAAAAAATGAGAAAATCGAAATATCTATAGATTATAAAACACTTATGATGTTTTCAATTATTATATATTTTAAATATTTGTATCACTAATGTTATTTTAGTTAAAGAACACCTTTTGATATAGTACAAATTGATACTATTGAGTGAACTTTTTACCAGGTTTTATATAAAATGCATAGATTCTGACTTAATTTAAATAAATTTATTACAAACATAGATAATAGCGTAACGAGCTGCACCTTAAATTATTATTAAATTTTATTTAATAATAATAATATGGTATAATGATTATTTAAAACTAAAAATGAAAAATCACCGATTGGGCTGTGATCAATTTTTGTGTACGAGTGTTTTAAACATACATACATTCAAGAATTGTAATTGGTATATACTTCATTATATTTAAAATAAATATGTTTCGATACTTTTTGATTATAAATCACATACAGTAGACCCCCCAATAACACAGTAATTTGAGGACGTGCTATTTGGGTGCGTGTAGTTGGAGGAATAGACAATACGTATGAATCAGGCGCGTGATGTGAGATATCCTTTCTTTGGCTCGCTCACACATAAGTAACGATTGTCCCCAATTTACCGTACTATTGGGGGGTCTACTGTATATTTAAAAAATATGTAATACATAATAGTAGCAAAAATATCTAATAATCTTAAATCACTAATATTTACTATAGTTTTATATGTAGAGCAATATATTAATTTATAATTAATTTGAAACTCGTAGATTTCAGAGTAAATAATATACTCTTACATTTTATATTATTATTATCATCATCATCATCATCATCACCAGATTAAAAAATGATCAATTCACAAGCCGATATAGTTCATGCATATTATTTCAAGGCCTACCACTTTTTCAACATTCGATGCATAATACATATGCACATCGTAAGATCGTTGCCATAAATGGTCATATTTATCCACATATATGCTATTTTTTATATCCACATGTACATACGTGCATGTCATCTGATATAATATGACAGTTTCATATAATATTCAAACGCCATCCGAATTCCATCGTGTTCTCGCTATGTTCTGTCCGAATACTAAACAGTCAACCGCCTTAACAACCCATACAATGTCCATATTCTATCCTGTTTAAAATCACATTAGACATTAGACTAAGCGTGAGTCATCGCAGCTAATGATTGATGATTTTCGTTACATTGCGTGGGCCATGGCGAGAATTTGACAAAGAGTTAATTCGAAGACTCTTTTTACGATTCATAAATCAGTCGTCGCCAAAGGGTGGCTGGCTGCTGAGGAAGCCTTCAAGTGGTTACCACTTGTGTATATACTAGATTATAGAATGCGCTTTCACACGATTACACAAAACAGACGCTCGTTAAAAAAGTCAACGTACAAATAAATAAATAATAACGGCAAAAAACAACGCTCGTTTAATATTTCGATCACAATCTGACCGCAAACGGGACCATAAATCAATTGGTGGACAGAGAATGAAAAAAAAACTCACGACATTAGACATTATATTGTAAGTATACAATGACTAACTGTGTGTGTTTTATTTTTTTTTTCAATATTGGTAAGCCAATTTTGCGTAAATCTGATGTGACATTTAAAATGCAGTGTAATTTATGGCGTGTAGGTAAAACTCGACCGAGTTTTACTGTCAAAATATATATATGTAAAGCAACGTGTCTGTTTTAGATCGCGTTAATGATTGAATATGTGTCTGAAGTTTTGTAATTGATTCGATAATATATGGGCAGTTAATTAAATTGACAATTTGACAACCCTTTCCAATTATATTTATTGTTTAATATATATGGAAGTAATAAATATATTTCCGGCAGCTATATATATACATCATATACCGGTTTTATTCTCAGCGGTGAAATCGAATTTTTATCATAAAAATTATAATACTAATAAAAGTCTGTATTGAAACATCAATCAATTAAATTGCTGTGTGTTATTATTGTGTAGATCTACTATCAATATAAGGCTCCATTGTAATTCCAGCGAAATAAAGTAGTCATTACTATTGAAGGTAATTCAGATGATTTCCTTATGATAGATATAAAAAAAAAATTATACACAGAAATTCAAATACTATCCATTGCTAATTAGCACAAAATATATTTTGTGCTAAAGACATGTACTCAATAAATCCAGTGTAGAATGCAATGAAAAATCACTTTACTATAAAAACCACGAGTGACTTTTGGAATATATATCATTAATATAAATTTATAGCATTTATAAGCTAAGGCTTTAATTAATATTTTTAAATCAGTCTCATTGACACTAAACAACATTTTAATGTCACGTTGCTACACCTCCACATTTTTATGACGTTAAGTTGATCATATAATTGTAAGAATATAATCAGATCTACATATTTTTATATTATTTTCCATAATAAACAACTAGTGTATACAAGTATTTTAAAATTATGCTAAGTTTGCCCTTTTTTTATCTTACTTATTATATTATTATTGATCATAAACGATACAAATATGTAACCTATAATATACATCGAATAAATATGTAATTTATATTTTTATTTTGTTACAGTGTGCGCAATCGTCGGGGTTCTTCGAGCTTCAAATCCTCGAAATGTCTAACCCTCGTTCGGCTTTGGCCAACGGAAATTGTTGCGGGGGTACTCCAGGACCTCCCTGCGCCATATCCTGCAGGACATACTTCCGATTGTGTCTTAAAGAGTATCAAACGAGCGTTACTGCCGGAGGTTGCTCCTTTGGTAACACCACAGCACCCGTATTGGGAGACAGTTCCTTCACGTTGTCGAATCCGGACAAAGCCAGCATGCTGTTGCCATTCACGTTTCGATGGACGGTAAGTCGTTTTTATATATTTTCTTATTATCTGTATTTTTTGTATCGGCGCCAACACGATTATATTGCTTTTGACGTAAATTTTTGTCTTCTGAGAAGTGATAATTGTTTTTTTGCGCTCTCTTATTGACCAAAATTCGGTTTAAATATATTTTAATCAGCTTCTTATACTAGAAATCTATAGTAATATCGGAAAGTATAATTGCCATAACTTTAAAACATAGTATAATATCGAAATGTAGACAAACTATGGAGCAATGTGTGAGATGCGATGTCTGTCTGTACTTATTTTTCCGCTCATCTGAGTTGGCATAGTTTGTATTTTGCACGTGACCTAATTAAAGTTATAAAATTAAAATTAGTTTCAAAATTTTCATTGACGTTTCGCAACTGTCAAATTGAGCAACATATTAGCGCCTATCAGATAAATTTATATTTTCGCTATTAGAAATATATATCTACTGGTGAAAATGTATTTGGAATTCACTAGTGAAAATATTACTTTAACAAAAAATACACATTCGGTGTAACATTTATACATCGGATGTTAATAAGTAACGATAAGTATATAAATATATATATAACTACATATAGAATAGTTGAAATCATATAATTTTACTAGCACCTGCCAGATAATTTATATTTTCACTGGTGAAAATATATATCTATTGGTGAAAATGTATTCCAATATGATTTTATTGAAATGATATATTTTAAAAAATATTTTCGAGATTTATTCGAGACTGTTTTTTCTAGATTTTCTTTTATGAATAAGCTCAGGAAAATAAATATATTATTTATTTATTTTTCTGCATTAAATCTAGTTTCCAAATTACCGATAATACAATATATAAAAACATTAAATTTATATAATTCAGCTGGTGCTGTTGTTGCTTCTTCTTTAGGTATTCGACATGAATTTTCAGATTGAATTCCTAAATTTACTGCTACTAATTTACGTTCGTAGAATATTTTCTCTCATGTCAAATTTTTTTTAAACGTTCAAAAAGCAATAAAGTAATAATAATTTCTAACAAATTTTAACACATTCGGAGCCGCGTCAAAAAGCTTTGAATAATAATGTTTATTGTGAAAGTACATAATACCTAGAAAGTAGGTGCTTTTGAAGGCAATGTTCCGCTCCTTTTATTTCTTGTAAAATATATATAAAAAAATGTTTAAAGGAACTTCTACCTGAAATACATCTTAAACAACTGTAGTTTAGCTCAGATTCAATATTTAAAGTCGGTTTTTACTTTTTATTAAATATATTTTGCTACAATTTTGCCAGAGGGTCCCGGGAGTTTGTCCCCTCTCCCTTTCCTCTGGGCAGGCTTGGTCATAACCATCAATAACGTCGATATAAATCAGTAAATTTCCGATTGCTAATATTAATCGGTCAATACCAAAACTTATTTATTTTTTCATTACATCATTTATACTTAGTATATATGAAAATTACTTTGTAGTAAATTTTTAGTTGCAACTTTATAATTCATAAATGTATATTATTATTTTCTGACTGAAAGCAAATTTTGACCTTATTTAAAAAAAAATAAGATTCATTATAGAACAATTTATAATAAATCAGCCAAATCTATTTAAGATCAGAACTTAACACGGCTGATTAAAGAACATTTTAAAAGCTATTTAGTAGTAAGATTTTATCTTAGATATCGTACCTTTCATTTTTAATGAACACATTATTACAGCGATGATATGATTTCGTTATTACGCCAGAGAGAGCGCATTGAATCTCTGTCTAGCATTAAATCGATTATCAAGCGTCGATGAGCACAAAGTCAAAATAGACCCAAATCTTTCCACACTCAAACTGGTTCGAGATGCGATCTTTCGTCATAGTTATCTTGTATGTATATGCATACAACAACAAAAAACGTGGAATACATAACAGATTAATCACGAAGAGTGCCTTTTCGCGTCCACCGGCCAGCAATTGTCTCGATTCGAATGCAAATCTATAGATACCAAGATCTTAGTTATATCTCGGGAGTGTCAACTGGACGTTGATCCCGTTGCCGACATAGCAAAGCAACCGGATTTTTTTACGATTACATATCGAATCCATAGTCCGGTTTTTTCCATTCTACAGCTATGGGTCAGATTATCTGCACACTTCCGCTCTTCTAGATCTGTATCACGGTCCATGTCAACGATAGGTCTTTTGACAGTGATCTCTAAATATACGTCCTTTTCTAGATTTACAAGACCACCTGGTTTATTCCAATTTACGCTAGCAATTAATGTGAATAATAACAATGGCATTCTTTAAAGAGACGTTAACGGTATCGTTTGTATGGTTTGAATCGAAAGTCTCGAAGTCTTGTAGCAGTTCGCCCACGCCATCACCTGCCGGCTATAACCACCTTTCATAGTCACTTTTATTGCAGTACAGTTGTACTCGAGAGAAGTACATCGGTTTGTATTCGCAACTGATGATTCGCAGGTGATGCAAAATAAAAATAAACATAAATAACGAGGAAGAATTTTAGGTGTTGTTGGTTGGTAAAAGAAAAAAGGTTCTATATGTTTATCTTAATTAGGTATCAAACGTTTTCTTTCATCAAACAATATTTTATTTAATTTAATATTAAATACTAAAAAATATAACTGCGCCTAAAATTTTAAGATTATAAAAGACAATGGTATTTTATTCATTAATATTATTCATTGTATACCTATTAATTAATTAATAAATTATTTTAGCACGAAATCATTTGATAAATATATTTGACAATATTGATAGCTTTAATTTATCGTAAAGTTTTTTGGTGATTCTTTATAACAGTAATATATAATTTAATTTAAAATTACGTTTTAATTTTATGTTCCTAATCGATCTGAATGCTTATTATTTTAATATATATTATATCAATAAATAATACCGGTTATTGTTATACCATGATGACGTTCGCAAAACTACATCTTGACACATCTCGTTTTTCAATCTAACCGTAATAAAGTCCAAAAAAATATTTTATTCTGTCATCGCCATAATTTAGAAATATTTTTTCACCATCTCAACTCCTCCTATATCGCTCAATTAACGCACACAATAGTCTAGGAATTGATTAAGGATTATACGAACCAGTCGCATGTACGTCGCGGTCGCCAAGTAATTTGCAGTTAATTTAGCGCGCGCAGACTAAAGATTCGCCCAGTCATCGCCAACATTTTTTCACCGGCCATTCCGCGTATCGAATTTTATTACTTATTGTCTCGGCGGGAGGTCGATCTTCGGGAAAAATCTCGTAACGCGTCTCGTCTCGGCCGGATCACGTAGAGGCCGTCTAAAATGCGAGCACAATCGATTTTCGGAGTCCGAATTTTAATCGCAAAAGTTAGACGTTTAATTATTATTATCTACGGAGTCGAGTCATAGTACTCGTGACCGGGAATTGGGTTATCTAATTAAGAGACAGATGAAAATGAAGAGACGCGGCCAGCTCGCGAAATTGGACGCAATTGTTGATGCGTCGATGATGATGATCTCTTGTCAACATGTACCGTTTCAGAGAGATGCTGGCCGCTACTTAGAACTGTCTGTTGATTAGTGACTAAGTATTTTAATTAGCCCAAAGAATGGTTCTTAGTATCAAGCTATAAATAGCCAGACTTAAATAGGTGTACAAATGAGTTTAACCGTTTAAGCACCTCAGTGTATAGATGTGCTAAAAGTCGCAAAGTGTCAGGCATAAATTTGAAAACATCGCGAAACAAATTAAATTCAACAAGTAAACATGATATGCTGTTGAGAAATATAAACTCTTACTATTTAGTCTTGTTATGGGTAGTTAAATTTTACGATAGGTGCGAATAGGATATTTAATGAGACTTATACAACAACCCTACATTTATATGGCTTTGCTTTAAGATAACACGTTGAAGAACAAATTTCTACGTATAAAATCAACATTGCACGTAGTTTATTCGTATTTTATTTAAGTTTATGTGTAAATAAAACTAGTATATTTAAATAAATTATGTGTTGCTTTAAATACACAGTTCTGTGTTAGATTCAATGATGGACCATTACTTAATGAAATTCACTGATTCATTTTTATTTTACTTTTGTCCGTCCAGTCCAGTCCACTATTTTTTTGGTTTGTATAGAACTGGTAATGACTTCAGGTTGTTTAATTATTGAAAGTTTAAAAAAATGCATATTCTAATATAATTGTAATTATCCGCAGTACTTTTATTTTTTTGACTCTACTTAGAAAGTTTTTCGTTCTGTATTACGATTTTAAACTTGTTTACTTTATTTTATGCATGACTTTGATACATATTTGTTTTATAATATATATATGGGGATCGTTCATTGACAATTCACCGCCAGCAATTAATCACTAGCAGTTTACCGCTACGTCAATTGATCGCATTAAAAATTTATAGCTTACGAATGATCGCTAGCATATTTTAAAGCCAGGTAAAATATACTAATAATTGTATTTTTACAATTGTATTGCTTTACATCTCTTACAAGTATTTTTATGACCATTATTAAAGTTGAAGCATTTGAAATTATTATTATTAAACATTGCATGTAAATAAATGTAATATTTATATACTGTATATGAATGTTAAATAATCAATAACGCAAACTATACTTGAATATTTTTTTAATAAACCAAAACAACTTTTTTCGTAAATATTAAAATATTATTATTAATTGACAATAAGTAATAAGGAACATGTATTTAGAACAGCTTAAAAATTAAAAAGCATCCTTCTACTTTATGCCTTTTAATCAATCATAAACAACAGTTAAAATCTGCATAAATTATTGTAATACTATTAATTTATATAAAGTTGTTTCAAATATAAATATAAGATATATTATTATATCGGTTGAATATTTGTTTCTTGACTTTGAGGTACTGTAACCTAAATAATGCGATTTTTTCTCACTTATTGAGTGATTTCTAAGTCATATATAGACATAAACATAGATTGATACTAAATAAAGACAAATTATAAAATCTTTATTGAATACTATTTTCTTAAATTAAATAGCTGTGACATATTGCATTTTTAATAATATATAATGTAATGTTTCGTTTTTATTTTACTATTAGAGTACGCTCGGAATAAGGATGCCGATTTGTTATTGTGTGCGTGTACATGAATATGAGAGGAAGAAGCGATGTAGCGTGTACTTCGTTGTCTCGCTTTCTCTTTTAAGGACAGTCGCTGATTCGTCAACGCTGGTATTCGTCATTAAAGTGCAGTGTGCCACAGAAGTTCGATCTTTAGTGATTTATTTTAAATAATTTTGTGTTGATATTGGTTTAACCCAGATATGCCCATTGTCCCATGGGTAGGTCACTAAACTCGTGCCACTGTTTTTTATTTATAAATGAAATTTTAAGAGAACAAAATTTCTTGGGCATATCTGGGTTAATTGATATTAAGGCTTCAAATATACATTGTAAGTTATTCGTTCTCTTACCCGTGGATTAAAATATTTTATTTATTTTTTTATTAATCCGTACGTTGTTGGTTTTTTTACACTATTCTCTGTAAGACTTAAAAAAGTTATTATTCTTATCGTTGCGCCAATGATAATTTTTTAATTTATTCAATGGATTCTAATGATTTAATAGAGTCGTCGTGCCATTAAACAATCTGCGAATAATTTCTTTCCCCATTTTATATCTTTTTGCTTTTGAAGAATAGCTAAAGACTTCATTATTTTTTTGACTAGTGATAGATTTTGAATTTTGCAAATATTTAATTAATGACATCAATGTCTGGTTTCTTCGATTATATAATATATTTTTAATTGTCCATTGAAATTTCCAACTTAGCTCAGATTAAATAAACATATATTTTCTTTTAAATAAAAAAATTTAATATTCTGAGCGAAATTGTTTTGAGCCACACAGTTCATGCACACAATAACAAACCGGAATCCTTATCCCGAGCGTACTCTAATAAATGTAAAATATCTGATATTATTTATAATTCTTATGAGTGTTGGTCCATTATTAGAGCAGTAATTTTAAAACATAAAAAATAAAGCAATATATAGTCAATAGTTTTTTATATTGATGTTTCAGCATATTTTTTAACTTATTTAAAAAAAACATTTATAATGCTTACTTTTCATTCTTGCAAAACTAGAAAATAATTCAGTAAAAATGGCTTTAAAAAATATATTTAAAATAAAATAATCGGTTAAAATCAGTACATAAAATATATATAATATAAGCCCCATAAAATAATAAAAAAAACAGTAAATATATTGGAAAAATGAAAAAAATACTCTCTCTCACTTTATGCATCGTCAAGTTTTCTAAAGACCAGTTTAGTCTTCTTGTTTTTATTATACTTTCTTAAAATCTTGTAATCTGTAAAACATTAGTATTTAAATTAAGGTAGTGTTGTGTATATCAGTTTATTTTTCATTGTGGGTAAATGTTAAGTAATTACAAAAATAGATAATATAATGCTCATTTTACCATAAAAATGTTCTTTAGATGTCAGTTGTACAACAACTTAAGAAAGTATTTTGGGCAAAGCTCGTGTTTTTTTTTAATAATTCCTTTTATATAATATATACATTTAACGTTTTATTTGTACTTTTAAAATATATAATATAATCCAAGGAAAGCTTAAAAGCTTATCAATAAATTAAAAACTTATACATGAAAATAAGGTTATATAAAATTATCATTATAGTTAAAATATTGATCATGTTTTTAATTAAACACAGATTAGTCTAGTGACTTTTTGATAACTTAGTTTCTTTTCTATTATGAATAAAGAATTTTTTGAAGACATCTTTCACAGACAGTTGTGATTATTTTTAATTAAATTTTATAATAATTATATAAAGCAATTACTTGCTGCATTTATCACACCATTTATCACACCAAAATACCATAACATTTATGTTTTATGCGTGGTAAATATTTATGTATATATTTTATTGTTGCGAATGATGTAAATAATCTGATGTGGCAGGATTAATTTGGGATTATCCTTAACTTGTGTTATAAATATGAGTTAAAGGATAGTTTTTAAGTGCTATTGTATATATTTGCATTAATAATAATAAACAAGAAAAGGATTTGTTGTACTATGATACATTTAATAATTGTCAGTACTTGACAAGTTAGTCTTACTCTAATGCGCACAAGAAAATAAATTAGATATAAAAAATCACACACCTTTAAGGCTTAGAAATGTTCTTTATTACTGTTATTCTATGAGAATTACACTTTCTATAAATCTAGTTTTTACTTATCATCTCATCAAGGCTCACTAGATGATCGATTAGTTATTTTTTAATGGTGTTCTACGCGTTTCATTAGCGTCAATCCAGGATGTTGAAGAACACTGATAGACATTAGTGCCGCAGAGGCACAGATGCAATTTCCTGATTTAATAATCGCAATCAATGCTTTAATCTGACGTTATTAATCTTGCTTTTACTCTAGTTAATCTTGTACTATAGCGACTCGTTCAACGAAAGTAGATATTGAAAGCGAGCGCCGGGCGATCCGGTTGTCTCGCACTCTATGTACCATTTTTTTTTTTAGCATTTCGTCCCTTTTATCGAGACGTGCCGCGAATAAAATCGCGACGCGGTGAGCACGCCTCAAGAATTTATTATTAATACACACACACAAACTTTACAAGTGCTTTCACGGGTCACGACAGGGTCAGCCAGATCGGACTTTGGAAATTCGTAAAAAAATAACAGTATATAATTTTCAAGGATCCCAGAGAGAGCTGATCGAACTAAGCTGATTGTTGAGTTCTCATTTTTATTTCGCATCAATGTTGCAACAATTCAAAGTGAGCTTTATCCGCGAGCTTTCGACTGCTAAAAGCATCTCATGCTTCATATATGCGCAGGGATCAAAATCGCTTGTTCATTCAAAGCGTACGTCCAAGAGAGCTTCTGTATATCTAATGTTGATCTAGTTGTTTACATAATGCAGCAGATTTACATGCGTGCCGCTGAAACGGGTTCCATCCATAGATCAATCTCATTGATTCCCCAGTTGCATTGCGAAAAGGATGCAGGCATACGTGCAAGACAATAAGCTGATTTGAATACGCTCAAAATTGCACACAATTTTGCCTTTAAAGTTGCGTGCGAGTCACATTTTTTTGCATGCGTGTGCGTATGCGTGCGTGTATCCTTTCAACGAAATTATAACAATCGGGTCGGGTCCTACGGCACCTATAATCAAAACCACATACCATTAACCAACCGTTTACCTGGCTCCTTATAATCCCGGTATTAACAGCAACGCCCAGACGCACACCCTTTTTATTACGACAATAAAAATAAGAAACGAGAATACAGCTTTTGGTCTGTCATTGATACAGCTTTATCTTTGATATATTTTTTATGCTTGTATCCTATGAAAAAAAGCTCATTATATAATATTAATTTAAATTATATTTATGCTTCACTTAAGCATACATCTTTGGGTATTTTATATTATTAATATATATTTGCAATTTAATCGCATTTTTATATTACAATATACTACATATATTTTTATAAATTATTGATCTATATTCTGATTTAAAATAAATACATTTATTCATAAAGCTAAGGCGCCAACCTGTTGATATTCATAATTTATGTATGACCTGCATTCGCGCACATAAACAAATCCTCGTCAGAGTTTCAACTGTTATGGATAACAATGCAAAACCGCCATTTTATCCCGACGACAGGATACAGCGATCGCGCAATAAATCCGAGACCGTTTGATCTTTGTGTCTGGTGAATGAAGAAAAAAATACACAATCTGAATCCGGTTTTCGAAGTGTGTTGAACTTGAAAGGGCCTTGTCGCGCACCGGATCCCGCAAAAGTGAATTGAAATCCATCAATGATGGATGCTGGAACGGGTCCAGTCGAGTGACGGATAACACTTGTATCCGAGCGAGTCGAGTGTCGCCGTCTCTTGCGATTGAATTGAATTGCAAACTGGCGATGGTGGATTCCTTCACGTCCTGCAGGTGGCGATCGCGGTGACCGGACGTGCGATACTAAACGTGGGAGAAAGCCAAAGGATTGTGTTGCAAGGATGACTCTTGAGTCTCATAGCTTTTGTTGTTAGGAAAGGACTTAACATATCTAGATAGAACGAGAAACAAATTTAGGAAAAAGCATTGTAAATAAATCTAAGCTTCCGAATCATTTGATCGCTACATATGCCATAATTTTTTATGCAGGTTATGAAAAAAAATTGAAAGCTCCATTGGCACTGGAAGGCATATATATATTTAGTAAAACATGAGATCTATAATTACGATTTTAAACTCTATTCTATATTTATATAATTTCATCTCCTTTTATTATAATCCCACTTTAGTTTCAATCAAAAATATTAATATAATCAAACTTTGGGTTTTTTATTAAAATAATCCAAACAATTACTCTGTGCTGTTTTCATCGAATTCAAAGTATGCAATTTTGAAACAATTAACCGCACTCAGGTATGAAATCAATTTGTCCCTAAGAACTCAACACGCTTTAATTAAGCACGCAACGATTAATCACGCCAGGGGAAAATCGCGAAACTAATTTACATTAATTATAATGCCGTTTTGATTAATGTGGCAATTCAATAATATTTTGTATTTTATCTCATTGTATTATTGCAAGCTTTTTAAGTGTAACTTAAATTGAAATATGTACTGTTGACAATGGTTAAAAACGTAGGTTTATAAAGAATATCAATATGATACGTACTGATCTTAACTATATTGCAAGTCTTATAAGCGCTTGTATGGTAGCCGATCGACTCATAACACTAACCTTGTTTCGGAGCAAAAAACTTTTTTTTAAATACTATATTTTTTTAAATGGTATCATAAGGGTATTCAAAAGCTCTATTCTTTATCAATAATTCAAGTCATAATCTTTGAAAGGAACGATATAGCAACGTTAACTATATGTCAAGTCGCAAAAAAGCTCGTATGGGGGTCCGATAAATTTAACATAAAACTTTTTTTTAAGAAAAATTTTTTTTTTTAATGCAACATTTTTCAATAGGATTTCATTTCGCATTTTTAAATTGGGCGCCATTTTGTTTAAAAAAATTATATTATTTTTTTTATACTGAATATTTAGGGGGTGCTTAATAATTCTATACGATACCAAAAATTCAATTCTTAATCGTCAAAACATAGGAATTAAGAGCGTTATCTCTTCTGCAAGTCTCAAAATCGCTCGTATGGGGGTCCGATCGATCTGATACATCGTTTGTTTTGAAGCAAAAAACTATTTTTTTTATATTTTATTTCGATGAAGGTTTAGCTTATAAACGTTTTATATGTAGCAATCTTTTCGTTAAAATTTAAACCTACTGATTTATGAGTATTTAACCCTTAAATGCATGATTTTTCCAAATTAAAATTCAAAAAAAAAAATATTTTATACTAAAATTAAGCTAAAAATGACGACAAAAATAAATAAAAAAATATTTAGGCTTATTTGTGGATAATATGCAACATCATGTAGAACGTGACCAAATATATTAAAATTAAAAACATACAAAAAATATTTACAAGTGGAAATTTTAAAGCAATTTTTCTTCTTACTAAAACATAAGACCACACCACACTTTTCACACATTGTTTGTGTATTTCGGCATTTTGCATCTGTTCCTCTTAGTCAATATGGGCCAGTGTCTACAACTGCATGTTTTGTTTATTTTATGCAACTATTACAAAAAAGAGAAATCAAAAGTAAATAAACAATGGTAGACTAATTTTTTTGGAATATATAAATTAATTTTATTTCGTTTTATATTCACTAGCACTAATGAAAACAAATGTTGACATTCATAAAAACGTGACACATCTACACCCAATGAATATTTTTTAAAATGGCATTGTCACGCGTACAGAGACATCTATCGGAATAATTTGAAAACACAATGTCTCGGCGTTTGTTACACATATGTAACACTATACAATAGAGTTCCTTTATTGAACGTATACTGAGATATAAGCGCTTAAATAAGCTGTTGCAGATTTGCAACACCATGCATTTAAGGGTTAAGTTTTTAAACTTGCCGCCATTTTGCAAAAAATTGACACATTGGATTTTGCTAGCAAACATATACAGGATGCTTAAGAATTCTACATTGTCACCAAAATTCAACTCTTAGTCGATATAAATAAGCTTATATGTATAATATATAAAAATGATCAGTCTGAGATCTTAGTGAAAATAATTTTATTTTTGGTATTATACATAAATTTGACGCTTTATTTGACTTATTAATTTAATAGAAAAATATCGGATATGTTTTTATTAAATTAAAATAATTGTTAGCTATTTTTTTCACAGTGAAATGAATACGTTATAAATAAGTCTAGATCAGAAAGTTGCATCAAAAGTTATTAAAAAATACGTCTTTAGAGCTTTCAAAGCTCTAGATAAACAGTTCTGTTGAGAAATAAATAAAAAGTGCAGACTGATATGGGTTTTATAAATGCGATACTATATTTGAGTTAGCACAGTTAGTTCGAGAACTATTCATTTTATCATTATTTTTTTTGACCCTTCAACTTTTTTATACAACTAATTTCAACGTTATGATTATGAGCGTCTTCAATAGGATCATTTTTTTATTCGCTACTAAGCTACCAGATCTCAATCTTAGATTTTTTAAGTTTAAACTACAGAGTGCATTTTAAGTAACAACGGACAAATATCGTCAATATTGGGCACCGGAATCAGTTTGAGAGCCTTCGCTGTAGTCGGCGACGATTCAATGGGTTATGATTGAGACGCCTGTCGAGTGAGGATGTAGTGTTACATATTTTATATTTGTCTTTTGAGGATGCTTAGGAAAATATGACCCTATGTAAAAGCTTATATTTTTAAAGCGTCTGATAATTACATATGACAGTTAAAACGGTTCGGTTTTTAGACGAGCTTGCGAAGCTTATATAGACTGCGTGGCTATTGTGCAACTCTTGTTGTTCTACCGATTTATTATATTTTTGGACAAACCATTACTATTTTATTGATTCAAGATGCCTAAATATATTAAACTGTGTTTTATTTGCGTTGTTAACATATGTACTAAATCTGATGAGATCTCATAATGCCTTTTTTTATCAAGTTCCATAACAGTCAAATCATACTTCATCTCTGATTTTATTCAATTAATATTACTAAAGCTGTTCACAGATAGTGCTTTTCTCTCCAACAACACAATATAAAACTATTTAAAACATGCACATAATACCATAAACGGATTAGAATAGCTTAATCCGTATGTTCCAGCAGAGCAATCTTAATTTATCCTCATTGTCCGGAGCGCTCGCGCGTAGGATGGCGCTACAAGAGCAAAATAGCATTCTTCCACCCATAGTTTACTTCTTGTTAACATTATAAAGTAAACAAATTGGCTCGACATTATTGCTGCACCTTTGTCTACCATATTGAGAAAATATTCCTCATAGCTCAGATTCCCGGTCTTGCAGATCTGGTTCGTTCGCACTCCATTTATTACGAGATAATTGACAATTAACGACATAATAAAACTATTTCGCTACAACCAGAAATATTAAGTAGCATATGACGCTTATGGTTGAAAAAATAAATTAGAACGCTCCTTCAACGAAAACGCATATTAAAGAGATCATTTTTTGCTTCACACTATTTAATATGTGTTTTTTTACATTCAATGATTTCATAGTCGTAGTAATTTTATTAAAGTGGATTCGCAGCATGATCCTCATTAAAAAATAGATTGCGCTCGTAACCAAATGTAGGTGGGCCTAAAATTAGTTTTATATATAGTTTTTTAGTTATCTTGTTATTTTCATTAAGCTTTAAACATGTTCAACGACATGATATGAACATGTTAAACATGTTCATATCATGTCGTTTAATACTCATATTAAACGACTTGTCCGATTGGTGAGGTTAACACTCATGCGCTGTGCTACAAATATATGTATATATACGTTAATTGGTTTATTAGAAGTAATTAGAATAGTCAGTTAAAAAATGTTAATACGCTCACGTCGGCAGAAACGATGCTTTTCTATAATTAACTTTGTCGTTATTGTGTGCTTAGAATTTAATATTATTATTCTCACGTTTGAGCATCGCATGTTGTGTGCGGTCTAATATCTACTACTCTTTCAATTATTTTTTTAATGCTGTTATATTTTAACTGTTTATTGTGTGCAATGAAATATCTGGAACGCATTTTTTAATAGGTAATTAAACCTTATAAAATTTTAGTCATTGCTTATCTGTTTAAAGCTTAGTTTTACTATATTTTCATGATAAAAAAATTAACTAATTTTTAGATATTTTATTTTAAAGTAATAAATGGATCCTGAAATCATATCATAAAATATTATTATAAAGTTACTTTATTCTCAAAGATCTATCAGATATTCTAGTTTATCGTTTCCATTAAAAAAAAGCAAATATGTTTATAAATCACTTGAATCATATAAAATTTTCTAAAGAGATCTTGATAGCAATGAAACAATTTTCATAAATATGTCATATAAATATATTCATGATTCATAAAAGCTGAGCATATGCGATCAGGGTTTCCTGCTTCACAAGCAACTACTACCACATTCACTATCGCTCTATCTGTATCGTTTCTTTGACGGATAACCGGACTATTTGTCAATTGTGACAACATAATAAATTAACGCGACCATTCACATATATATGTATGATTTTATTCAACAATTCGCCCATTAGAAAATCGATGAATTTTTAAACTTTTGAGTTTTTAAACAGTGACATAAATTATTATTGAAGTCAACCTTAATATAATAGATCGATGTCACACACGAGCAAAACGGTGCCACGATGGTATCGAAACAAGATCGATCACTGTTGAGTATCGTTCCATCGTTCAGTTCTGAAACGTTTCCCATCATTACCGAGACCCTATCGTCGATAGCATCAGAAGTCGTTCTTGGCTCCTTCTTGGCTTATTTGACCATCTTTGAAGAGCTCCTTCTGTGTGCTGCGAGTATTATTTATTGTTCGAGATAAGACATCTCTGTGCCGTAATTTATTCAGTCTCTCAAAAGCGTCATATGTTTCAGAAGTGTATTAATACGCGTCACGTTTAATGTTTGGCAAAAAATATATCCAATCAGATAGAGATACATATTTTTGAATTATTTATAAAAAAAATATTGTTCGGTACTGCTTTGCAGTCAATATAATCATTCTTTAGTAGTATGATTTTTTTATGTACAAATATCTTGTACCAAAGTTTTCTTTATAGAAGATTTGACAAAAGTATCTATATATCTATATAACAAAAATCATAATGAAAAAATATTAAATGAATAGATTAAATTTAAATTGACATACTCAGTTGGTACATTTTTATCCTATTGTAACGCTTTGGGCTTACGCCTGCCAGGTTACAACAGAATATTTAATAACAAAAATATATACAATATATTATATAAATTTCACAATTTGAGATTTTACTTGTTTTTACATGGACTACTACACTTCAGATATTTTATTACTAATCTCTTTAAATATCTGTCCAATTAAATTGTAGAATAAACAGTCCTATTCAAGAAATGCTTATCATTTATGTCATACACGCGGCAATTATTAACTCGGAATATTTATCATATAATGATGACCTGAAAGTGTTTCAGAGTAATCGCACCAATTCGGGCTCCCTCTATTTACAGAGAGATCTGAAGTCGCTGTGAAGGTGGTCGAAAATTTATGAGTACAAATCATATTCGTAATTGTATATTAGCGCCTTTTACTAGGAGCGTTGGGATCAAATTAATTTCAGTCTTAGTGTAGATTCTACTCAATGAAACACATTGCTAAGGCTCGGTTGGATGCTTTATAGTGTCCTCGAGCGTCGCGATCGCGTTCCTTATTCTTGCCCGTTGCGGTCGAGACGTCAGCGCCTAAGAATACTTCTCTTGCATGAGCCATCCAGCTTCTCAACAAGCTTGCCAGATACAATACTATTTTTGGTAATAGTTATGAAGAGCTGGAAAAAAATATTTGAAACATTTACTAAATTTTATTTTGCCACTTTCTTTGAAATAATTCTATACTTGCAAGTGATTTTATATTATAGGATAAAATGTAAAAAAACATGTAAGCTTACAAAATATTTTTTTAATTACTTACTTATAAATGCTATCCAAAATATTACAAAAAACAGTACAACAATATTCATCCGGTCAACTTAAAAAAAACTGAGGACAGATAAAAATGTTATTGTTTTGCCAAGTTAAAATCGGTTCATGCTTTTGAATGATGTTGCTGAGGTTCAAAAAAAATCTTACATATCGGTAATCTAATAAAGGGCCAGTTGCGTGTTGGATGGTCTTTAATTATAAAAATTGTTAAAGCCAAAGGTATTTTAATTCCTGAATTTGTCTTATCTATTTGTCAGATTAACTGCAAAATATTTTTAATTAATCCATGAATTAGAATATAAATTATTAGTGATTTGAGACACTAAAACATCAATAAACTTGGAAATACCAGAGAATCAGTTCTCAGGGCAATTCAGAGCAACCTTAATTAATATATAAGATATGTACAGCAAATATTTATTCTTTATTTTCCATATTCTCTATAATAGTATTGCTGTTTTGAATTAGAGACAGCATATTTTTATGTTTTATAGGTTTTCATTGCTGTTTTTTTGCTGAAAAAATATCTTTTTATAAATCGTCATTGGCTATATTTTTCATTTCAGCTGTGTACTATACATGTGTATATTATTAGTTTATCTCTATAAGTATATGGATTTAATTGGATGCGTTTATTTGTATCGCTTTTCTATTACCAAATATATTACTATTTCTTGTAAATTTTCAAATTTTTTATTTGAAATAAGAAACTCAAGGAATATTCATAAATATAAATTCAAGAAAATTTAGGCTTACCATATATTATTATTGAATATTTACATCTCTTTTGATTATTTTGATTTTATATTAGAGTCATTTAGAATAAAATAAAAATATAAATATTCAAATAGTCAAACAAAAAAATAATGGCGTGGCAAGATAAGAGATGACTCATCAACAGAAATTTTGCCAAGACGTACAAATATTTTAAATCCCGTTTTAAAGAAAAATAAATAAAATAGTACTGTCATACTAAATAATGCTTTACTTATATCATCTTAAAATGTATTGCTAAGTGCAAATTACATTTATTCGCACATAAAACACAATTATAAATGGCATAAGTTCTTACACATACTTGCTAGTTTCATCATATTTATGCAAAACATTCGCATACGATTGTGTTTACAGTTGTAAAACGGTCGCGAAATTCCACCGCCTCTAGGTAATATACAATATACAAATTGAAATAAAATCTCGTCCAACGTTAGTGTACTGTCGTAAAAACGTAAACGCGTATATGGCTGTGTTGAGCGATGTTCTGGCCGATTACTGATAGCGATAATGGGCGGTATAAAAAGTGTTATGGCCGCGTACGTCAAGCGCGCGTCTCGCCAGTTCATCTGTCCCTCGCGGTTACAACTAATGACCACAGAGATGTCTATAAAGACTTTAAATGATAGGGTATCATGCTCTAGCCACATCAGCTAATGTGTGCATTATATTATTGTACAGCGTATACGATAAAAAGTTTGTTGAAAAGCAATATAAACGTTGTTCATATCATCCGGCACCGAAACGAACCGTTTCGGAACGGTACGCTTAGTATGAACGGCCCGTAGTTCCAAACGACGATGATTTTATATGTCATAGTATATTTATGGCTTATATACGATTGGAAAAAGGGAGGAGATTAATAATTCTCGATGTATTCTTTTTTACTTTAATTAAAGTCATTCGCTACATACAAAGTTTTGTTAATTTAGAAGTTTGTAGCAGAATGTTTTGTAAAAATTATACACTAGCATTGTGTTTTTCAATTTTTATCGCATCTATAAGATCAGAATTGGCGACTGTTATATAATTATTATTCCGATCGATCGACACAGATAAGATTTTTCTAAATTTTCCTAATCTCACGGATGTGTTTCGTTATGAATGATTAAAATAAATTTATAATAAGAGCTACGTCGGGCATATTGAAATATATATTGCTTTAAGTTCTAATAATAATTTATAATTAATGAAATAGACATCACTGATTCCAGCTTTTTTAAATAGCCTTAAACTGCTGTCATGCAAAACTTGTCAAATAACTTACTTGTCACTGATAGTAATGACTATAAGTCATTTATATTATCATGAAACATTTATATATTACACTTTAATATAATTCTGATAACGTCTGGGGATATTCTACATTGAAGTGTGCATTCGTGTTTTTATTGTACACCCTGCATTAAACGTGTACCGCATAATATGCTAAGATAGCTTATCGAATCAAATAGACAGGTGCCATTAAGCTTCTCGCTATGTTTGTGTGCGCGCGCATGCGCATTAAATTTAACGTGTGAGAAAACCTTAACTGCTCCATTCAAAGCGAAAGTAATAATGAAAATCTTCATTATAATACTTAATTATTATTTTTGTGCTACATTTGTTACAATAAAGTATTACTCGCACAATAAAATGGCCCATTTTAAAACATATGTGTCACATAATAAAAAATATTAATTAGCCTCTTGACTCCCCGTCAATAAAATTTATCAATTACAGCTACAATCATTATCAAACGTACTTGACATTTAGCCTGCTGTTTATTATACATATGTATGTAGTACATATTACAAAAAAATTTAATAAAAAATCAATTACACACAATACAGTCATAATTAATTAAAAACATCAAAGCGCAAGACGAAAAAAATACCTCTCTAAAATCTCACTCGATGTACGCAATACATATATTTTTTGTCAATCCACCGTTGCGCAAGACGATTGTTTGCGCAATCTGACCACCACGATCTGATTTCGTGTTGCTTTGTCCCCGATTTTGGTTTAATTACGAGCAGCAGAGAGCCGAATCTCTAATCTCATTATAACGGCCCCGTAATTAGTCGCCTGGGAGCTCGGTGTTCTTATTATTAATTGAAGTGCGTGGTCCATTGCGGGTCACGAATAATATTGAAACATCAACTGGTTCCGCGGACAAACCAGTTACCCTCGGCGAGACGTCACACACAATCGAAATTGTTTTGGACGAGATGGCCTTTTTTTTGGTTGGGGTTCGAATTTGGGCGGTCCTGGAGATACGTGTATCAAATTAAGGATACGTACTTCAAATCAAAATAAATGATATAATGGTCTGATTTATAAATTTTGCCGTGTATTTTTTTATAGTATACAGAGCGTTCAAAATCCTTCCATATATATAATATATAAATATAGATACAATGGTTTCAGTGAAACGTATTTTGAAACAGATTATTTTTAAAGTTATTACAAATTATAATTGATTTTATCAAATACTTTCTTCAATGGAAATGCAGTTCCTTCTATGATCTATCTATGGCGAATCTTCTCCGGTTGTAAACTCTACCTCAATTTGAGCCATCAAGCAAACTTCCTAACCAAAAATATATCTTGTTAATTTTTTTGTTATGGCTCAGCATTTCTATCTATAAATCATCAATATTTTATGCTTCAGTACCATTGGTTTTATCTTTATAATATATTATTAGTACATATTTTTTAGCCTATCCAGTTCATCTCCAGTAATAGATTGAATGAGAACGAATTCTTGGCGTCTTCTGACTATTTTTCATTCATTGCCATACCCCAACACCTTTGTCTTAATTTGTCTTTAATCTATATGGGGAGTTTTGATACATCATTCAAGTCATCATGTCTTGCACCATATCTCAACAATACTATAAGAAAGAATTTATAGATAGAATGAAAAATATTGACATATTTAAAATGTGGTTTTGGTGAAGGATGCACAGAACTCCCTATATAAAATGCTTCCTAGATAAATGTTTCTTGAATATTCGCTAAAGGAGAGTCTTTTAGATTTTTGATCATTTTATAAAACGTGATCTAGACAATTTGAAAGGACTTGTTGGATATTGTGGATGAAACTACTATAATATACAGGACTAAGTGCTTAAAATTCCGCCTAAGCCAATTTTTGTAAACACTTAATAGGTTTATATATATATATTTAATTTAAAATTATGCTTTATGAGCTTTTATTTGTATTTTATATAAAATATTTTATATAAAAGTCTCGCATTGGCAGGTCTTAAGAATCCGTGTCACATCTTTAATATGGTCTTTGAGGAAACTTGGACGATAGGATAAAAGGTCAATGATGAGCCATTCGCGTTGGTGTTTAGCTCCCCCAAGCTTAAATTATTAAGGTAATCCCCCACGTTGGGGAACTAGCCAAAATAATTACAAAGTATTTTTGGGATTCTGAACTTTACAAATATATGTAAATTCGTATCAAATCGGGGTCTATTACTTTCGGGTATTCTAACCCTGAGGGGTGTGACTTCGCAGCCAGTAAGATGCAGTTATAAACTAGTGAGAATTTTATTAGATTATATATCATATGATGGGCGAGATGTTTTCTCCGAACAGTGGTAGAGAAGCAGGCGCAGGGATGTTGTCCGTGAAAGATCCTAGAGTTCAGCTTGGTGTGGCAGCGACAGTATTGTGGAGGTTCATTCCTTTCTGTTGCAATGCTCG
Source organism: Plectrocnemia conspersa (assembly GCF_051122295.1). Classification (NCBI taxonomy): domain Eukaryota; kingdom Metazoa; phylum Arthropoda; class Insecta; order Trichoptera; family Polycentropodidae; genus Plectrocnemia; species Plectrocnemia conspersa. Next base: position 22,459,318 of record NW_028277174.1, read on the forward strand.
AGTGGTGGAGCTAGGGCATCCAAATACCGGGCCTAATTCATTACCCGGTTATACGGGAAAGAACCGGGTACCCGGTTCGGTTCCGGGTAATTTTTGTAAGCCGTTAAGAGTCCAATTTTTATTATATTTGAATATTTGATTAAATATGACGTGATATATTTAATTTTACTTTAATAATTAATATCATTTTTAAAAAAAATAAGGTATTAAAATAAAATCAATATATTATGTAATTATTAATACTTTACTAAATCGAAATATTTTTACATTCCATCGGTAGGTACATATATACATATACTTACATGCTACATACATGTGTAACAGTACAAAACCGAAATATTTATTTTAACACATACTTGGCAATAATAATACAAATTGCACATGAAAAATACTGAGGAAATAAATTTTATTAAAATTACAAAAAAAATTAGATGATTGTATTTATTATATGTATTATATGTAGGTAGAGAAACAAAGTTTTAGTGATGTTCTTTTTGTAAAAAGTTATATTTTAAAAACACTAACGAATCTAATGTGTTATATTTTCACCCTACAACGCATTCAAATTTATTTTTATTTACATCTGCATCCTTTCAAAATAGTCCTTATCTATGCATTGGCTTATCTCGAAATCTATAGGTCGCTAAGTGCTGTCCTTTTTTTTGTCGTTCAAAGACGTTTGTCGTTTAAGAACGCCGATTCGGCTCTTCCATTTAATTTGAATTAATGGAAAAAAATATTTAAATGAAATTAACCGGATATCCGTCAAAAATTACCCGGTTTTCGGTTCCATGGAAAACATGGCGAGTAACCGGGTACCCGGTTCCTGTTCTACCCGGTTCGAATGCCCTAGGTGGAGCCCATCTCAGGATGTGAGCGTCCATGATAGTATGCTGTCCGCGAGCGGGCGGGCGGGCGTCTGTTACTCTCTTTGAGTGTCTTCTGGAGTTTGCCAGGAGACTGCCCTCTCCTCATTGGAGTCCAGGCTTAAGTATTCCGGGTTGCAAAGCTTACTCATCAATCACAATCATGCAGCGATCATCTAGCTAATCGTTGCACTCGCTTCTTAGAACATACGCCTTTAGAAAGTGACATTTGCTGGTAACGGGAATGTGAGGCCTTACGATTCTATTTGTCTTCCTGTGATATATTGCTTCCCGTGACCGTTTCGTAAAAAATAAATATTCAGTCAATGTACCGGAGTATTCTTACGTGTTATTTATGAGGGAACCCTTTAGTTCTAGTCGTAACGAGAGCCTTTGTGTCATCGCATTATCGCACTAATCACTGTGTGGGGACCACATACATGATGAGCCATGTATGTGTACATAGTGATTCTAAGGTTTCAAGAAACGAGACTTTTGTTTTATGTTCATAGCGAAAAAATGTTTGTATTCATAATTTATTAGGATTTTTTATTTTATATCTATTTATTAATTATAGCAAAAACTAAAATACTTATTATAAATATATAATAAATACAATGCAGTAATTGTAAAATTATATTTTGAAGTTAAGAATACTTAGATTTTTTATTTTTGATAGGCAAAATAACTTTTTAGAAAAACAGATGAATTTATGAATATTTTTGTAGTTAATATTTTTTGCCGTTAAAAACACGCGCTCGCTTTTCGTTGATGTTGCCTTAATTATGAGCAAAGATTTTAATGAAAGATTTAGATTTTGAGTTCATTCTCCTATTTTTCATTGGATAAATATTGTGGTGGTTTATTAGTTGTCAGTTTAACTCTTCTTCGATTGTCAACGACAAATTATATCTAATTCCGAACTATCTAAATTAGAAAAAAAGTCGTTTTTTAAATTTTTCCCATTATTTAAATATATTTTTTAAAAGCAATTTCAAAAATAGTTTTTACTAAAAACATATTAGGGTTTTTGTAAAAAAATGTGTAAACAAAGGGTGCATATTTATTTTTTCTGCGAAAATTTTAATTGATAGAATTGTATTAATTCTGTATAATTATTTCAAATATCTCAAAATAATTTGTCACCTTTTCAGAAAAATATCTAATACGATTGTATAAGATTTTGTGATTTTGATTGAGAGAGAGAGCTGATGCATAATTATGTTAGACACAGTGTAAATTGAATATAAAATGAAATATATATATCGATAATAAAAAAACTTGCATTGAAACTGAATGAATCTTTCAAGAGCAGTGTTTTTTTTGCTTTCCAGAGCATCAATGGTGTACAAATTAAATTTATCAAGCCTGACAAACTTTTTTCGGTCGCCATATATTTATATTCAGCCGTCGAAGCCCATTAACTGAGACGTACACATACAAGAGCTACACCACAATTAAATCTCGCGGAAAAAAGCCCCATTAACGTTCTCGTGGGGGTTTACATGTCGTGGCGACTCCTCGTGTACCTACGTACGTAACGGCGGTATTTTCTTGCGATCGGTTCGATTTGCGGTTTTAATAACAAAACTCTCTTGGCGTAATGCAATTTTGTCGTTAGGGCAAGTTGCGGTCTCGTGTTCGACTGGCGCGGTGATTGCGCATTGTTCGCTTGTCATGAGCTCGTCCAATGGTTATTGCTTACGAATACGGTATTTGGCTTTCGTTTTACGACCCTTAATGCTCATACGGGAATTGATAGTTCTGTGAGACTACCGCTTGAGCGAGATGCAGCGTAAGCGATGACTGTGATTACTTTTTATTGAGGCGCTTACTTTGGCGCATAACGCACGCGTTTGCAATGTGAAGTAAAAAATTCTCCTAATAAAGATTTAGCGGTGTGAGAAAAGAAACATTTTTTTAATTAGACAAGAGTATAAGTGTCAAATAATATTTGAATTTGATAACGCTGCACTTTAAGCTCAAGTTTTTTCTTTCGCTCTCATCCAAATTGCCACAAATTTGCGGTTACTCCTACATGCGAATATTCATTTTGGTTGCTTAATCCCACTTTCTTTTTTTTTACGGAGGTAGATCAAGTTCTGAATGTTATTATAGCATTTTTACATACACCTTCTAGAGAGGCGTTTCGGCGCTTTGAAGACAAAAGAGTCCGTTGGCCGCAAAGCTAATGAAGCGGCCGGCGAACTGCAGCAGAATTTGCGGTCGGCCGCAAAGCGATCTACAGCCGCCGTTTGCGTGTCTTGTGTATGCCTATTTTTTTGGTCATTCTCGGTGCGTGTGTGAGATAATCCATTTTGCATAAACCACAAAATTAATTCGAAACGTATAGCTTCATTTTTGCATGCAAACCGCGCGCGCAGCAAGCACATAAGCGGTTGAGGGTATATCAAAAAAAAACTTACATACAGTCATCATTAAAGTTTCGACTTGTATAAATTTATTATAATTTATTCGTGCGAATAATACTTGCTTGATTTTTTTATCAAATAAAAATATGATTATATACTATACTATATTTGCGTTAGCACAGTCCTTTCATTATTATTCATAATTGAGAAAGAGATGGCAAGCTTACGCCCCTACTATTAGCTCTAAAGCACACGATACTGGGATACGTTCAATATACGTATCATTACTCATGTTTATATTTTGAACAAATTTATAGAAATTATAAGTATATCGAACGTAATATATTCGTATCGTGTGCTTTAGAGTAGGGATGTAAACCCAATCTGTTTCTCAATTATGAATAATGACGACATGGATAGCTCCCGAACTGACTGTGCTAACACAAATAGAGTATGGACACTTGTTAGTTAGTCTAATGAATAAAACTTTAACTTGCTCTTGACCCCTGTATGATTTTCTAGAGCCACCATTGCACCTATCTTAACCGTTCTCACATCAAAAATATTTTAAAAGATAATAATATTTGTGTTACCAAAATGCATTATAAAATGTCATTTCTATTGCAAAAACAAAATCGCGAATATATTTAAAGCAATCTATATGTTTATAACAGGTGACTGAATCTTAAAAAGAAGCTCCATTACGGTACTGAAATAGTCAAAATTCGATTTGAATACCGAGTCACAATCGAGGATGACTTTCGGTTTGTTAGATGGCACAAGTAGCTGCTACGCGAGGCTTATTTTTTTTCTTAGGAAAAAAGGCAAAGCATTTTGAAAGTTGACACGAATCTCTGTAATTAGATTGAGTGTGAGGTCCGGTGGTCTTCGCGAGGGTGGCCGAGCACAATGCGCGAGTCAATTCTCCTTCGACACGGACCATTTCACGCGCCACTGACCACCATTGTCGCCGTTTCGGGTCACCTTTCCGACAACAACCTGCTAGCTATGTTTTTGTTATGGGTAGCTGGGAATTTTTCTGGATGGTGAAAAAAGAAGGGGTAAACGTTTCTGCGCGATCGTTCTTATTAAATAAGGGTTCAATGGCCGTAAAAATAAAATATATTAGGCAATGTAAATATTCGTAAACTTAATAGTGAATATTGAATGCCGTTTATTTAGTAAATATTATTTAATTCAATATCCTGAAATTATTTTTTCAAAACAATCATTAGCATATATGACATTTGATAAATAGTATGTAATATAAATAAAATATTATTTAATGCAAATATACATTGCATGTTTCTTTAACAATTTCTCATATATTTTTACGTCGTATTATTTGGCAGTTATTTATTTATTCGTTTATCTCGATCGTGCGCGCGTCTCTTTCCCAAGTATCGCCAATCTGTTTATCTCTCATCTGCATCTGAGATGACGCGACTTCGTCAGCCGCTAAGAACAGAGAGAGAGAAGGACCAAAAAAATAAAACACTTGAAAAAATTGAAGAGTCGATAAGCGCTAACGAGAATTGATGAGTTTCGAATCGCGCGCGTCGATCTCACATTGTCTGTGCGCGACTTTTGGCAGCCCTGCAAAAAACCACACTGATTAGTTACGACCCGGTCGGCAGACACGCTTTTCACAAAGTTTTTAATTTTATTACATTTTTATTTGTAGCAACAATAACAGAAACGATCTCAGCGAGTTTTTGTCGGCCCTTTGCCGCCGCCGTAAATTTGATTTACTGGAATCGGAGGCTTCCCCGCTGCTGGGGCGTTTCGAAACGGATACGTGGGAATTTTTTATACTTTCAGACTTTTAAAAGCTAATATTAATTAATTAATTAGTAGAACAATTTTATTTCAAATCATGAGTAGTATTTTTGTTCAATAATTTTAATAACACGATATTCAATATAGTAAAAAATATTTGTTTAATTATATGAAGGGCAAAATGAAGCTTATATGATATTGTAGTTATATAGGTATACGTCTTTAGAAAGCGACGTTTGCTTGATGGGCATTGTCCAAGGTCGTATGGTATTTTTTCATTGTTGATGGTTGATCATTTTGGTCACAGTAAATTAATGCAAATTTTGAGATCCTTTTAAAGTGGTCATCTGCGTGTGGTCACCACAACTTAAAAAATAATTGCATCAGTAATATGTACCATATTTTTTTTTTGGAAAGCACAAAGTGTTCCAAAATATATTTAATAACGCATTTATTGTATATATTTAAAAGTGTTATAGAAATATTTAATAGAAAGTAATTTTCTACAATATATAGTAATTTATGTTGTAGAATTTACATTAATCGCTCTTTATGCCCTTGATTTCAAGCAGATGTTTCCTTAATTTACAATGTCCGGTCAAGGCTCTTGCTATAACATACCTTCAACTTATTTATGCTCAATTTGAATAAATAAAATACTACCTGTAAGATTATTTTAACCCATAAATTAGTCTGTTATAGTTTGTGTGAGTGATTTGTTAAAAATCATTTAATGTATTATTTCTGTCTAATTCAGGATGTTTTAATTTCACGGTTATATTAAAGTATTTTTCTCGTTGAAAAGATATTTATAAAAATATTTTTATTAGGTTAATTTAGTCTGTTTCAGAACCTAGTTAATAAATTGAGTATTATTCTTTTAAAGAAGAAGAGTTACGGCATTGGTTTACTTTTATTTTAATCACATACATATAAAGATTTTTTGTTGAGAAAAAATATTTGCAAAAATGTAGTTCTTAAATATTTTTTATTATTGAATCTTTGCTTTTATTGATACATAACCTGATTCTATAATCTTTTCTTATATGATAGTATTTAAGTTTTGCGTAAAAAAGTAGTAAGTAAATTTTAACATAACATAACATGGCATTGCGTGTTATATGGATTTGATATAATATTTTTTTTATATTCTGATATGACAGAATCAGATCATCTAAGAAAACTAATCTGTGATAATTATATAATAAACATTATTTTGGATCTCTCAGACACAGTTGCACTATAAAATATCCTTTGTATGTACATAGCATTATATATTGAGTTTGATATCACGATTCAAGTCTACTTATGCCGGTCACCCTCAGGTGTTATTTGGACATGTAATATTTATAATAAAAACTCATAATGTTGTACATAATTAATAATAACTAATTTATTCATGCAATAAATGTGTGTTCGATCATAATATTAATTCGTAACACATCTCGGGCGTGGGTGTATCATTTTTGATTAAGATTTACACGCCGGCCGAGCAAAGGCGGCTTTATAAAATCGAAACAGCGTGTAACACGTTCCTGGTTGTTGTTATCGCTTCGTGTCAATGTTATCGGGCTAAAATGTAAACTTAATAATTAATGTTAATTGCACATCTACGATATGTGTGAGTATTCAGCGCAAATTGGCGTCCTCCTCGAGCGAATCAACTTAATGATATCAGTGAAACGTCAAATTCTACATTTGTTTATGATATGTTACTCACATGGTTTCAAAACTAATTTTAGTACCTGCCAGCATTAATATTGCATTCGAACGTATGTCTTTCAATTATTATTCACCGATTTATATCACTAGTATATCGTTCTTGTCTAGGAATAAACAATCGCATTGCACGATTCTTCAAAAGTATATAATAGCTATCAGCACTTCGGGTTACATATAGGTTATTCAAAGAGCTTAAAAATGCAGCTAGATAACTGGTATATTTTGTCAATTTGCATTTAAGAAACGCCTTATTTTCGTAGTTATTAAAAAGTAATGTAATTTTATATTTTTAACCATATATATTTGATATAAAAAATATACACGAATTACCGGACTGACTTGATATAATTGCTATAAAGATTGTGCTACACAAGCTCGGTTCTCAGAGGCACAGAAAATAAATTAAACGATTACTCTTTCGCTTAACTTTTTTTGTGAATTAATTCTTTGAAGTGCGTTTGCGCGGCGCAAACTTTAATGAGACGAAATCGCCGGACACGGCGCGAATTTCGAAACGAAATAAAAGCGCGCCGGTTACAAATATTTACAACATCCGGTTCTAATTTCGAACTTCGAACGGAATTCAGTAACAACGCCCGGAAGAAAATTCTTCTTTTTGCGTCCATCGCTCAAAGATCAAAGAAAGCGACGAAAGGGTACGTTGAAAAGTTTGGCAACCACTGCCCCTATGGGTTTTAGTCCCTTATCGTCGACGAAGATCAGCGACGCACAGCATACACACAAACAGTGTATAAGAAACGTCCCGTGTAGCATTGATAGCTTAGTTTAGCATGTGGAGTAACCAGCGCGAGGGTCTGACAGTGGAATGTCGTCCAGCGGTCGTCTGGAGATGAGGGGTCACGATAAACCTGCGAATGGGAACTTAAAAGACGATCTTCGACGCACTAAACATCGGAAAAAATCGTCGATAAAACGCATAATAATCAAACGGCGATCAATGTTTATATACATACGTGTACGCGAAATTGCGAATAAAACGATTCGATGCAATAAAATTATATTATTAATTTATGAATACTGTAAAACAATTTTCTTTATGCCTTTTCTCATGTGTTCTTCAATAATCATTCCATTTAATTAATTAAAAAAATATATGTACTTAAGTATTTATGGACAGTAATAGCGTATGTGTATCAATCTGTAGCTTGACTTTTTGTAACTGTCAGTTAGATACATATGGTCGAGAATCTAGAGAGATCACAGACAGTAGTCATTTATCTGTTTAAAAATGAATTTGCTTGTGTGACGACAAAAGTGTGACTTTCTGCAGATATTTCAGTCTTCTCAATTTATTTAATCATAGACTTATAAGAAAATATGAACACAATTTCCACATTTTATTATTTTTGTCCAATATCTTCGCATCGCAAATTCTAAACCGTATGAACTCGTATTGTACGGCTGAGACGTAAAGACAAATTATAAATAAAATCCAATAGATAAACAATACGCTGGAACGAGATGAGAATTTTACTCGCGCCGAATCGTGACTCGAGTTATATAACAATCCGAGTATCAAAGCTGCGTCGGTCAGTGCAGTTCGTGCGATGGGACTGCGCATTGGTCGAACGAAAGCGGCGCTTCGTGATGTCGTACAATTAAGCATATCGTCGGAGATTAATTTTCCTTGGTAGCCATTGTCTGACGCCGAGACTCCCGAAGACGTCCATCACAAAAATGTATCCGATCATCGTTCAACGTTCGGCTTCGAATTAATCAGAACGGACAATTTGACAGTTGAGCATACGTCCGTGAGCTTTCGGCGTGTAATTTTTCACTTTGTGATTTTTGTGCGATGGCAAGACACACGTAGCGATTTTTCACTTGGATATGTGCGCGATTTATGACTCGTTTTGCGCGATCGCCGTTATTTTTTAAGGCATCGTTTCATTATGATATTCAGACTTGCCGAGGGGAGAGGGGGGACAAATTACTCTTGAGAAAAAAAATAAAAACCGACTTCAAATTATGAATCTGAACTAAAATACAGTTATTTGAGATGTACATACATACATATATACTGATGTATTTCAGGTATAAGTTTCTTTAGTCTTTTTTTATACATTTTATACAATAAATAAAAAGATCGGAACATTGCCTTCAAAAGTACCCACTTTCTAGGTAGTACTTTCACAATAAATATTATTATTCAAAAGGACAGATCCGTTCGTGTTAAAATTTGTTTTCAAATTAATGTTAATTATACTGCTTTTTGAACGTTTAAAAAATATTAGACATGAGAGAAAATATTCATCGAATATAAATTAGTAGCAGTAAATTTAAGTACTCGATCTGAAAATTCAGATCGAATATCTAAGGAATATTTTTTTGTTATGAGGACCGGAATCATTGTATTTCCAGGGCCGGATTCGTTCTCGGCAGCCCTGATGATATCGATGGCTTTAAGTGTAAATAGACAATGTACATATTTGTCAACGTTAAAGGAAAAACTGTGTGATTGACTTTAATTTATTGACAAACTCTTCAACATATGTATGGGATTTTAATGTGAAAACAAAGTGACATTATTAAGTTATTTCACATAAAATAAGAGTTAAAGAATCGATATATATATGTACATTTAATGCTTCAATTTTGTAATGTATGCTGTAAAAAACAAACTTGTGAAAAAATTTACTATCAAGCTCATTTTAAAGATGTATGACTAAATGATACACTACTATTATAACGAGCATATTTTTTTTCTTTTTTAAATTTATAAAATATTTTCTGTATTTTTCCTTCAATTTTCTATTCTTACGGATAGATTAATAAAAAATATTGTATAGCTTGACCAATTGTAAACAATGAAAACGGTTATAAACCAGTGTTGTGCATTTAATGTGTCTGTATGCTATTGTACTTATGGATATTTTTGAAATAAACTTTAAAAAAAATATAACTAGCACAGCAGCCATTTGAAGTACCACAAAAAATCTGTACTTTTAAAATATCTCTTGAGTTAACATCATTTAAAATATTTGTTTAAGAATCTACGTTAAAATATTAAAAATGCATGTCATATGAACTTATTTCAGTACTTTTATGTATACTATATATATTATTAAACAAACTTTAAAGATTTTATTTGCAATATATAACTAATTTGTATTTATTTTTTGTTAAAGGTGAGTACTTTTGATTTTCTCTGATCGACAAAACGTATTAATGTATGTATTAATCGTATTTAATATTTAGTATAGAATCACAAAATATCGATATGCATAATTTTAGATGTATGTATTATAGATACATATTTTAATTTTTTTAGTGGTTCCCTATTTTACACCATCATTTTTTCTTATCTAACCGAAGCAATTTAAGACGTTTTATGTTTAATTCTGGTTCTTCAAAAGATTGATTAACGTCTGTTTTTTATAGCATAATCAATTCAGTATAAATTATTTCGCTTGGGTTGAAATTAAAATGTGCTGATAATAAAAATTTAGTTTTCACATTTATATTACTGTGGTACTATAATTTTTGGTATGTACAATAATATAGCAATTCTAACAAAATAAGTACGCTAATTAGCTCATTAATTTAAATATAAATTATACGTAACGTCTCAGATTAGTAACTTTTTCGCTACTCAAATTTTTATTTATAAAAAAATGCGTTATTACAAAAAAAACGGACCTACCTGCAGTGACATCTATTAGTTATAAATTGTATTGCACATATTAATTTATAATTATTAATATAGATGTCACCGATTCCCAGACTTTCAGTCTGGTGGTTAATATTTACTTTAAGTATTCATTATATCTGATTGAACTCAGTTGGTATAGATTTACCCCGTTGTAACGCATTAGGCTTACGCCAGTCAGGTTACAACGGAAGATTTATTTAAAAATAATATAGTCGTAAAACTGTGTTGGAATTAAAAAATCACGCAATAACCAAAACACAGCAAAAATTACATGAAAAATAATGATACAAAAAATTACACACTACAGTAATTTTATATTTTCCAGTAGCATATTCAACCCTTTTAGTATGCATATAAAATATCAAATGCGGAACTGAACATGTGTTTTTTTTTCAAAAAATATTTTTTATTGCTCATAAAAAATGATTTTAAATAAAAAAAAAATTCAAAAATATTTTTCAAGTATGTTGATATTTTTCAGTTTACAAAAAAACTCAAAAATAGTGTAAAATACAAAGAAGTTTGAAATTAAAGTAAAAACAAAAAATATTAACACCATTTTTTATTTTTATAACAGCTAAAGAGTAGAAATTATATTTAAATTTAAAAAAGACTCAATGTAAATTAAATTTTTAAAAATATTTAAAAAAATAATTTTCAATATAATATATTTATGAAAAAAATGTGCATTTTTGGCTCCATTTTTTAAATTTGATGTACATACTGAAAGGGTTACACGTGTTATTAAAAAAATGTAAAACTACTGCAGTGTAAATTTTTTGGTTTATATAATTATTTTTTTGTGTAATTCCTTTCTTGTTAAATTTTTACTTTGAACTTTTTTTCCTTGTGTAATTATTTGCACGTGCAAATTCTTTCCTGTCTAATTGTATCACATGTAGTTTCATCATGCAATCGTAAAAATGACAAAAACGACTATATTAAAAAATATATATGCTAGAAGATAAAGATTAAATATTGATGTGCGTTGATTTGATAACAAATCGATAATGTTGTTAAACATATTTTTCATATTTTTCGATAACGTTTTATTAATATTAAATAAATCTGCATAAATTATAGTATGGGAACATTAAAAAACTACAAGTTTTAATATAAAATAGGTTTTTAGAGTAATATTGGTTTTATGAACTTTAAATTTAATTTAATTTTTAAAAAAAATGACATCGTGTTTGTGTTAGTGTATTTATTAACTGCACTTATTCATTTTTGTGATAGCAAATTTCGTTTTATTATTTATTTTTAAGTTAAGATGTACAAAAAATCAAATAAGAGCATGTTTATACATGACTTCAAAAAGTGTACAGAATATGAAGCGTGTGTTACAATGGCGGTTCTAAAAAAAATTGTGCTAGGGTATTAAAATTAAATTCTTGAATATGAAAAAGTTTTTTGCGCATTCTTTTTTAGTTGATAACTAGAAAATGAAAGCTTTAGTTGAATCAAAATCCCGAGAGTTTTTCAAATATTAGCTGTTGGTAATTCAATAATTTTGAATCACTTTTAACAGCTGACAAAATTAAAAAAAAAATGTTTGGGTACCGCACGAACATAATGAAATCGAAAATTATCGCTGTTGCATAGTTTTTTCTGCGCTTATCGTAATGAACAAAAACAATCCATTTTTAGATTCTATTGCTAGGTGCAACACAATGGGAATTACTTACGATAATGGTTAAAAATGAAGCCCTATAACATATTACAAAACCATAATTTCAGCAAAAAAATTAGAGTAATTGTTCGTTCAATATATGTTACAATGAATAGTGAATTAATATTTTTCACAAAATACTATAATATTAAAAAAAGAAAATGAACCCAAACTATAGTCTTGAACTAGAGTAAGTTTTATAACTTTCATTAGGTCCAGTAGAGTTAGGCTAAGTTTGGGTTTAAACAGCAAATGTTTAAACTCAATTTACCAGACGTTTCGCAACTGGTAAATTGATTTTCAACGAGAGTTCCGAAGAGCATATTTTCGCTAGTAGAAATATGTATTTATCTACCGGTACAAATTTATTTTGATTTGTTTTCTGAAATTTAACTTCACTGGTAATACACATTCACTGTAACATATCCACAAGAATTTGTGAAATCCTTGCGAAACCATTACAACTGATAGGTATTGTCAAGGAACTGCAACATTTGATTTACTCATTCGACAATCGAAAATATTAAATTATTCTGCATGACTAGAACTCTAAAATTGTTTCATTCCTATGGGTTTTTTGATTAATTAATTAGTCAATTTTATTATAAAATTGTTTTCGAACTCTGCATTTACTGAACCATCCGGGTGGATTTATGAAGGGTAGCTTTTACTAACAACCCGAGGCGGACAAAGCTGCGTTTTGTTTGTACGCGTTTGTTTGTTTTTACGCACTCGGGACACTCGATTCGAGGTTCGGTTCCAAATTGAAATAAAAAACCCTTCCAAGGCAAACGGACGTCAGATATAAATCATCTCGAGTCAAACGAGACGGCCAGGTGCGCTCGCTTTCCGCCATAGGTGAGAATGGGTTAGCGCCTGGGGCAAGTCACAAGATATTCTAAACATTATTATATTATATTATATATGTGTATATGAAAAAAATCTGAGCATTTGCATATCATCGCGCTCCGTTATGAATACGATCGTTTATTAACGACCATTACGCCACTTCCACATATACGGTGGATTTTTTTTATTATTATTATTTCGTTCGTCGGATGTGTGAAGTATTGTTTATGGCGGCGTAATTTCGTCGGCGGGTTCCAGTTTCGTGTGGGCGAACTATTCGGTGCGTCCCGAACCGGCCCTTCTTGTTTTCATTGATTGGCCACGAATGGGTCGTTTATGGATTCGATCGGATCGTCGCTTCTAAATATTTCACACATTTGAGGGAATTAAAAAATGGTAATGGATCGCTATAACGGAAATTGCTGTTTTATTATGTAACAAATATGCTTTTTTATCATATAAATTGTATATACTTGGGCTACTTTTAAATGCGTTAAATGATTAAAAATACTCTTAACGTATTATATGTTTAATTGACAACTGAGAGTTCGTTTTTAATGTAGATAGAAACACCCAGACTTGCGTATAATTTTCCTAATGAAATTATTATAGTCAGAAGCACGATATACCAGTGGTGACTAATACCTGAAAAATGGGTTTGAATCATATGCATACTTTAATTTATATCACACTGAGGGATTGGGGGAGAGAAAAAAGTTCGTTGATCATAATCCATATATCATTCAAAAATCACTTGCTTATCATTGTATCAGTATAAAACAACTGTGTATTCTAATCCAATTAATTTTATAAAGTATATTTCTTTCTCTCAAACCGCTTCGAAAAATAAACCATTCCAAATTCCCAAATTCGACCTTCGAGCCGTGTGGGATTTGCCAATTCCGATATAGAATAGACTCGGCTCTAAAACAAAACAAACCTTGATTGGAACCCATTTCCGAGAATATCCAATTTAAAACTCGCAACCAAACCTTCCTTCGCGTCTCGGGACAACCCGAAAAATTCCTCATGCTGTTCCTAATTTGCGTTTTATGCATCCATCAGCTTTTTCAATAGATTCTTCACCATAAAATGCAAAGTTAAACAATTAAAACATATATACACGTATTTTTTTAAAGATATCCTTTACTTCAATATTGGAAGCCACGCATTTAAGTTGTAGTTATTTAGCGTGACTTAGATTTGTATACAATATCCCCGAAAATCGGGAGTTTTCTGTGAATGATACGCAGATTAAAATCGTTTTGTAATACACAGAGTTCCTCAATGCGGCACGATACAATTTATTTAAAATAAAACACCTAAAAGAGATGTGTATGGCAAGTTCGTTGAGAAGCTGGATGTCTTATGTAAATGGAACATTTTTGAGCACCGTCATTTTGACCGCACCGGTTCAGAATAAAGGACGCAATCGCGACTCGCTAGAACAGTGTTGCGTAAACTATTTTCATTTGCGACCCTCCATTTTGTTTATAATATTAGCACGACATGAAGTAGAATTATTTAGTGGAACTTGTGTTTGTGAATAAAACACATAATTTTATGAAACAATGGTTTTAATAATGTATTTTAATAGTGTAAAATACTTTAAAAAAGCTTAAAACAAACTCATATTGTTTGGATCTGTATCGAAAATAGCAGACCGTAGTCATTTTCAAAATCCATTCTAGATCGATATTTTATTTTAATGACAATTAACTTTAATTGAATCAAAATATTGATCGCCTTTTTCTTAACCTCTTTAGTCCCGGTGCACATTGCAATGTAGAATAATTTATTGCGTGTTTTTGAAGCAACTTTCGGCTTATTTTCACCAGCACCTTTTATACATCACAGTGTAAAGTGTACACCATATTATTTAAAAATACAAAAAAAAAATTTCATGCCCATTTAATGTACTAAATAAAAAAATTAGCAAAAAATGCCCTATAAAATATTTTTCCTACTTTGCGTCATTATATTACGAATATTTTTTGTAATTCGTGTAATTGTGTATTAGCTGTAAAATTAAATATTTCTAGCAAGACCCAAGACCCAAAAACTAACTGCCATAACCCAATACAAAGTATGATGGTGAATAATTACAGTATTTTCAGCATAAATGCATATATCTAAAACTGTAGTAATTAAAAAAAATACTGCGTAATCATTCTGTATTGTAGGTAAGACATGGATGACATAAACTCATCATATTTCACCTAAATTTTAGATCTATAAAACAGAACAATGTTTTTGTCAACAATGACATAATGGCAGTAGCATTTTAACTAAAATACGTAACATAGTTAAACACATATTTGTTTCTCACAGTGCATGTTCTCGGCTTACTGATTTTATTATTTATTTATTTTATTTTATTTTATTAATTTATTTCGCTTAATAGCTAATTTTTACAACTAACAAATTTAGTAAACATATATAAAAATATATAAAAAATACATAACAGAAAGAAAAAATAAAAATATACAATAATAAAGACTTATTATTATAATTTATTTCTATATGTACGAAGGTGTTTTTTTATTCCATTTATGAAACCCGTTATATTTTTGCTGTTTCGGATTTCTCTTGGAAGACTATTATATAAATCAAAACCTCCGTACATAATTCCCCTAGCCGTACTCGTTTTCTTATACTTAATTATCTTTAAATTTTCTCTATTTCTAGTATTATATTTATGTACATCTTTATTTCTTATTAAATACTTATTAAAATATTTTGGTAACATATTATTTTCTAACTTATATATAAATACTAAAACATTCATACTCAATATTTCTTGCACATTCAACCATTCTAATCTATCAATTATACTTTTACAATTAGTTAATCTATTATTATTTAAGATTACTCTCATTGCCCTATTTTGTAATTTTTGCAACATTTGTTTATCTAATTTATTTAACATATTTAATAGTGTTGCACAATAATTAAAATGGGGCAATATTATACTATTGTAAATTATTTTTTTTGTATTTATACTTAATATATTTCTTAATCTAGATAATAAACCTATTTTTCTACTAATTTTTTTTAATATGTAATTAAAATGTTCTTTAAAATTTAATTTTGTATCAACAATTACTCCTAAATATTTTATATTATCCACTATTTCTATACTAGAGTTATTTATTACTATTTTGGTACTATTATCTAACATATTTTTATAATTAATAAACATACATTTAGTTTTATTCTCATTTAATTTAAGTACATTATTCTTTAACCATATTTCTAATATACTTAATTCATTATTTAAATTATTTACAATTTCTTTAATGTTATCACCTATGCAATACATTAATGTGTCATCCGCAAATAGATGAATTTTACATTTTTTCACGTTATTAACTATATCATTAATATACAAAACAAATAACAATGGTCCCAATTTAGACCCTTGTGGTACTCCATAAGACACTAATTTCTCTTCAGAATATACATTATTTATTTTAACTTTTTGTTTTCTTTTATATAAGTAATTATTAAACCATCTTAAAACTATATCACTTATACCTATACTCTCCAATTTCTTTAACATTATTTTTCTGTCTATTGTTTCGAAGGCTCTTTTGAAATCCAAGAAAACTGCTCCAATGATTTTGTTTGTATCCTTAGCCAACAGCCAATCATTTATCACTACTTGTAATGCAGTTTCAGTGGAATGCTTTTCTCTGAATCCCGATTGTTGTTCACATATTATGTTTTGAGAAGTAATAAATTCCTTTAATTGTTTGATTACTACTTCTTCTATTATTTTTTCTATACACGGTAGCATGTTGATTGGTCTCATTTCTTCAACTTTTTTACTATTTTTTATTTTAGGTATAGGTACAATAGTAGCAATCTTTAAATTTTCAGGCATTTCTCCTAAGGAGAGTGCTTTATTTATTAAATAATTTAATTTAGTTCCTATTATTTCCCATGTTTCTTTAATTATATTTATATCTAGTTCATCAGTACTAGTTCCTTTTTTAAATTTACATATTATGTTATGAATTTCATCTAATGATACTGATTTAAATTTACTAAATTTTACAATTATTGCTTTATTATTATATTGTACTAAATTACTAATCCTTGGCATTGAATTCACAATTTCTTCTATGCTCTCAATGTAATATGTATTCATTTTTTCTGCTATTATATAAGGATCTTGGTATATATTTCCATTAATTTCCATTTTAATTATGTCGTTTTTCTGAGTTGGATTAATTAATTGTTTTATTGATTTCCACATCTTATTTGGATCATTTTGTATTTCATCTATCAATTTTTCATACCATTTCTTTTTAGCCATTCTTAATACTTTGACTGCCATATTTCTACATTGTGTGTATGTTTTCCATTTTTCATTAAAGACTTTATATTCTATTTGTTCTGTTTTTAATATTTGAAAAATTTTGTATGACTCATCTCTTTTCTTTATAGCATTTTTAACATCATCATTAAACCACGGTTTTGGGTTGTAACGATATTCCTTTTTAAAATTATATTGACTTTTTGTTACGATACGATACTTTTTGTTTGGGTTGTAACGATATTCCTTTTTAAAATTATATTAAATTTTGTTCCATATCATGTAAACATCCATATTATCTACATTCCAGTCACATTTTTGTAATTCTAATCTTAATTTATTAAAATTAATTTTTTTAATTATATAATTTTTTTTGGTTTTTTTAACCTTAAGTTTATTATGTTTTTCTATATAAATATATACAATAGAATGGTCAGTTATTTTTGGAGTTGATTTTACTTTACAATAAATTCTTTTGTTGTTGGTAAATACTAAATCTATTAATGTGCTCTATAGTTATCTTATAGTTATTTTTATCAATGCAAGTTTGAGACTTTATCTATTGAATATATTAACTATTTTTAATGAAAATATTTTGCAATGCTATACATATATATATGTGCATATAATAATTAAGTTATTCTTTGTGGGAAACGAATCGAATTTGCTCCTCTCGAGCAATTTATCGTGTGCGACGAAGTTGGTCCCTCAGCCTCCTCTGCCTCATCCTCTGTGGACCAACAACCTGTGCATACCGGAAAGACAGGTTTGTTGCATCCGACCTATTCATTTGTACGCAGGTATAACTCACGTTCAGCAAACTTTTTGCGCCGGCATCTGCACACAGGACCGATCCGGAAATTCGACTCGGAACCGAACCGGAAACCGGTGACATGACTGGAAATTTGCTTTTTATTCCTCTTCTTCGCTTCCAAGTAAAGACATGGTTAAACGCACATCAACGTCGGATTTAAACAGATAAGATGGCGTATAAATTTTTATGATATTGCCGATTTAGTGGGATTATTCAAATGCGGTTTTGCGACAGTGTCGTTATGAGCTGACTTTTATAAATTGGCAATTTCGGTTGATATTTATTGGTGTGGACGACTGGAAGAATGATACAATTTATAAGCAAGGAAATGCTAATGATTAACAATTGAGCGGAGAACGAGTGGCGCTTGTATCTAAGCAATATTCTCAATTTTTTTACATTTTTATCGGTTAGAGTTATTCTGATCGATCACCTCAGAATGTGTTATCAAATATATGCGTATCGAGGCAATTAATTAAGTCCAACATAGCTACTATCAGTGCGATGAAACTATAAAAATGTAAATTGTTAAAATTAAAATAAAACTATATTTGCATATTAAATGTCATAAAAATAGTTAAATATCAACTATCATTAATTTATTTTAAAATATATTTCCATTATAGCGGAAGGCAAATGTGAGATCACTACATTGGAAGGCATTGTCTGGTTGAGTTACGATGCAAATGTTAGTGGATAGTTCATATTTGATATAGACATTCATTCGTACAACTATGGAAAGAGAACTATACACAGACCGTAAAAAGATTAAATTGAGTTATAATTATTATATTTTTATACGATCGTATGATCGTCGATATTCCAAATTATAACGTAACGTCAATCGCTTGTGTCAATATTAAAATTGATCACATACAAGCATGATTGACAGATTGAAATCGTATGACTGTTGCTTCAATTACAACCGTTCATTAAATTATTCATGATGGTATTCTGATTTTTCTGCTGTAGCAAGGACAGGTACAGGACACGTATTCAGAGCACATATCGCTCGTCCTGGCATCGATTTAACAAATTACCAGCACACATTTGAAATATAGATCTCGGACCAGCGGCCAGCAGTCAATCCATCACCAGAAAGCTGCCGACTGTTGGGTATGTTGTGGTTCGTATGTATGTATTATATGTACAGGCATACGTGCGTACATTCTTAGTTCGATACAAGGATAACCGGATTTCTCACTTGACTTCCACCACGAAAAACAAAGACACGCGCAAGGCAGACGATGGTGAGAATGGACTATGTGGACGAATACGGACCAACTCAAAAATTGTACACAGATTATCTATCAACATAGATAATCTGTATACAATTTGAAGAGCTTTGGAAGAATGTCACATTTCGGCTCTATTTACAAAATCTCGGACCTCTATCAAGTATCAAAAGTCTAGTCACAGAGCCAAGCGACTAATTTATGGCGAATTAATTCCTACGCCCATACGCCGAACGGTCGAAAGATGAAGTAGGCACTAAATTATCGTTTACAATACGAGACCGTATTTAGTAACCGGTACAATAAAAAATATGTGCAATTCGAGAATAGCGGATTTATTCTAAAGCAGAAATTTGATATTGGACATTTGTGTGTGTGTTTTTTTTATTTGTTAAATAATAAATAAACGGGTGATATCGATCGAGTTCAGGAATGCCGATCGCGAGCTGTAAATATGTCAGCTGTCGCCATTTTTGCGCATGGCGAAGTTTGGTAAAAAAATCGTGCTTAGCCTTTCAGGTGCGAGTTTGTACGTGCTTTTGATTAATTTAATATTAATCAGAGTAAATAAGTATATTCTGTTGTATTTTAATTATAAATAAATAATAAGTGTATATATTTTTTAAATTATATTTATTATATTTAAATTATAGTAATTTACAAGCCAAACGCTATTTATTTATAATGTCGCTCCATTGTCAATTAAATAACAAATACGCACTTTGAGTAAAAATATATTTATATTAAAATATATTTAAAGGCTTGAAAAACTTGTATTAATTTCCATGAGCTTGCTGTCATTGCGACCCTAAAACCAATATTCAATAATAGCGCATTACATATAAAATAATAATAGGCCAGTAAAAACTTAAGCTTGCTCGATTTAAATAATGCGACACATTTAATATGAAACATAACTTTTTATACTAACCTTAAAAACATATTTAATAGATTCTTGAACTAACTTGAAAATACTTAAATATCATTAATCTCCAGAATCAGTGACTATGACAAAAACAAACTTAAATTTTAGCATAACTATAAAGTGCT
Organism: Plectrocnemia conspersa; assembly: GCF_051122295.1. Taxonomy (NCBI): domain Eukaryota; kingdom Metazoa; phylum Arthropoda; class Insecta; order Trichoptera; family Polycentropodidae; genus Plectrocnemia; species Plectrocnemia conspersa. The sequence goes on from NW_028277174.1 coordinate 22,479,671, forward strand.
TAAACGATCTGCTTTAAATTTATAGATTTAAACATTTCATTTAAGCTTAATGCTTTATTTATTTATTCTTAATTTATATTTTTTGTGTAAACTTCTGAGTTTCTCTTTAATTTATTACTATTAGTCATATTCTATATTTTCATCCTCTTGTGAACTAAAAAATAGTTATAAACCAACATTTTCTTTTATTTGTTGTTATAAACGTTTATAATAAATAATACCAATTTATCCAATATTTTTTTAGCTTATAAGCATCAAATGATCTGGTACAGGTTGTAAATTATATGATTACATTATTTTATTATTTCCAACTGTTCGAAAGTTTTACTAAAATTTTCTATTTTATTTACAAATTATTTTATATTAATATTGTACATTCTCAATATTTTTATAATAGATAAAATTATACAATTTTCTTTATTTTCCATTGCTGTTAGATTATCTTGAAAAGAGTCGTACATTAATGTATCAACCAAAAATATAAATACTTGTGCAAATTGTGGATTGCATAAAATTAAAAAATGCTATCTATTATTAATGTGGTGTAAATTTTGTACTCAACATGTGCTTACAAAATTAATTTATTTTACATACAGTAAATATTGAAAAATCCTTGTGAAACAATAAATACTCGTATTAAAAAAAATTTAACGACATTATTACTTTAAAAAATATTTTTTTTATGAAAAGCACAATAATAATACGTTGATAACTTTGAGAAAACACTGATTCGATAAAACTCATTCCTCTAAAATCAAAGTTTAGCCTAGCCTTTTATATTTATATACTCCTAGCGAAAATGAAAAAAATATAGTAAATCAAATCATTACTAAGATGTATTCATAATGCGATTATTTTATGTATTACTAACAGCAATTTTAAATATTCAAACCTTTAATAGTTTGTTTTAGAATAAATGTAAACATACAAAATTGCACAATATTCGTGGGGGCTTTCTTAAGCCATCAATTACAACAAAAACTCCTTGAACTGTTTTTTTAATAATGTTTAAAAATTGTTTAGAAAGCAATATTGCGCTCGATGTGAATAAGCATCGTTTGAAATATCCTTTGTAATTATCGAACGGTCACCCAACTAGGAGCCTTGAAAAATATAAGCTATGAGATGATTTTGTAGGTGGAGTTATACCCTAATGCGATTAGCTTAGCTATTTCGACCTTATAAAAAAATACCCCAGTTTCCTATTTTATCTAAAATCATTGCCAAAAAACCTTAGGAAATGTAACTAATAAACTTAAAATCAGAAAAAACATCAGGAAGAATTACTAAAAAATCACACCTAATCAAAACCCCATTTTGTTTTATTTTAACAAACATTTTTAACTGTGTACAAATAAAACAATAATTACTGTCCAGTGTGCGAGTATGCAATGGACGCCGGGAAACGATGCTTGCACTCAAAGGGATGACTGATTTTCGACTCATTTTGGGGATGTTATCGTTATGCAGAGGATAGGGAAATCGTTGATCGTTAATCGCACAATGATTAGATTTACAGAGCAAACTTTTTTTACATGCGTAAAAAGTATTTATAATCTATTTTTGGCCGTTTAAATCACGCAAATACCCCACTGTGCGACGATCGCTCGATGGACTCTCAAAACATGCCAATTCGACTCCGCCGCCTGAATCTAGATTTTTCTGTACACAAGTTCAGTTAATTATACGTTCTATACAATGCACTGTTATCTTAACAAACTTTACACTACTAGGCACCAATATAAATTATTATTTAACAATTAAAAATAGTGTTTAAGCTAAACACTAAACTTTGAAAGGTCGCTTTAAACATATTATATGTCATTTAATTTTAACAACGCTGCAGTTTTGTAATTCTTACCTTAGATATATGGTACTGCTACTGATAATTAGATCTTTTAAGTCCATAAAACCAGTTCATAACACGTGTCTCTCAACGCGAAATTTATTTAAACGCCGTTTAATTAGCCGAATCGCTTTTGGCTTAATTTCCTCAATTAAGCCCGACATCGATATCGACACGAACCTTTTTTCGAATCGAACTTAATAAGCTCAAAGAAGCTCGCTTCTCGCAGTAATAAGCCTCGAACGCACCGAGGCAATTAATCGTGCATACACCTGTTGTTGCTTTGCGTCTGTGCCCTAATTCGTAACATTCGCGTGGGCGTCCTCGTGAGAAACGGCTCCAGGCCGACGATTAGAATGTGACTTTTTTCAATGCTTGAAAGTTTATTGGCCACAAATCCGATTCGACATGCGGCCGAACAGGGTCGACAATTAACGGAAATGTTTTATCGCGTTTTTTCCTCTCTTCTTCTTCGGTATGGACGAATCGTTCGCGTGACGCGACGCACTGATCATTGTCATTTAGGACGAGTTATGCGCCGGGTTTAATGACTGTAATTTTTGGTAACTGAATTTCGTTTAATTTATAATGGTACTTGTGTGTTGGAAATGTTTAAGCTTACGAAAACATCGCTTTATGGTGTCAAAAAAATAGAGCAGCAATTTGTCAGTTAAATAATGTGCTGAAAAGTTGATAAAAAATTATTAACTCTTGAAAATCGTATTATATTATAAAAATAAACAGCACCTAGTATCGTGTCTGGGAGATCAAAATTAGTAATTATTATATAATTTTAATTCCAATCAATTTTCTCAGATTATCTACATATACATATTTAGATTTTCCTAATCTTACGGATAAATATGATGATCAATTAAAAACGAGTTAGGTATTGAAAACTCTCTAATAATAAGCTACTTCAGCTCATAGAGTATATCTTGTATGTATTCAACAATAAAAAATATATTATTAAAATTGCAATTATACAGTAGTTCTTAAATTATTTTGTCGAAGGTGAAGCGTTAAAATATGATGAATTTTAGAAATATTTTATCCAATTTAATTAATGATAAATAAAAATGCCATTTTATTAAAAAATCTATAGCTTTATATATAAGTATAGATATTATGTATATGTAGCAAAATAGGGTTTGTGTGATTCATAAAGATGCAGGGCAAGTTATTTAATTTACAATCATATTCGTATTGGACGTCCCATTGTTTTAAAAAAACGTACAGAACTAATCATAAACTATAGTTTTATCACAATTTTTGCCACAAATTATTTAATTGAAGCTGTATTATTTGTTTCTATTTTAATATTATATAATGTTTTTTTAGACATCAAAGATTTCAATTTTACCTTCCAACTTTTTAATTTGCTAAAATACTATTTTTTTATTTTTATGATTGAATATAATAGTGCATATGAAACTAATTGACAATTAAACTTGAGATTAAAATTATGTATTTTAAATTAGTATAGGTGAATTATTTTAAGTATAAAATTTAATGTATGAGAATTTGCTTTAAAAAACTGAATTTATTCAAGATTTTTTATTTTATTTTATTTTATTATACATATTGTTCTTTATGATAATTATTAAAGATTTTATTAAATGCCATATATTATTGCATCAGACGTAAATGTAATATAATTTACAATAACAAAACTACATGTAATAATTTAATGACTGGTTAGAAGCACAGAGGAACTAATAAATTTATTTAATTAATATAAAATTCGTTCTAAATAGTTAGATTAAATTAGATTAATACTCTAGTCTTAAAGTTTTAAATGAAACGAGGATATTACAAATCATGTTAAAAATCATTATATGACTGCATAATTTAAAAGTAATTCGTAAAAAAGTAAGTTATTTTAGAAATATCCAACAGGTTTATATTTATTTCATATTTTTTCTTTTAAAATTTTTAGCAAAATTATATTTAAACATCTGTTTTGAATATATATTAGAATATGCTACACATTATATTATAAACTTATTGTAAGCTATGTCTTAAGCCTAATTTTTGGTAATAAAATCGTTGCAAAAATAAATATTATTTGAATACTGAACGTATCGAGAGCTTCTTATACAATTTTGTCACAAAGATCATGCTGATATTTTCTGTATTAATTATTGTTTTTATAAATGTCCCATTTTTATAGATACTAGATGCTATTTATAATTTTTTTATTTTATTTGGGCAAATTATTATTTATAAACAAATTTCTGAAATTTTTTTTGTGTTTGTTTATAATATCTGAAATAATATTATATTATAAACTTATTTAAAGTTATGTTTTATGTTAAATTTGTGGTAGTTAAATCGCTAAAAATAAATTTTATCTAAATATGGTTTTTATAAACTTTCAACACTACTAAATTATATTTTTGTCTATAACGAAAAGTAATCTCTAAATGTAAAATTTTAAGTTGAAATAAGCTGTAACATTAAAATTATTTATAAAGGTTTCGAGATTTTTTAGATCCATTAATATTTTAAAAAAATTTCAATTTTTTAAAAATATATTTTAAAAACATTTATAGTTAGATTTTCGTCTTTGATATAATATTCAATGATTAAATTAATCTTAACCCTTATTTAAAGCTGGTTTCTGAGTGTAATTTTTGTTATCAATGTATTGATTTGTATCAAGTATTATTTTGTAAAAATAATAAATATAGTGAATTTAAAAAAGATATGTTTTTTAGAATTTAACTGCCACAGTTGTAACATTACTCTATTTATATGTAAAATTACAAGACAACTGCAATTAAATCGCTGAATTTTCAGTTTCTGATGTTTACATATAGCTCAATTTATTTAATCTTTGTGGCAAAACAATGTTGTCAATTTCAGTCTCATCGAAGTAGTATTAATAATTAAGTGTTACACTATACATATATAACCAGATTTATTGAAATTATAATTTTAGTTAAAACTTGCAGTTTTATTACCAAAAATAGGCTCAGTACAATTTAAATAAGGTTTGAAGAATTGTATGTATCATAGAAAAATAAAATCAATCATAAAATGTATTTAAAAATATTTTTAAAAATTTAAGAAAAAATCAATGATATATACAAAATTAGACATAAATAAATAAAACTAATAATACAGTTAAAATTAGTATGAGATTTAATATGTAAATAGAGTCATCATATATTTGTGGCAACCGTGGTGATATATAATATCAAAAGTTTCTAAAAGAATTTCTAATAAGAAAATAATATTTTTTTCATTGTATTTAAATCCAAATATTATCAATCATATATCCGTACCAAAAAATATTTTTTCAATATATTTTTTTAACAAAAGTTGTTGAACTTTAGGTGAAAACGGAACATTAAATTAAACTAACGATATATCTAATAATTACAAAAACTAGTATGTCATTTTATATATATATGTACATAAAGTTATTGGTTTCTAAAAGAGTTTCACTTTGCTTATTGGTTTAATAATTGTAAATTTTATAAGTAAATATTGATAAAGAACTTGGTTTTAGATGTTTTGATGTGTATTTTTTTTATATACGATAGCATATTATAATTACTCATTAAATTGTATTTTAAAGTATTGTTTTAAAACCAAGTGTAGAACATTGCTGATTTATTAAAAATAAAAAAATGATATTCAAAAAACTGAAAATTTAGCGATATAATTGCAGTTGTCTTGTAATTTTACATTTGTGCAAAATATTTTTGTACAGTTAAATTCTTAAAAACCATCTCTTTTTAAATTCACTATATTTATTATTTGGTAAAATAATACTTATTACAAATCAAAACATTGATAACAAAAATTACACTTAGAAACCAGCTTAAAATAAGGGTTAAGTTAAATTTAATCATTAAATATTATATCAAAGACGAAAATATAACTATAAATGTTTTTAAATATATTTTTTAAAAAAATTGTAATTTTTTTCTAAAATACTAATTGATAAGATCTAAAAAATCTCGAAATCTTTATAAATAATTCTAATGCTACAGCTTATTTCAACATAAAATTTTACATTTAGAGATAGCTTTTCGTTATAGACAAAAATATAATTAGTTTTTAAAAGTTTATAAAAACCATATTTAGATAAAATTTATTTTTAGCGATTTACCTACCACAAATTTAGCATAAATCTTAACTTTAAATAAGCTTAAAAAATAATATTATTTTTGATATTAAAATGAAACACAAAAATACACCTAAAAATATTTTTATAAAATTGTTAATAATTTGCCAAAATAAAATAAAAAAATTATAAATAGCATACGTTCAGCGTATTATTTTTTCAACGATTTTATTACCAAAAATTAGGCTTAAAACATAGCTTAAAGTAAGTTTATAATTTAATATGTAGCATATTCTATTATAATCAATCATAAAACCTTAATAAAAAATTATTTTTGAGTATATTTTTGAGTACAAACCTTATAAATTACCTGTTAAATATTTCTAAATTACCTTACTTTTTTCCGAATTACTTTTAAATTATGCAGTCATAATATCCACACTTCATTTGAAACTTTAAGACAATTTAATCTAATTATTTAGAACCTATTTTATATTAATAAAATAAATATATAAATCCCGCTTTATTTTATTAGAATTTTATGTCTTAAAAACACATAATTGAATAAACATGTCTTCATTTAAAACTTAACTTTCTTACATGCCATGTTTTTAATACAACTACGTGTATTTATTAGTACATAACTTGCTCGTTACCGGCATTGCTTATCCACTTATATTAATACATACATATATGTGAGATATCCAAGTGGACGAGCAGCCATTGAAAAAACTATCACGTGTTCGATTATTCGTGTTCGTAAAAAAGAAAGTATAGATCGTGAGCGACATGTTGACGACAACCCGCCAATTTACATACACACATGTATACTTTGCGACCTGTTCCGGTCACCTAGGGTCAGGTGTAACTAGAAAACCGAGTCCCATTTGAAACAATAATCCGCTTACCTTTTACTTTTTCCAATATCTCTTGAACTTAGATTAGGGTATAATTTATCGTATCAAAATTATCACCAACTCTCGAAAAGCGGTGTGTTCGTTAATTTATTTTACAATCGCACTAATTCGTTAGTTATGTGCACTTTTACGCAGTCGTTAAGTCTTAAACGTTTCGTCGTTATGCCAGTTACAGCAAATTTGATGGCGTCGTTAAATTAGCTTAGTGGCATGCAGTAAACATTGAAATATTTAAATAGAAAGGTGAACGTAGATTAACTTAAACGAGCGAGTAAAACCAATGGTGTGTGATTTTATTATCTCGTTATTATTATCAAAACTAAGTTATGTTTGAATTTAAATTTATCAAAGATGCTATGGCTTTACATTTTAATAAGTTAGTTACAGTATTCGAAAGCTTTTGCGAATTCAGTGCATTGGAAAGTTAGATCCAATATCTGCAAAAGAGTCGACTAAATTGCTACATTTTATCATTTTGCTTGTTAGAAATACTACATTACTTTATTGTGAAAGTATAGAATAAATTAAGCAAGTGGTTTTCAACTTCTATTTCAAACATATTATGTATTAAATAAATAAAACTATTTAACGATTAAATAGTTTTTTTCTTAAGAATTTAAATAATGGTTTATTCAAATCAAACTTATTGTATTACATTTTTAACGCAGTTCTTTCATACCAAAATTAAATAATAATCCATTGTGTTTTTAATTAAATATAAACCATATAAGAAAATCATAATTAATACTAGCTGTTTAAATAATAACGAAAAAATCAAAAGCGATTAAAAATTCACCGTGTGAATCGCGAGCGCTTGAATTGTTCCAAACCGAAAGCGAATGGGAAAATTACGGTACACGGTTCGAAAGTAAAGACTTAGGGCCATCCTGTGTATGGTGCGTAGCTGATATATATAAGAAAGTCTTCGATATTGGCTCGCGCATTTAAAACTGAGCGTTGCAATTAACCTGAATTTTAAAATTGTGATACCGATCTTGGCAGGTGCAGCCTGCAAGGGGCACGCGACTCTTAAAAAATGGCGTCCGGCAGTTACTATCAGGTAGAATTGGGGGAAATAATCGAAGGCGGAAAGTTTTAATTGGCGAAGGGCGCATCCGTAGAAAATAAGAAGCATCCGTGTAACTGCATTTATTTTTTTATAAATATTATTTTAGATACCTGGGAGATAAGGATCAGTAGTGAATATAAATTAGTGGATTATATTTTTTATAGTTAGCCGTTGTATTATACAAGGGATATTTCATATAGATGCATAGTCATAATGTAAATTTTTTTTTTAGCACCCAAGGCGCGAATTTTTATTAGCCTTAGTTACTATTTCATAAAGAACGTTTTTAAAAACGGGTTTTCTATGATTCATCATTAAACATACATCATCTTTTGCACAGTAAAAGTAAATGACTAAACAAATTTCACACTATTTTTATAGTTCAAATTTATATTTGTACGGCCATTTTAAACGCATACAAAGCTTAGTCAACTATATAAGCTCACGCGGCTGTATATTAAAATCGTGTTTTTTTACTTTCGAATATTTAAAAAGCTAGTATTGACAATTACTGACGATCGATAAAATATGACATTATTGCATTTTTGCCACAAAAATGAATCAGATTTATATAAAAATAATCTCCCTGGTTTAAACTGTATTAGATTTTTTTCTAATGCTGTCTCGTTGGCGAACTTTTTGTAGAAATTTAACGTTACTCAAAATTTTTAGACTGACAAATTATATTAAATAATATTTTTATAATTTATAAATCTTCCGATATTTAATTTATTGACGTAATTTTTAAGGTTCTTAAATTAATATAATTACTTTATTATAAAATTGTATTGCTACAATTTTTTAACATATATATGTATGTATATATATAATAATACATAAAAACCGACTTTTAATAAAACTGCTTTTCCAAGTTTTTTCAGTTTTATTTTTATTTGTGTCTATTTTAATATTTATTATAATGAAATATATAACATAATAAACCAAACCATATGCAAAATATATAAATGAACCTAAATAACACAACCCCATTAAAAATATAAATCACAATATTTATATCATTTAGTATTTTTCTTTACAAAATATAATTTCCACACAAAAAAAAATGTCTTTTCATGACATCAGTTAAGAATTATTTTTTTTATTATTTAATAACTATTTTAAATATTAAAAAATCAGTCTTTGATTTACTTTTTCAAGTTTCTTGAGAAACTTGATTATTGACTTTTTGACACCATTGTCCTAATTTGATTTATTTATTAGTAAGCAATGATTCTTTTTGTATTTGATTAAAAATTTGAAATATATCCAGTAATGAACTAGGGTTTATACAAAAACATATTTTATTAGAAAAGCAGTAAAAACCTTTTTCTAAACTATAAAACCATTACATAATGTTGCAATATAAAATGGACACTGTGATTACATATACATGCTCAAATTGTATTATACACGTAGCATCCAACATTACTCTTAAAATGTTATCCAAAATAAAATTTAAAGATTAGTATTGGGTGATCTATGATATATCGCAAACTTTTCTATTCTCAAAGAATTAAAAATGAAAATTTTCAAAAGAGAAAAATAGAAAATAAAACAAATAAGCCAATAAATTAATTAAGAAGATTGAAAGAGGGAAAAATTATTGATTTATAGTTGTGAGATTTGATAATAAAAGCTTTGCTGAATGTCAGGATAGAAAGATAGATGGTAAACAAATATAAATACAAAATGATAAGAAAATAAAAATATCCTTTCACTGTCTAATAAACTAGGTTTTATCGTTTTCATAGTAGCAAATAATTTAAACTGTTTTTTTTTTCTATAATTTTAATGGCCTCAAATAATGAAAATGAAGTTTTCCGTTTCTTAAAAAACTTTAGTGATAATTGATAATATTATAACTTTTTTAAGCATCGTCCAAATACCAGACTTTTTGATATATTCATCATCGAAAAATGTGTCTGTACAGGAGATATAAAATATTTTTCTGTATAAATTTCGAAGCATTTGATTTTTTCGTTAAATTTTTTTGTGGATTCTGTAATCATAACAAAAAAATAACTAGTGAAATTTGTATTATTTAGATATATAAATATATTTAGATTATATGATATTTTTAGGTAAATAATTAGTTAATTTTTACATATTAATTTTAATAGTAAGCAAATTTATCAAAAAAAAATTGTGTTTATTAATGTAGTATTTTTTCATCGCATAGTTTTTGTGTTATCCTTAATTGTATATGCTTACATTAACACTTAACTATGTATATACAAATTTTAAAATCAAAATTTAAAGCAAGAAATATTGAGGATTATGATTATTATTTTTTTACATTTTTTAAAAATCACAAAAAATATTTTTAAAGAAAATATTCATATAGGCTACTTTTAAATGCGCCCTAAAGTGTATGCATGATTCATTTAATTAAATATTGAAAATAATAACGCTTGATTATATTTAATTTTATGTTGATAGTGAATATATTTTTTGTGTTGTGTTGATTTAATAATTATAATATTAGTAAATTAACTAAAATACAGTAACATAAATAATTTAAAGTAAATTTTATATTTATCATAAATTACAAATTTATTTATTTTTAATATACATATTTAAAAAATAATTCTTTATAAAATTATAGAAATAATGTTTTTGACACTCATCATTTGATTTCACTAAAAAAAAATGTTTGTTAATATATCCTAAATATATGTATGCACATAAGTACTTATTTTTTGTGATTTATATTAAATGCAATATCTTAATAAACGATAAAATTTAACTACAAAAAGTATATCAAATAACTATATATATTTTCAGAGATTTCTTTAATTAGTTTTATTTTTAACCAAAAAATATTTGTTCACTTTTTTTTAATATTACTAATAATATTAGGCAAGTTAATATATATGAATTTTTAGTAGCATTAACAGAACAGTTATGATCACAAAACTATATTTTAATATGTACAAATTTACAGTATTCGAATTACATGTTTTTTTGTAGCCATTTTATTTCATATTTAAAAACTTTTTTTATCGTTATGTCAAAATATACCTAACTAATTCATTTTAAAACATAGCAATAAATATAATTAATCAGACCCTATAATAGTTACTGACTACTGACCAAAATAATAAAAAACTATTATATTTATTGAAATAAATATTTCATAAACGGTTTTATTAAATATTATGTTGAACTATGTTTCAATAAAGTTATCGCTTCCGATGCATGTCGCGGACACTGCACAACAGCGTTTAAACTCAAACTCTACATAATGAACGCGCCGAGCGGGGCCAATTTAACCGTAACTCAATGAGAACCAGTTAAAAAATTATCTAATCACATTCTCCGTTAGACTACAAGTATTCTCGAGATAATCCGCGTAGCGAAAATTATCTCATGCGCTTCCGTATCGGCGAAACTTCCACTTTGTCGAAAGATTTCGCGGTCGATAAAACGCACGATGGTTAAGTCAAAGTTGGTTAAAGTTAAACCGAGCGCCGGGAGCCGGTTTATGGGATGATTTACGGTTTGTGTGCTTTCGTACGATAATTACGCGTGATTTTTTTACCGACAGAGATTAAACACGCATTATGCAATTTATATCAGAAATCGCGAAAGCAATTTGGACCGCAGGCTCACGTATGATTTTCGAACATTAACCGTTCGTAAAACGGCGATTTTATGAACGTAGAGCTTTTTAATTCAATTTTAAAAGTTTAACTTTTTTAACTTAACGAGTGAATTGTGATAAACGTGCGATAATATTTTTAAGCAGTTTCTTTAAAATTATTTATTTAATCGACATATAATCTTTTTTAATGAGATTATTCTGTAATTTGTTATTTTAATGTAAATTTATAGTAAGCATACAATCTTAGAGAAGAGTAGGATGGATCTAATGGGTAAATTGCTGATCCTACTAACATAGCAAAATTATCTTACTATTTTATCTAGGCAATCGGGATGATGAGGATATCCTGATTGAAAAATAATTGACTATCAGATTAAAATATGAAATGAAGGTTTTGATTATTTATTATATTAAATATATATTATTATTGATACATGTATATATATATAATCAAAATAATCAATAAATAAATTTAGGTAACTTTCAATCGTCATATAGAGCATATAAAAATTAATGACGGTGTTTTAACTCAAATTAAAAACTGAAAAAAAACAATAAAAAAAATACTCATTATAAATAAATAATAAATAAAAATTGTATTGAAGCAATCTACGCATATAAGCACCGTCATAAAAATATTATATTATTTAACATCAAAGCAAACTTGATTAACCGCAGTAGTAAAGTCGAATCCAATCAAGCCGCTCAGAAGTTAAATCAGTTAACTCGCGCCGCGCGTCCGCGAATTTAACTACCACAAAAGCTCACTCATATTTGCAAACTAACAACAAATTTAATTATGAAGCCATAAATAACCCGACGCGAGAATAGTCCCTCACGAACTATGAAGTTCAATTACAAATCTCGAAACGAATCGCTTAGCTCCTATCGCGTGCTCTGATCGCCTAACCAAGATTTGAAACCTTAATAGCTTCGCGATTTCATCTCTAATGAATCACATACATACACACAATTATTATGAAAAGATAATTGCGACCGATACGCGTCTAATCTGATACAATTTAATCTGTGTATCATTATTATTGCATTTATATGTACAAAGCAACGAGACGAGGCGTTTAACTGCGTAGTTAATTGAATTTCGTTTGAAAATGCGGTGAAAAAATTGAATAAACGGCGTGGAATTTAAATAGACGTTTATTGTTACGTAATAAATGACTGGTGGTCGAAAAAAACTCAAATGTTCGTTTTGTATTCAAGACTTGGACGTTCGAGTGGTACAGGTAAGGATAAAACCACTCAAGATGCGACGGTCGCTAGGGAGCTTTTCTCTTATGTCGTACGAATAAGTCAATAAGTGATTAAAATGAATTGAGTACGTGTTTGTAATGCAAAAAAAACTACTTAAAAAAAACGTTTCTGAATGGAATTATACCGTATGAATATAGTTGTTTTGGAGTATGTTCTTTTTTGGCATCTTAATACATTCGCATAAGGTAAAATGGTATATTTTTTATTTATTAAATAATAATAAACATCTGTAAGAGATTTTTAAGGCTCGTGATTTTTTCAATTTATTTTTCCAATTATACCATCATTAGATTCAAGCACTTCTGATGGTTTTAAATTTGTAGTATTCTATATTTGATTACTATATATTATAGAAAATCGTTCTGTCCCTTTTATCCGTTCAAACTTCTCAGTTAATGTGTTTTAAATGCTGATATCACATTAAAAATATACAATTCATGTCCTTCATGTATTTGGTGCTGCGTTAGTGACTCTTATCAGTCAAATAAGACACTTATAATAATAAAATACAGATTCTGCTGTGAAAACTGAGACCAAAGGGTAAAAAATTATATTGCTAATTGAAATTCTGCGTAGCACCCAAATTGAAATACTGAATAGAGTACAAGAATGTGTTTTTTTTTAAAAACAGTATGTATGTTTAATCTTTAGCAGCTTTGCCAAATAATATGGGTCTTTGCCAAATAAAAAAAGCCCCGCCTCTGGAAAAACAATGATTCCGGACCTCATGACAAAAATGACATTTTATTTTTTAACATCGTAATATAATTTCTTGAATAAATAATAATGCTACAAATAAAAATAAAAATTAGCCACCGTTGCGATATATTTTCTGAAATCATATTTTATGCGAAATATTTTAATCAAGCATTAAAAATATCTATACTTAATATTAATTGTTTTAAAAATATTATAGCTATCCTTACCGATATTACTATGGACTTATAATATAAGAGGGCTGATTAAAGTTTATTCAAACCGATTTTTGGTCAATAGGAGAACGCAAAAACAATTATCACTTCTCAGAAGTCAAAAATTCACGTCAAAAGCAATAAAATCGTGTCGGCGCCGTCGCAGTGGGAACGCTCGCGTTCCCACTGCGACGGCGACGGCACGATTTTATTGCTTTTGGCGTGAATTTTTGACTTCTGAGAAGTGATAATTGTTTTTTGCGCTCTCCAATTGGTCAAAATTCGGTTTAGATGTACTTTATTCGATTCGATATTTCTATAAAAAGTCCTAATATAAACGTTTGAGAATCGAGTGTTTTCACCGCGATGGCACGATTTTATTGCTTTTGACCTTGATTAGAAATTCACTATATGGCAACACTGATCAGTAAAGAAAACACGACTAATTATCAGGAAAAATTTTATGCCTAATTAAAATATTTCGCATGAAAAATGATTTCAAAAAATATGTCGCAACAGTGGCTAATTTTTATATTTATTTGTAGCATTAACTCGTAGAGTACGCTCGGGATAAGGATGTGTGCGTGTACATGTATATGAGAGGGAGAAGCAATGTAGCGTGTACTTCGTTGTCTCGCTTTCTCTTTTAAGGACAGTCGCTGATTCGTCAACGCTGGTATTCGTCATTAAAGTGCAGTGTGGCACAGAAGTTCGATCTTCTCTAGTGATTTATTTTAAATAATTTTGTGTTGATATTGGTTTAACCCAGATATGCCCACTGTCCCATGGGTAAGTCACTAAACTCGTGCCACTGTGTTTTATTTATAAATAAAATTTTAAGAGAACAAAATTTCTTGGGCATATCTGAGTTAATTGAGATCAAGGCTTCAAATATACACTGTAAGTTATTCGTTCTCTTACCTGTGGATTAAAATATTTTAATTATTTTTCCATTAATCCGTACGTTGTTGGTTTTTTTACACTATTCTCTGTAAGGCTTAAAAAAGTTATCACTCTTATCGTTGCGCCAATGATAATTTTTAATTTATTTAATGGATTCTAATGATTTAATAGATTCATCGAGCCATTAAACAATCTGCGAATAATTTCTTTCCCCATTTTATATATTTTTGCTTATGAAGAATAGCTAAAGACTAGTGAAAGATTTTGAATTTTGCAAATATTTAATTAATGACATCAATGTCTGGTTACTTCGATTTTATAATATATTTTTAATTGTCCGTTGAAATTTCTAACTTAGCTCTTATGTTAAATAAACATATATTTTCTTTTAAAATAAATAATTAAATATTCTGAGCGAAATTGTTTTGAGCCACACAGTTCACGCACACAATAACAAACCGGAATCCTTATCCCGAGCATACTCTACCTATTATTATTTATTCAAGAAAATATATTACGGTGCTAAAAATATATATAAAATGTCACTGCTGTCATGAGGCCCGGAATCATTGTTTTTCTAGGGCCGGATTCACTCTCGGTGGCCTTATCGATCATAACAGATAATGTTTTCCTAGTTTTTCCTAATCTTACAGATGAATATCATGCGATTAATTAAAATCGAGTTAGGTGGTACATACAATCTGTTAATAAGGTACTTCAGCTCATTGTTAATATCAAAACAGCTGGCATATTTTTTTATGATTCAAGTATATAATTAAAATCTAGAAGAGCTAATTGGACTCTATATTAATAGGTTATTCAGCAATATATTTTATGCAATTCCACCAATTATGGGATCAAATCTACATTTTAACGCAAATTATAACGTCATTTTGAACATCTTTGTTAAATTTAAATCGCTATTAAATTATATTTATAACAGTTTTTATTTACGTATAACAAACTCTTTCTTAGGCGATATATTTTATCGATCAAAGACAATAAATTTTAATCAGACTCAGCTATCTAGATCTGCAACAGCTCTGATATCGCTGCTTTTATCATTCTAATTTTTTACTGTAGTCTGTGATAGCTATAAAAAACATTTTTAGTTTCAGACAGTATTCTTAAACCAATGCATACTATTTTTTTCAACCAATTCCATTATCGAATGAAGAGATCTTCAGCATTTAATGGAAACCGTCGTCCATCAGGAATTAGAGCAAGATGGTAAAAGACCGTAAAGTACGGTAGATGGCAGTAGAGCCTTTTGTGGCAAGCCGCCGAGCACGACGCCCCCCGTAACCAATGGCGGCGCTGCCCCGCGAGATATATCGTTGGCGGTTGCCAATGAGAGAGCTCCGGATCGTAGCAAATATAAATTACTGACGGAGCCGTGACCGCACGTTCCGGAGGAATTCGATCCGGTATGCTCTCCGTTTGAGAACGGATACCTTCTACTTCTGTCCGTCGGGTATCTGATCGACGGCCAACGCCAACGGTTTTCCACCGCCAGGGACGAGAATCTCGCTTTTCCAATATCTATTGATTTAAAGAACTTCATAATTATACAGCATTCAGTGATTTCACTCCAATGCAAATGCGATTTGGATCTACGTTGATCTTATTTTTCTGGTCAATATGTTTATATCTTTGACAGCAATTGTACTCGCAAATAATTAAAGGAAAACTATTGTATTGTATCTTTCATTAAAACGCACGAGTCTACTATTAAAAGGAAGTGTAGTTGTAATGATTTAATCGTTACACCTCTATGTACATAAATATAGACGTGATGTAACTGTGAAATGACTACGTGACGTACACATACATCATTTTAATGATGTACAAAAAATTAAAAGGTGTCATGACTCAAATTGAGTCATGTATACAATGTATCATGGTTTGCTATATAGAAATAATTATTCATCCCAATATTTTAATTGACGGATGACCCACATCTTTACCATTCGCATACTAAGTATTGAGTTCAATTAGATTCTTAATTCAGTTGTATTGGATGTAAATAGTAATTTTATAGTTTTTCTGTACTATACATACATATTTATGGTATATTAAAAAATTATTTTAGGTGTACTAATACTTAAGAAAGGAGTACAGATCAGAATCAATAGGATTTGCCTCTAAATTAGTTGAAACTAGCACTACTACTCGTGTATACAGATTTTGAGAAAGCCTTTGACAAAGTTTGTCATAGGTTATTATTAAAAAATTGTCGAACATCGGTTGCTCAGATAATTTAACTCGGTTATTCTCGAGTTATTTAAGCAATCGTAGACAGTTTGTAACCTATGGTGGACGATTGTCAAAAGAATATTTTACCCCTTCGGGGGTTCCTCAAGGATCCAATCTGGGACCTCTGCTTTTTGTGTTATTTTTTAATGGCATAAATACAACAATTAAAAATTCAAGTTTTCTTCTTTACGCAGATGATTTAAAATTATATAAAGTTATTCGATCTGTTGTGGACTCCTTCTCTCTACAAAGTGCTTTAGACTTTAGACTTCCATTAACCGTCTACCCTTTAGTGTCGGAAAGTGCCATACTGTGTCATTTTCTCGATCCCGTTCGCCATCAGCTTATTTCTACCATCTCAGTGGTAACATTTTGACTAGAGAAACTTCCACTAAAGATCTCGGAATCACTTTCGAGAGCAAATGGAGGTTCTCTCTACACATACACGACGTCTGTGATAAATATTCCAAGATTCTCGGCTTTGTTATGAAGAATGCCTTTCACTTTGACGATCCGTCAGTTATTCGCATCCTCTATGACACCTTAGTTCGTAGCATTCTTGAATCATTTGGAATCCCCAAATAGCAAAATATTCCCTTTTAGTGGAAAAATTTCGAAAAAGGTATTTAAGATAACTTTACAAAAGGACATTTGGTTATTATCCGTACTTATATTATATCACAGCGCCTTTCTTTTAGGAGCGTTGGTATAAGATTCGCTGAGTTCTCGCAGAAAGATGTATGTCGCTAAGCATTTTTTCAAATTACTAAAAGGTGCTGTCGACAATCCAGCTATTCTCGAGAAATTCCAGTTTTGGGTTCCGGAACATTTTCGAGAATCACGATCGAGACCTCTTTTGATGTCCGTTAGGGCTAGGACATCCGCACTTGCCGACTCGCCTATAGCTGTGGCCATCCGGCTCCTTAATACGCTGGCATTACAAATTGACTTATTTAATGTTAGCTACGAGGATCTGATCCAGTTTGTATCATTTAATTTTAATATTTTATAATTTTTTGTTATATTTATGTATATATACGTTTTTTTATGTTTTATAAATTTAAAATTTGTTTTCGAACATTGTGGCGCATTGGGGTAACCTGTTAGGCCACGATGGTCTTAATTTAATCTAAAAAATAAAATAAAAAATAATTACAATAATGAAACTAGTGATAATCGTTCTGTCTGTTTTCACATCCCCCACACATTTCCTCTTTCATCTTAGTGCCTCTCCGTTCCCTTTGTCCACCTACAGTGTGTATCTAGACTATGTTCAATACCCGTGTCATAGTGCTCTGTGCTCTGTGAAACTATTTTTTAGTCACACAGTGTCACTTAGGAGTATTTGTGCTTGTTTTTTAAACGAAAATGTGTTTTTGTAGAAATTTTATTTAAAAAAATCAACAAGGAAACATTTCAGATTTTGTAGAAAAAATGTACTTTTCTTATTTTTGGAATGATGTTGGGGGATCAGGATAAGCCCCCATAAAGTTTGTTCGATTTGCATAGAACAACTAAGGCAGTGGTTTCATGGTAAATTTTTTTTTTCGCTTTGGTGGTTTGAAGGGAGCCAAAAATCATAGTTATGACTGTTTTGCTTTTAGATTTCAGATTGAAAGAAAAAATATTGATTTCAAATTAGAGAAAAAAGTTTGTTCCTATTTTACTCAAGAAAGTGATTTTGTATTTATTATTCAAAATTGAATACAAACCTTACGATTGGAAGCTTTTTATTGCTTCATCAAAAATAAGTCTAAAAGCAGTACTCTCAAACAACGGTAATAAGTATGCATCTTTTCCCGTGCAACGTTCAGTTTATTTGAAAGAATGCTAAGAAAATCTTTAGTTGATTCTTAACAAACTTAAAAGTAATATCGATGATTCTTGGATAGTAGTGTCACAAAATTCTTATGTGTTATGTACCAGACAGTATGACTAATCAGAAATACATCAGTCTGAAATCAAAAACATTAATTAAACAGCCTTATTGATCCGAAAAAAGTTTTATTTTTACCAATTCACATTAAGCTGGGCCTGATTAAACGATTTGTGCAGAATGTTTTAAGTCTCTGTGACCAATTCTCTAGTTTGTCAGAGGCATAGTTAAATGTAGGCAGTTTTGATGGACCTGACATCAGAAAAAAAAGTGAAAAAGAGCTAATCACCAAATAACTGTGAAACAGTATAAAATTTTATTGAAAAGCACCTCCCAAGTAAGGTTGTAGCAGTGCGATTAGGGATTCTAAAGTCTCGGGTTTTTTCGATTCCCGGGACTCGAGACCCAAATTTTTAAAGTCCCGGGAATTCCCGCGACTCGAGACTTTGATTATTTTTCGTATAATCATGAAAAAAATTATGTTAAAAAATTAACTTATTATTATTAACTTTAATTACCTTATTATTATTAATTTTAATTAATTTATTTTTATTAACTTTTATTATTTGTGTTATAGGTACGATAGGTGAAAATTTATTGAAACAATTTAAAAACACTTTATTCGATATTTATTTAAATTTAATTTATTACAATTTTTTTAATCAAAATATTTATATCAATATTAAGTTAAAACCTTTACTTTTGTAAGGAAAAATATGTTTTTAAAAACACCAAGACGTTTAATGATGAATCACATAGCCTGTTCCTGGTTTTTGTGGCAAATATTCCAGATGTAGAAAAAACTCTCTCGCTTTCTGTAGATGTTAGCTTAATTGTAAGCAATGATTTGAATAAAAGCTCTAGATTCGGAGTTCGCTTGATAGTTGAATCTAATATCTGAAACTCCTTTTTAAAGTTGAATTTTTTATTTCTAGTCGTTGAAATATTTTGGTGGTTCGTGCGACAGTTGTGTTGATTTAAAATATATTTTTTAAAAGGAAATTAACAATAATTTCGGAAGTTAATAAAGTGGCATCTCGACGACTTAGAGCTTCAACTGCCAGTTTTATAGGAGTGAGTACTTCACAAATATTTTTCAATACGTGAATGTTCGATTCATTCCAAATTTGGCCGATGCCAAGATCAATTAATGATTTTCTAATGCAATTTCGTAACTTTCAAAATCTCGAGATCATGGGTAATAAGGAATTCCACCTTGTCTTCATATCGAAACATAAATTAAGCTCGACATCAAATTCGCTCTTTACATATTTTTGTAAAATTGCACTTCGGAAAGTTTCGTGTCCCGGGTTATTAATTTTTAAATTCCCGGGACTCGAGACAGCAAAAAATCTTTGAATTCTTGGGAATAAATTCCCGGGTTGTCTCGACACAGAATCCCTAAGTGCGATGCATGCATCTATTCAGTGACAATGCAATGTCACATTTTCATTGGATAGGTTCTTAATTTAATTTCCACAAAAATTAAATGATCAGTTATTGCTGTGAGTGATCTGAAACGTGCATCTTAACGTTGCAGACAAAGGGTCACCACTGTGCTGAAAATTCATTCTCTATGATACTCACAATCATCAATAAATCTCAAGCATGTAAAATGTAAAAGATAAAGATTACCCTAACATAAAAAAAATAAATGAAAATCACGTTTACGTTATCAACTTTCGAACGTTGCAACCGAGTGGCCGGCGTCGACAACATTTTACAACATGATACCTTCGACGGCGCTATAACACGAGTACGAACAACTCCATAAATCGTATCGACACACTGACAACACCGCGCCCGTACCCCCATATAATAATAATAGCGAATGTTCGCAATCTGATAGTTTATCTTTCGGATGCTGGGCCGGCGGGCCCTTCAGTGAGAACTCTCTTTCTCTCTCTCTCTTTTGCGCGGTCATTTATAGTCATAATACATATTGTATATCTGACGCGTTGAATAACTCGAGTTGTGTTGTGTTGTCTTGTGTTATGTGTGCCATAAACGGATTTATTTGCATCCTCGCCATGTAGGAACAATGCCGTGTTCGGTACAAAAGTCAATAAGAAGCATCGTCTCGATATTTCCATTACGGGTGAGTAGGTTGTAATGTTTCGCTCGTAGTCTTAAGAAATAATCGATGATTGAGTGTGTGTGTGGCATTATGCTGTAAACCGCTTCTGACAATAAAATGTTTATTAATATAAGCAATCAGCGTTAATGCTGATTGTATTGTGAATATAAATTTTATCGTCTTAATAATAATTTCATTTTTATTTTTCTGTTACAGGTGAGTACTTTTAATTTTCTCTGATCGACGACAAACTGACTTAGCATTCAAAGAATGTAAGTACTATTATTTACATTTTTATTTATTTTTTGAGAGATTTTAATCCCTTAAAAAACATACTTAACCTCGGCGTTTGTTTGAGGCTGGTTTAGGATATATCTCACATATTCTATCATGGCTTATAAAATTGAACTATTATTGTTGAACCTGTCAAAACATAGTTTATAACATTTTTATGACTTACATATTTTCATAAATTATATTTTATCATATTGGTTTATTTTAATACATTTCAATATTATAATAATAGGGTTTTCTAAATTCGTGAGGTTTTTTTATCACCTCTTCTTTTTACAAGCAACTTTTTTCAGTTCAACTACGTACATATTTTTTCTTACATCCGCGAATGAGTTATTTTAAGACAATTTTACTTTCAATTTAAATGGTCTAAAAACGCTTTTTAAAATTACTTGTTATACAATTTTAAAGTTAATTCATTAAATTTACACAGATAACAATCGATTGTAATGATTTAAATTAAATGTATAGTTTTTGTATCATGTAAATGTATTTATTAAACTATTATACATAATATGTATAATAATATTATTTGGTTTCAGTTGCTTTTTAATTAATTTAATTTTTTTTTTATTAATCATCATATTAAAATAAATTATTTTACAAGAAAATCTTTGATACAGTTTTTTCAACCAGTGTCGCGAGTTATTTTTTTGAAGGTACATATTTTTAATGTAGAAAAAATATAGCATTTAAGACAGTCTTTGAAATAAATATTTTCTGAAAATTAAATTATATATTGTTTAGGTCAAATGCATCTTTCGTTATTATAATTAAGGGTTATAACTTCCCCCCCCCCCAGAAGTAGAGTAAGATTTTAATGTTTTTGAATTGTGTAAATGTATTTATTAAACTTTTATATATCAAAAGAAATAACATAATATCGATGGCTTAAAGTATAAATTTGCTAAATCCACTTATGAGTGAAAATGACTTAACATTAAAATCTCATCTTGTTTTATTTTCCGATTTTCAAGTTGTCTATTTTGTTTTCTGTTTCTCTTGTAAAGTTGTCAAATATGGAGTTGGCAATTTTACACTTTAAGCCATACATATGTACTAATTAAAACGTAGCCTTAATAGTACTATGCGTTTAAGTTGTTTTTAAATTATCTTTTTTAATAATTAGTCAAACGTAAGATAATTATAATAAAACAAATTATTGTCCTTAAATGATGTGTTAATAAACAGCATCTCCAGATGTACCGGGGGCTTAGGTTATTTAAAGTAACCTTCGTTTTTTATTAAATAATCAAACATAACTCGATTATGCTTGAAAGAAAATTTTTAAATATAGAATTTTGTGTGGTATTGCTTTAAAAATATTTTAAATTAGGGATACAACATTTTAGTCAGTTTTAATATTATAAAGTCAGTCAAATTTAGAAGCACAGAATTAAAATTTTCTTTAAAATTAATTATACGTTGTTACAAAAATTTCGCTACGCGGTCAAATGCATTTATAGTCTTTCATTATTATAATCTAAGGTTAGAATAGATGACTAGAATTAGAATTAACCTATATTATTATACATTTTTCACCTAGAAGTCAAGTTAGATTATTTATTTACATTTAATGCAATCGATTTTAGTGAATGAAGGTATATATAATATTTTTGTATCATGTAAATATATTTATTATATTTTTATATATCAAAACAAATACCATAAAGTGTAAAGCAAATGTAAAGTTATCAAACATGTGATTATGAAAAACAATTGATTTCCAAAAATGTTTTTAAATCTCTGAAATTTTATTGGTGCAATCTTTGCAGTTTTATATTTTGTGTTGTGAGATATTACTTAAAAAATTGTAGAATTAAAAGAAAAGTATAACATTTTAATCGCTTTTTAAAATATTTTTTTTTATTAACTGGCAAATCGCAAAAACACAAAATTGCTATTATTTCCAAATTAAATCGTTTATTGTTGAAAAAGTTTCGGTAAGCGGACAAATACTCTAGTTTTTGGTTTACTCTGTTCTTTGTTACTTTTCGATAGTATAAGCGTTTCATTAAGAACATTAATCGAGCATTACACAATAGCTAAATGATTATTTCGCATTTTTGACTTCGTTAGTCACGACAGTTAATTTTTCAGTATAAAACTTAAATCAAAACATCATTTTCCTCGTGTATTCTGTTCATAAAATTTTTGCCATTAACTGAAACAATGTTAACGATTAATGTTTTGTGATGTTTTTATTTTATTTTTTCTAGAGTTGAGGCCCAACTCTAAAAAAATCATGGCAATAATATATTTATAAAAAAAAAAAAATGATTTTAAATAATGAATCTGAACTAAACTACAGTAGTTTGAGATGTACCTATATACTGATATATATCAGGTATAAGGCCCTTTTTATACATATTATACAATAAATAAAAGGAGCGGAACATTGCCTTCAAAAGCACCCTCTTTCTAGGTAGTACTTTTACAATAAACATTATTATTAAAATAGACAGATTATAGTTTTTTGATACGGCTCCGTTTGTGTTAATTTTTTTTGCAAATAATTGTTGAATTTATTGCTTTTTGAACGTTTAAAAATATTAGACATGAAATATTCACCGAATGTAAATTAGTAGCAGTAAATTAAGGTATTCGATCTGAATTTTTAGATTTTAAAAAAAGCAAAAAAATAACAAAAAATTAAAAACAGCACCAGCTGAATTATTATATATAAATTTAATATTTTTATAGATTGTATTATCAGTAATTTGACAACTGGATTTAATGCAAAAAAAATAATAAAGAATACACTCAGTTTTATGTTCTTATACATAAAAGATAATCTAGAAAAACAGTCTTGAATCTATTGCTAAAATATTTTTTCAAATATGTCATTTCAGTAAAATTATATCGAAATACATTTTCACAAGTAGATATATATTTTTACCAGTGAATATATAAATTATCTGGCGAATGATGGTACAATTATATGATTTATATTTTTCTGTATGTAATAATATATATATATTTACATACTTATCATTAATTATTTACATCCGATGTATAAATGTTACAGTGAATGTGTATTTTTTGGTAAAGTCAAGTCCATATACATTTGCATCAGTAGATATATATTTACTACTACTAGCGAAATTATAATTTAAATGATAGGCGCTAATACGCCGCTCTAAAATGTCCTTGAATTCAATTTGACAGTTGCGAAACGTCTATTTGCTGTTCAAACCCAAACCTAATTTCTAAAACTAATTATAGTTTTAGAACTTTCATTAAGTCAAGATCAAAATACAAACTAAGCCAACTAATTTCTCAGGGGGAAAAAATCGGAAGAATAAGTATAGACAGACGCATCTCACATATTTCTACACAGTTTGTCTGCATTTCGATATTACACTATGTTTTTAACATATGATAGCTATCCTTACTGATATTACTATGGACTTCTAATATAAAAGGATTGATCAAAGTATTTTCAAACCGAATTTTGGTCAATAGGAGAGCGGAAAAACAATTATCACTTCACAGAAGGCAAAAATTCACGTCAAAAGCAATAAAATCGTGTCGGCGCCGTCGCAGTGCGACGGCGACGGCACGATTTTATTGCTTTTGACGTGAATTTTTGACTTCTGAGAAGTGATAATTGTTTTTTGCGCTCTTATTGGTCAAAATTCGGTTTAGATGTTCTTTATTCGATTCTTACTTGTAATATTTTAATAAAAAGTCTTAATATAATTTTTAATTTTAATTAATTTTTATATTTATTTGTAGCATAAAAAGAGTTAACTCGTACTTTTTATTATTTATTCAAGAAATTATATTACGATGTTAAAAAAATATATAAAATGACATTTTTGTCATGAGGCCCGGAATCATTGTTTTTCCAGGCCCGTGATCACTCTGACTGTAAGCACAACGTTGCTACGATTTGAGGCCTTGTAAACTCTGTAACGTCACGGTGACCCCAGAGCAGCTGAGAGATTTGACTAATTAGTAAAAATAATACTTGCCATTGATTTGGAATGCTTTATTAGTAACCACTCCCTTTCGCTTTTGATTGATTATTGTATTTATATTCTTTTAAATTTATCAAATTGAGAAGTAATACATATACATATGTTTATCGGTAATTTACAACGTATGAAATAATTTAATAGTTAAGTAGATTACATAACGTAATTTTAATTTAAAATATCACACACATTAGCGTCATACATTATTCCCAAACATCACAATACCGCATCCTATCTTCCACCAAATGAAATTATAATTTCTATAGAGCCTCTTTTTTGTAACACACCAATCTCGTTATTGAGTTAATTTGTCAGACAAAATCCGTTTCTAATCGCTCCGTCCGAGTGTGACTAAACAACATCGAATCGGTTCGGTTCTAGATGCTGAATCACGTTCGAATCGTTCGGTGGTAACGAGCGCCGTTTACACACTTCATATAATATCGTTTCCTAGACGATAAATCTGAATGCGGTCAGCATGTCAAAGTTTTATTTATGTGTGTGGCGACGTGATCCTATGTTCCTCCTTGCTTTGTGCTCCTAGTCAACACGCCCCTTTGCCTGCTACGTGATACGACTTTCCCAGACGGAGAACAAAGGCCATCTACCACATGGGTAGATGCATAGATGCTGTAATAATCTATAATTCACTTAAATCAAATGGTTAAGAGAGACGATATTGTAAGATGTTTGCCTATACCAGGCGTTGCCAACCAATATTTATGACATCTTATTAATAGCTAGTTCAACATTAACTTTTTAATTTAAAGGATATGAATAGCAACTAGAATTTTATATTTTATTTTACATGAGAAATTACAGATTTTTAAATCAATTTCAGGTTTTGTTGCTCCTAACTTGATTTGAATTGATTACTAATTTAATACCTTTCAATTTATAAGTAGTGACTTGATTGTGTTGGCCATGTAAATATATGTAAAATAGTATTTATATGAATTAATTTTAATAAAAGCTTACATTTTTCATTTCGTGTAGTAAAAATAGATTTTGTTTGCGATATTTTTGTATTAATTTGTAATAATCCTCGGAAATGTACAGAAAATTGATTTTTCGAATATCCATTTCTACAACACCACCAAAATCGCAATCATTTGGCAAGGATAATAAGAATTTATGGTCAATAATATCTATATTGTTATCGCTAGACTGAACAATTTTCATCTACATTAAGACCAACTTTATATTTATATAAGTGATAACATGTTTTTGAGCTGTCATATTTTGTAGATGTTTTAAATAACAAGAAGCTACTTCTTGTGATCCTCTGGATGCAGTTGGTTTATCCCAGGTATACATATGAATTTCATCATCATGATTAAAAACATACATGTTTCGTTTATAGTATGAAACAGAAATTGACAGTTTAAGGTATGGAAGTGCTTTTTGCAAATCAAATGTAAAAGCAAAATTTTCCTGGTTTTTTGAGTATTTTCTAGCTAGTTCGACATCTTTTAAATAAGTTCATGTTGTTTCATCAGATTTGTTTTTTCTTTAATATTGACACGTGTCTTTACGTGGACGATGAAAGTGCAAATTAAATTCTTTGCTAAAAATATTCCTATAAATTTTCTCCTTAACATAACTTGTGTTATTTTCCTTACATTTGCCAACGTATAAATTGTACATTTTTCTTATATTCAATTCAAAGTTTATATACTTTTTATTTGGATTGTGAGACCTTGTATAATGGCTTTCTGATTAAGGAAAACTCTCTGTATTCCTTCATATGTTTTCATGGAGGAACCTTCCTTTCTACCATGAAAATCTTTTCCAAATGTTTTTGCATTGAAAGCACGGTCCACTATATAATAAATGTGTTTAAAAAAATCTTTTGCATACTAAAATTTTTGCTTCTTTGCTATCTAAATAATATTTAAAACTGCAAGTCCTTTGCGTTATCCTGTAATTTCTCAGTTGCATTTTTCTCTTAGCCCACTTCTGCATAAAACCATTTAGAAGTATATTTTGTTTATTGTAGTCTGCAATTTTTTTCAAAATTTCCAAAACTCTTTTCGGAATTAAAGTGATTCATACAACCTTTCCTATAGTGACAGTTTTTATTTTTATTTTTTTTTCCAGGAACAATTTTTTCTGTTTGTTACAATATTTTTTACCACTATTTCTTTAAGCTTTTCTTATTTTTTGAATGCACGTATCATCGTTCCCTTTGTTATATCCAGAAGTTTTCTCATCTGATGATGAATCTGACATTTCCAATATTCTTCTTGTTTTTGTTAAATTTTTTAATCTGTACTAATTTAGCTCTTACTAATATTCATGGGTCTTATTTCTACAAAATAATAATCAAAACAATAACAATGAATGTAATGATCATAATTATGAAAATAAAAGTGTAACTAGCAAGGATGAAATAACTTTTATGTTATGTTATTGTAGAACGTTATCACAAAATAATTAATAATAACTGAAGTAGCATCACAAAATAACTATCAAATAATCTGTTTTATATTGTGTTTTAAATTCACTATTAAATTATCTGTTTTATTTTATGGTACAAATTTACTTAACGACAACATTTCAAATGAAAACTAAATAATATGTATATTTAAAGAATACATTATATATGTTACAGTGAATGCGTATTTTTCAGCGAAGAAATATTTTCTCTAGAATAAATACAAATTCACTAAACTATTTCAGTGAAATCATATCCGAATAAAGTTTCACATGTACTAGCGAAAACATAATTTAACTGATAGTCGCTAGTGAAATTTTATGTTTTTTTTAGCCGTCATTAAAACTCAATTTAACATTTGCAGAACTTACTGTTCAAACACAAACCTAATCAAAATTAATTAATTTAATGAAAGTTAAAAAACTATAGTTAGGTTTTAGGTCAAGTTTTTTAATTTAAAATATAACACGTTTACTGTAACGTTTGGCAACTGTTTTACATATTTTATATATTAATATTTCAACCGGTAAAAATATAATTTCAATCACTAGTATGTCAGTAAAAATGTATGAACAATTACTTTAATCAGGTTATGTGTCACCCTATTTCTTAAAACAAAATTCGCTGGTGACATACCTATGTATAAATTCGCTGGTGACATACCATAAGTACCTATGAGATAAATTAAATAATATAAAAAATATATTGCTAATATTGCGTCGCTCCGATGAGTATTTCGCTCATTCTGGAATACAACAGAGATGCAATCTGGGCCTTTAGCTTTCTTTGCTTTTTAATAATGACATACATAAATACGGTAATTAATAATTTAGAATATTTATTATATGCTGAAGGCATCAAAGCATTTTAGAGTATTCGTACAAATTTGTTTTATGGTCAAATCTGTAATAAAAAATAATAAAAAAATATCTACCGGTGAAAATGTATTTTGATATGATTTCACTGAAAATATATTTTCACTAATAATGCACATTTATTGCTACATATATATTTTATAAAATATGTTATTTTTAATAGCGATACGCTATATATTTTGACATAAATATATTATTAAAAAATGCCGGTATTTTTATGTAGTAATAAAATAGTTGTAATGAATTATTATAGAAAAAATAAAAAAAATATATATTGAGGTAAATAAAATAAATCAGAAAGATCATAAATTATGGACAATAATATGCAGATTTTGATGAGATTATGGCATCGACTAGCAAAATTTGGTATATAAAACGCTAAAAAAATGAAAACGAGGCCCGGTTTTATAATACTTCCGCCGACGACAGATAGAGGCACGTGCCGTTCGCTCCGATAGCGCGCTTCCGTCCCATCGCGTCAGATTTGGGACCTCAGAGGTCAAAATATCTTGCTTCAAAAATTAATAAAAAACCACGTCGTAAAGCATCTGTAGTAACAGGTAGCGTAATTTTGTGTCCGCGGTCGTTAAATCTGTCACCATTATTTCTCACGATGTCACCGGGGAGAGCTTGTACCTGACATGCTCGCATCTCGTTTCGCCATATCCAGACGGTGTTTTCATCTCGGTGCTTTTTATATAAAAATAAATAAAAAAACGGTGTGTGAAAAAAATGCATAAGCGGCGCCGCTGCTGCGAGATGATATAATCAGAGCGATTCCTTTCCCGGCTCGTTAGCCGTGTGGAGATTGCGCGTTTTGGATGTTTTGGTGAATGGAAAAAAATCGCGCTATATCAATTATTCATCTGACGCCTACGAGTTATTAAAAGTGCGACGCGATTATTTAGTGTCATAAAAATAACATAGATAAAATATCAATTAAAATATCGTAAATAAACTAACACGTCTCTATCTATCCAACGTATTTGATATAAAGTTATAAATTAATAAACACAGGGAATGTTCGATTCCCAGTAGAATCAGTCCAACATATTAATTAAATATTTTTTATAAAAATCATAGTTCACAAATCATAAATAGCATTAAGTACAGTAAGTCCTTGATATACATGATTAATTTATTTGCGATATAAAATTAAAATATATACTACATATTATACAAATTACAAACTACTAATTAAAATAAATTGTACTATTTGTAGTGTATATAAATCGTGGTCATCTGTTTTTGATGCGTTTGATTGTCTGTCTTGAATCGCAAGATCGTCTTCCTTTTCTTTTGTCCAAACGAGTTGTTATTTTCTTTTTTTACGTTCGAAGGTATCGTTGGTACCTTGGCGTTAACTGCGCAACTGGACGAACGCATACTAGCAAGAACTGAATTTTCTGTAACCATCTGCACAATTTTAATTGAACAGTTGTGATAAATTTTAAAGCGAGTTTGCAAATCCTAAGTTGCAGGAAAAAAATAGATGTGTTAGAAAAAATTTCTCCTGTCCGTGTGTAATTCATTTTTTTATAGGCAATAGACACTATTTAAAGATTATATCTTCAGTGCAATGTCAGATTATCAAAATAAGCTTACAGACTATTCGATTAGAGCGCTTAAAGCTCATCCAAAGCTCCCGATTTCCGCATCGCACGTCGATATTGAAATTAGGTGCGTTTCGATCACAGTCACGGTGGCTATCCATGGTCACAATGATCGTAGTGAACAATTAGTCAGGTTATCCCGAGTACGACGTGCCCATGACGGTCACGAAGCTCTAACATGGACACAATGGAGGCTTCCAGCCATTGTCGATCACGACCGGGCCAATTGAAAGACATGCCCCCTCGGACCCCGAAAATGCGCGGGTGGTCCACAACTCTATAAATAAATTAACGAATCGGTCAAAAAATGACCGGAACGATCGATCATCGGTCATTTTTTGACCCGAGTGGAGGATGACGTGCGCCCAGCACGCGACTCGAGTAAAATGCCTTCACGGGCCATCATTATCAACGTTGAGTGTGCGCCTTGAGGTCCGTCGAAATTGTCTTAAAAAATAACGGCTGCAATCAACGACTACCGTGATGGCACGCGGATACGATTTAATTCAAAGCGGCGCTTTATATGGGACGAAGATTGTCGAAAAGGATGTGTAATGGTTGAGCATGTTTCGCGACATTTGCGGAGAGTATCGATGAGAAAATGCGCATTCTTAGATATACTCTCTCATTATATGTGAATTGGATATTGCTTAAAATAATTACAACATTTAAAAATACTAATGTGGGGGACCACATTAATGGCCCTCGTTTGTTTAATTACTTTGACCAAAAGTAATTATTTATAAATAAGGATAAATTGTGACCCTTGTTATGACTAAAAAAGGGTCAAATAAATAACACGCAAAGATTTTTCGGTGCATTGAATGAATATTTCTTTGCTACGAAACGGTCATGGGAAACAATATATCACCAGAAGACAAATAGCGCCGTAAGCCCACAACATTCCCGTTACACAATTCAACCTCAGAAAGATCCATCAAGCTAATGTCACTTTCTAAAAGCGTATACTTACCTCGTTGTTCTAAGAAGCGAGTGCAACGATTGGCTGGATGATCGCTGAATGATTGTGATTGCTGAGCAAGCTTTGCAGCCCTGAATACTTAAGCCCGGACTCCAATTAGGAGAGAGCAGTCACCTGACACTCAAAGAAACAAGCAAATGCCTGGCAGTCCGTGAACAACACACTGTCATGGAAACTCACATTCTGAGAAGGACTCCACCTTATGAGCACAGCAACAGAGAAGGATCAACCTCGGCAATACTGTCACTGCCACACCAACCAGAACTCTAGAGATCTTTCACGGACAAAATCTCTACGCCAACTTCTCCACCACTGTTCGGAGAACTCATCTCGACCATCATAGTCATAATTAGTCCAGTCAAATAAGGCGAAATAAAGGCTAAATCTCGGAATGAAAGGTAACAAGCTGAAATTTTGCATAGACCTTTGTTTTGATGTTTTGAGAACAGGGTGAAAATTTTCATAAAATATCGTGTCTGCTAATCAAGATATCAAAGGTCAAAGGTCACAAAATTTGTTTTTTTGCAAATATCTCGCGTTTTATACGTCGCACGTCATTAGATGCTTTCCAAAACTTGTAAAGCATAAAATTTTCTACAAGTTTGGCTAATATATTTGTTTTGTTTGATTAACCGTTTTTGAGATATAGCGCGAAGAGTGGGAGGCGTACATCCCTTTATGGAATCCAGCGAGTATTTCTACCTGCTTAACTTGGTATAAGCTTTGAAAAAGTAAACAATCGTGAAAAAAGTGGTCTCGGAAAGTCGTTTGAACCATAATTTTATTACTTTCTTCATTGTATTATTAGGAATTAAGAATGAAATATTGCTCGACAAGAAATATGTGCGAAAAAATTGAAAGAGTTTAGAGATGTCCTTACGGAGTATGTACCAGATGATAAGAAGATAATTTCCAAATTAAGAGAAAAATATTTAACTGATATTATAATTACAACGAAGATTCGATCATTCCATATTTTTTCTTTTCGCGATGCTCAAGCTTAAATTGTATCCATAGCTTGGTAAGAAAATAAAAAAGGCTCTTCGGAAGAAAAACACTTGCGCGTAGTGGAAGCTGCTGCGGCGATTATTAGAGAAGATATTCGATTTTCTGTTGTTGAGACCAAGTCCTATCCGCCCCCGAGTAAAATATTAATGAAGAAATTCCAAAAACTTTATTACATTTTCTGCAAGAAGTTATTATAAAGAACAGAAAAGAAAAGACGGGGCATTTTAAAACGAAATTCACAGCTATAAGTCATGCTATAATGACTTCCATACGAAAACGGTCCTTTTCTTCGCAGTTATTAATAGGCCTATCTGTATTTCTTCATATAAGAAATACAGATAGGCCAAACATCCAAAAAGACTTTTGAATGTTTTGTAAAGTTTAGGTTTTTTCGCTTCATATAGTGATACTGTAAAATGTTAAATTTCAGCTGTTTTTCACCCACAGCCTCGTAGTCAACCATCAGAGTCAAGTGCCTTAGTACAGTATGCAGCGGATAATGCAGAAAAATATGAATACTCTTGATGGCTATAATACTGTTCATATAATGGGAATGATAAAAATAATAACTTCAAAATCTGAATTTGATTTGACCGCATAAAGAAATTTACAACAAAACCAAGTGCAAAGGAGTTAGCAGCACTATCACATATACCCCTTCTAGTGTATGAAAATCATGTCGTACCCGGATTGAGCAAGAAATATTGAATGTAGTTGATTTGTTGTAGATGTACGGAAAGTGGAAAAATATCTCACCGTTGCCAGGGTGGAATGGATTTATTGAACAACTTACAAAAAACAATGAGAACTTTGTAACTTCTCGGATTCTGTTTCTTACTTTTATTCATCATCCTGCGAGTAATATGGACACAATTTACACCACACTACAGTGTACTATAAACACTGCCAAGAAACATGAACAAAGAACATGCTTAATAACTTTTGATCAGCCGTTATACATAAAAGCACGTGAAATCGTAGCAGCTTCAGATGCTAACTCAGACTTGTCCAGAGTAGTTGTGAAACTAGGAGGCTTTCATATGCTTATGTCTTTTATTGGATGCATAGGGTATATAATGAATGGAAGTGGAATCAAGGAAGCTCTCAGTACGATTTATGCTTCGAATTCTGTCGACAAAATGTTGGATGGTCACGCTTTTGCAAGAAGTATCAGAGGCCATACGCTATTACTTTTTGCATTATCGATGATGATTTTTGAAGATATGGAGATTGAAAGTTATAATGCTTTAGATGGGTTCATTCAGCAGATAACAATTTGCGATGTTACCTATGAAACTGTGGAAAAATGTGCAGGTAACTCTGGCTCCGTAGTTTACATAGCGTTATCCTATAAATGGATGCGCGCTTCCGACTCCCCGCGCTATATCTCGAAAACCATTAACCATACGAAGAAATAAATTAAAACAAACTTGTAGAAAATTTTATTTTCTATAAGTTTTGTGAAACATCTAATGACATGCGACGCAAAGGAGGCGAGATATTTGCAAAAAAACGATTTTTATGACCTTTGACCTTAAATATCTTGATTAGCAGACACGATATCTTATGAGACTTTTTACCCTATCTTTATAACGCCAAAACAAAGGTCTGTGCAAAATTTCAGCTTGTTATCTTTCATTCCGAGGTTAAACCCTTATGTGACTGGACTAAATATAATTTAATAAAATGCTCACTAGTTTCCACCCGCGTCTTACTGGCTGTGAAGTCACATGCCTATCAGAGTTAGAATCCCGAAACTAATAATAATGAATACAAATAGTTATAGTTATTGAACTAAATTCGCTTGTGTTATTACAAAAAAAATATTCCAAAAATATCGTTTAAAAAGCAAATAAAAATTTGCTTTTTAAAACAAATTAGAAAATAAATCAATATATAAAACAGTTGTAGTATTAAACAACCAAGGAACAGAAAGTAATATATTTATACAATTACTGCTGTACGAGAAATAGAGAGTACATAGTTTCAAGATTTTTTTATTTCAAATTTTAAAACATGTACTCTGTGTTCCATTTATTAGTTTTTTTTTCGTTACATATCAGATGGTTTTGGTTTATTGAATTAAATAAATACATAGACTCTCATTACTTTACATTTCTAAATTTGCATGCGAGATTATATTTTCCTTAGCTACAGACCATGAACTTAATAAAGTAAATTTGAGCTTTTACTCAAGTTCAAGCAATCATATAATCGAGCAAAAACGATTGAGCTATAATAAAATACAAGCGTAGTTCGTATAAAAAATATATATAGCACAATAAATACACCTTCTAGAAAATAAATAAATAAAGTGTAAAATAATTGCTATTGATATTGGTGATGTGAAAATTTCAAGATTATGCCTTTATTATAAGAATCGTGGAAATTGGAAACGTGCTAATCATAAACAATACTATTGACGTAGTAATATTAATTTAATTTTATAATTATTAGTTTGGCTAATATAATTTAATATATCTGTATATAAGATAGATTGGTATACAAACATATTATTTATGGTTCATTATTATATATTTATTTATGTATAAATTTATGTTATGCAATAAAATTAGTAAGAATCTAGAACTTTTTATTATTATTATTAACATAATTATGTTATATGTATATTAATAAAATAATAATGATAAACTTAATGGTGAAATAAAATTGCGATTTAATCACGTTTATCCCTGGAGTATCATATGTATGTATGTATGTGTGTATATAATATATAATATATATATATATATATATATATATATATATATATATATATATATATATATATATATATATATATATATATATATATATATATATATTTATATGGACGTTTTTTAAACAACTCACACATTGCGTGCAAGTATTTTGATAGCACTCACTAAACTGCATTTAAAAGCTACTTTTCGTTATTACACATCTCTAATAATTGTTTCCATGTGCACACAGGAATCCTGTTTGTCAGCATTTTTATATTCAATGGTGGATTAGATATTTTTTTAATTTATTGATTTATAAAATATATACCTTATGAGATCTTTCTTGTACAGGGACACGAAACTTTTGTGAGACTTTAATCGTCAAATAAAAACCATTCTAATTATATAAAAAATCACAGTTGGAGCTCTCGCATGAATAAATAAAAAACTCATTTGATTGAAATTATTAAAATGCAAACACGATTGAATATTTCAATTAATTTTATTCAGATGTGCTCGATCAGTCACTCTCGCGCATGATCTCGATATTACTTAGTGTCGTTTAATGGTACTAATTCGACTTTCGAATTATTAATGATCCATGGATCGCGGCGCTTGCGTAACGAGTCCAGGTCATAATGAGTCGCTCGATCATTCCTCGGTCCGAAATAAATCTATCCAACGTCCAATATCAATATCGGATCGGATAAAAACACAAACACAGAGAGAGACGATGATCACAATCGCGACGATTGCCAATCGTGGATCACGACGGTGGTCGATGCGCCTGCGCGCCATCGATCAATTGATCAATCGGCCTATCGATCAAAGTCGACGTCGGTTTCCGTATTCATTAGACGAGTGGCGCTTCTTCGGGCCAGGATCTATGGATCTTCATGATCGGAGTTAACTTCAAATTTGATTAGTTTTTTTTTCGTCGATTCAATTGGTGGGTTAATTTTTCATCGTCGAATACATTAATTCAAACGAGTTATAAGTGTATTCCTATCATAGTTATATGTATGTACGTATGTGCATAATATATATATATATATATATCTATGAAAGTGTAAATCGACTAATTTTTTAAAATATCGGCGCCGACACGATTTTATTGCTTTTGACGTGAATTTTTGCCTTGTGAGAAGTGATTTTTGCGCTCTCCTATTGACCAAAATTTGGTTTGAATATACTTTGATCAGCCTTTTTATATTATTATTATTCTTTATAAGCAAAAATATATAAAATGGGGAAAGAAATTATTCGCAGATTGTTTAATGGCTCGACGACTCTATTAAATTATTAGAATCCATTGAATAAATTAAAAATTATCATTGGCGCAACGATAAGAATAATAACTTTTTTAAGCCTTACAGAGAATAGTGTAAAAAAACCAACAACGTACGGATTAATGGAAAAATAATTAAAATATTTTAATCCATGGGTAAGAGAACGAATAACTTAAAGTGTATATTTGAAGCCTTGATATCAATTAACCCAGATATGCCCAAGAAATTTTATTCTCTTAAAATTTCATTTATAAATAAAAAACAGTGGCACGAGTTTAGTGACCTACCCATGGGACAGTGGGCATATCTGGGTTAAACCAATAGCAACACAAAACTATCTAAAATAAATCACTAGAGAATATCGAACTTCTGTGCCACACTGCACTTAATGACGAATACCAGCGTTGACGAATCAGCGACTGTCCTTAAAAGAGAAAGCGAGACAACGAAGTACACGCTACATTTCTTCTCCCTCTCATATACATGTACATGCACACAATAACAAACCGGCATCCTTATCCCGAGCGTACTCTACGAGTTAATGCTACAAATAAATATAAAAATTAGCCACTGTTGCGACATATTTTTTGAAATCATATTTCATGCGAAATATTTTAATTAGGCATAAAAATTTTCCTGATAATTAGTCGTGTTTTCTTTACTGATCAGTGTTGCCATATAATGAATTTCTAATCAAGGTCAAAAGCAATAAAATCGTGCCATCGCGGTGAAAACACTCGATTCACAAACGTTTATATTAGGACTTTTTATAGTGAGAATCGAATAAAGTACATCTAAACCGATTTTTGCCCAATTGGAGAGCGCAAAAAACAATTATCCCTTCTCAGAAGTCAAAAATCCACGCCAAAAGCAAAAAATCGTGCCGTCGCCGTCGCAGTGGGAACGCTCGCGTTCCCACTGCGACGGCGCCGACACGATTTTATTGCTTTTGACGTGAATTTTTTCCTTCTGAGAAGTGATTTTGTCGCTCTCCTACCGACCAAAATTTGGTTTGAATATACTTTGATCAGCCTTTTTATATTATAAATCCATAGTAATACCTATCATATTTTTAAAACATCAGCTATCATGTTTTTCAGTGAGAGTTTGTATTTTGGACTTGACCTAATGAAAGTTCTAAAGCAATTAGTATTAGAAAGGGCTTGCGTATCGTGTCTTTTCTCTCTCTCTCTCATTCATTTCTCTTTCCGACGATTTAACTTTCAATATTGGGGTCGACTTATATACATTGGGGTCAAAAATATAAATCAAATATGACAAAACTACAAAAATAAGATTGATAATATTTATTGAATTTAAATCAGTTAATAACAATTTTATATTTTTTTTATAAAATACATTTCAGCATTTACAATCAGTTTGTTAATAAGAACTATATTATTACGAAGTTAATATTAACAAGTGTTTCTCAAAACCTAATTATTCTCATCTTAAAATATTTTCCAAAGTTTTTTTAATTCTTTGCGAAAAAATTTAATAATAATTTTGTGGGGGTCGATTTAGTTGGTCAATCTACGCCAAGTTGGAAACAGTGTATTTTGCAGCGGCAAACTTGTTTCTGATTGCCAAATCAAAATAACAAATACCGGTAAAAAAAAAAGCCAAAATGTTAGAATATTGGTACTTAGTATTAGGCATTAAAAGCCATATTAAGATCTCTTCTATAAATATATTAAATAAAGATATGGTTATAGGCAAAGAAGACAATCAAAGTCTAAAATATAGAACAGTTATACGTGATATAAGGGACCCTTAATTTGTTAATTAAATTAAATTTATTGACTTATATGTCAATTTTCCTGATTTAGAGTCTTCAGATGATTACTGAATCTCGAACATGAACAGAATCCGTTCGTAGACTAAGAGACTAAGTTCACATTTTATAGCAATATGAGCCAATCCTTGATTTATTTTCATTGCTAATTAATTTGACTAACAAAGCCATATATAATTACGTAGAGTTGTTATATTGTAAATACTATTTCTGACAATAAATTATTGACAAATAATTAAACAATCCGAAAAACTAAAGAAATTGCATTCATAAATCCAGTTATGATATATGGTGGATGTATCGCAGGAATGTTCAACGCTGTTAGGTATACGTGTTAATTTAAGGTTTATATTCGGTTAATTCCTTTACAAGGCTTCTCAAACTGTTTTCGAGCGAGCGATTATAATTTTCTTTTAAAAACATCTAATTTAAGTAGTAGATCGTTTTTTAAATATTCGGAAAGTCGTTGAGAAGTCTTTAACGCAGTCATTTAGGGTAGTTTCTCATGTAGCTTAAAAACCATAAAACATACCTTAACGGTGGCGTGATTTAACGTTTACAATTTTGTAGTGAGTAAAAGTAGAATCCCTCGCGCCGGGAGACTGCTCCACTCGCGTCTAAGAAAAGTGACCTCCTAGGGAGGACTAGCATACCTTAAATCTAAAAATTGTATTCTACATATATTCGTGGACGTAAAACTTTAATTAACTATTACCACGGATCTCTTAAAAGTCATTAACCCATTGTCTATAAATAGCGATAAATAACGCCATAAAATAATTAGTAATGTAAAAAAAACTATTTTCTAATCATTGCTATTAAACTCGCTTAATTATATTTAATGTAGAAACTCACTGTTTAGTATTCAAATTTAATGTATCTAACATCTTTTGATTATACGTATCGAGTAGTACTTGTACGACTTCCATCAGATTGTTATGCCATTACTAATAGCATGTAGGAATATTTTAACAAGTTTCAATGATAGGTTATCAACGATAATAAAAACATCCATTAAGGATTATTCTTGATATATCTATAAGCACATACATTCTTATTTTAAATAGTATTGATAAATAAATGTGCTTTATTTATATTGGATTTGTTATAGGGGCGTTATCCTCTGCCTCTGCTGCTAC
Source organism: Plectrocnemia conspersa (assembly GCF_051122295.1). NCBI lineage: Eukaryota > Metazoa > Arthropoda > Insecta > Trichoptera > Polycentropodidae > Plectrocnemia > Plectrocnemia conspersa. The sequence goes on from NW_028277174.1 coordinate 22,518,594, forward strand.
CATAATACTTCAATTCCATATTTGATTGCAAGTACGAAGCGAGTAAGATAGTATTCTCCCACTCTTCTCAATCTCAAGTTTGTCGGACCGACTTACTTACGCCCAATCTTCAAGTGTCCAGTCTCGGTCTCGTGTTTAAGTTCTCAAGGTGATCACTATCGCGCTTTGCATTCGTACATACAAACTGTATGTCTTCAACTGTCAAAAACACATGTTTATCGAGTGCATTTTTACAATTCCCGTAGAACAATTTCGTGTACAGTCGTCACACACAAAGTTGCATATTTTACACGTCGACGAGCGTGTTTACACGTCGACCAGTGTGTCACACATTTGTGTCGTCCGTTGTAAACGACCGCCCCCGCTGAGCACCTCAAGATCAGATGACCAGCTTCACCCACGAACCTTGCTCGTTTTTTCACATCGCCTCGCTATCCTTGCCGGTTTGATTAATCGTCCAGGGCCGGGAATTCGGAGGCGGTCGCCCATTATTTTAAATTGAAATTCCGTCGCGTTCTCTATCCTAGTGTGTGCAGTGGAAATTTGTACACAAATTAGAGAGCTTAATAATAAATAAATTTTATATTATATATGATAAAAAAAAGTTAAAAGTATGACCTTTTTGACCCGTCGCATAGTTCGGTGCGATGCTGTTATTTATTTCGCGACCTCTGCGCGACCGGTCGTTATTCTGATGATTTTGTATGAAAACTCATTATCGAATATGGATAGGTGTGAATAACACGAGTGTGTTAACATAAAAAAAAATGTAAAATTGCTTATAAATTTTCCTTGAGGTCATAAATATACATTTATAATAAACGAGAAATAAATTAATATGCTGAAAAATACTCCTTAGTTTCATATTTTAATTGTAGTGTTTACTTTTTATTTTCATTGAAGTATGATTCTTACCTGCTATTACTTTATCCGATAAAAATTATCAGAGAGTGTATGAAATTAGTATGAATAAATCGAAAATTGTAAAATATTGTTTAGTCAGGCCAACAAAAAAATCGCTATCCTCTCTCTCGTTGATGACTCAAACCCTACTGTACGGCTTACATTTCAAAGTCATTAGTATTCCTGGTTTCTCAGAGACACCCAAAAGAGTGACTTAATTAAATTCCTTTTGATAAGCCATCGCTTTTTATTTTTCTTAGAAATACTTGACAGAGATTTTTATATTTAAAGTGGTTCCAAAAAACATTGTTATCTCCTTTGTTGTAAAAAAGGTGGCAACGAAACGGTTGCCACAAAAATAGTATGCTATATATAAAAAAAAATCAGTGGATAATACATAAATTTCTATAAATATACTAAAATTATCTTTTTATCTTTGAATAGTTTAATGTGTCAATGAATTCATTAGATAAAATTAAATTTTTAAAAAAATCCAAAATTTATATTTACATCTTGTATTTTATAAAAAAAATCCATTTGATTATGACGCGTAGAAATAATATTGTTGTATTTTATAAAATCAAATAGTTTGTTATTTCATATAGATAAAACAGTATGTTTTATGTATACAATAGTGTGTAATTAACTGAATCATTTGATTAGCGGTAATAAATCTATTGAAAAATCAGTGATAAATTTAATGTGCTTATTAAAATTTTAATTTAATAAAAATTATTTTATTCTTAGTATAAAATGTATAAAACTAATATTTTATTCTATAAAATTTGTTATTAAATATAGATGAAACAATGTATTTTTATGTACACAATAGTATGATATTATCTAAATTATTTGATTAACAGTATCGAATCCTTAAAGAAAATTAGCGGTAGTATATTTGTTATATAATAACCGAAAATCATATATTTATTTATTTATTTACTTAGCTAATATAGCTAATTGTTTATATACTAAATAAATTTAATCTTAAGATTAAGAAGAAAAGGACTATTTCTTAATGTACGTAGGTGTTTTTTTAAAATATTGAGGAAACCCGCTACATTTTTAATTTTGCGGATTATCCAAGGAATAGCATTATTATTATACAAATTCATACATCTGTACATTATTATTATTATCTATCAAGAAATTAAATTATTAAATATAATTAAAATCAAAATATAGTTCTAAATATAAACTGCTTTAAAATAATATTATATTCCTTAAAAACAGATGTTTAAAATCGTGCCATTTAATTATGACGCGTGTGAATATTATTGTTGTATTTTATAAATTCATCAAACAGTTATTATATATAAAATTAAATTATTTTATTGACATCTTTTGAATTATTATTAAAATTACCTAGAATAAAAGACTATAATATTATAATATATTTTTTTATTCCATTGAGGAAACCCGCTACATTTTTATTTTTGCGGACTGTTCTAGGAATATTATTATACAAATTCATACCTCTCTACATTATTATTATTATCTAGGAATAAATTAAATTATTAAATATAATTAAAATCAATAAATATAAATCTAGTTCTAAATATAAACTGCTTTAAAATATTATTATATTCTTTAAAAATCAATAGATATTATTATTCCACGTGAGAATAATATTGTTGTATTTTATAAATTCAGGTTGATATGAATCAAACAGTTATTAAATATAAAACTAAATTATTTTATTGCCATTATTGTATCCTTTATATTCTTATAAAATAACCTAAATAAACTATATACCCATTTGTATTAAGAAACAATCGATTAACAACAATTTGTTTAACCCTTTTAACACAAATACATTTCAGATCACTTCCATTTTATTGAATATTTAAACTGCACAGAAATATGAGAGCTTTGTGTAATATATTTGATAGTAAACCATTGTGTTTTCATAACGTTTGAAAAAGTTATGTATATGCATATATAATTTTATTTTACGCCATTTTTCGGAACTTATCTTTTAATTTTGTAAGAAATAAGTGATCTTGTTTTTTTGCATTCCTTCCATACTTTTATTTATGAGATATTAGTTCTTGTAATAATCTAACCGTATGAACTGCTTACTCTTATGAAAAAATAAGAAGAAATCGTTTAATATTCGTCCAATATTGTTGTATTTTATAAAATGAAACAGTTTTTTTGTAAATACAATAAAAAAACTGCGTAAAATTAGTGAAAATTCACTAAAAAATCAATTTTATGTATCGTTTTTTAAAAAATTCCCAATAAATATTAAATCATACTTTTTAAACAATTAATAAAATATGTATAATTTCATTTGAGATTTTAGTAGAGGCTGAAACAATGATAAAAACGCTTTTCTCTACCTTTTGTTAACATTCAATTAAAATTTGCTTTGAACGCTAATTATTTATGAAACCCAATAGAACTGAAATTTTCAAGGTTAACTTTGTTCAATTTTTTTATATAGATGAAACAACGCAAATTAATATAGAATTACCATAAAATTAATAACCTAGCTTAACACCAAATGCTTATCGGTTAAAAGCATGAAAACTTTTTTGTATTGCGATGTTGAGATTTCGTTCATTTAATATTTTATTATGTTTACCTGCGTAAACACAACTATTTTCAACTAAAGTCGAAGAATCCATATGGTTATAATATGGCACATAATTAACAAAGAAGGTTTTGAATCCATCCCTTTTAAAAATATTACAAAAAGTATCTACTCTAAAATAGATTCACATTATTACAATTCCAGTCGTTATGCTGTCAAAATTATAACTGATTTCTGAATCAGAATATTTATTAAATTTGACGAATAACATTTTATGGTATTTTTTATGATCTTTTAATTAGCTGCCCGCCTTGTTCGTAAAGATGACTTTAACCTGCATAAAAGTGTTAAAAGTTCACCGTTTAATTAAAATTAAAATTTAATGGTAGAGAAAAACTAATTATTATTTTTTAATTATGATGTTATAGCTTATTCGCATAGCAAATCATCCGTTACAACTATTCTAAAAAATCCGTTAAAAATCACACTCCACCTTGATTGATCACGTTCAATAAACGCCTGAAACGCCAACGTTGCTTTTTCACACACCGCTTTATTAAACGATCATCTCACGATTAATTAAAGCCGTTACAAATGGACCGAGCGTCCGACTCGGATAAGTATAAAGCGTTTCTGTAATCCAATAATGGATCGCCTCGGCTACTTGCTCACTTTGGATTGATGGTCATTGTTCGAGCAGTGGTTTTCTTGCGACCCGCAGAGACCGACAAATGACGGGTCATAAACGCTTGTGACGTGATAGTGCGCTTATGTCATTGTGCTAAGCTTTTCCTCGTTGGGTATTGCAGAATTTAAAGTTTAAATGAATATTATATGAAATATTGATATTGAACGTTCTCTGAATGAATCAAAATATGAGATAGAGTGGTTGGAAACGATTAGAGGAGTCGTAGATCGTGGCCGTACCCCGGAGCGTCTCGATTACTGAACCGCTCGTTAATCAACCGTTTCGTTACTACCACTGCACAAGACGATTTGTTTTAATTTACGTACAATGTGTATGAGTTTATTATATCTATAGTATCCATGAAAATAACAGACTTAAGACGTTTCTTAATCTGAAAATGTAACACCAATACAAGATAAATTAAATCAGAATATATTTTTATATGTTAAGAATCAAAGACAATATTATTTTTGTGGTAATATAACTGGGCTCGTTTCCTAAACTATGACATATTACCTTATCTTAAAAAAAATACATATTTTTTCTATACATAGTTGATAACTGTGCGGTACTAATCTTCCACCGTTAATTCTGATTATATATCCATATAGTTCTTACAGTGTCAGAAATATCAACATGAATCTTCTCAAAGTTTTAATGGAAGATGAAGCTTGCTTTCTAATCTGATTACATTCTATAACATTAATATAATACTAATATATTCGAGAATCATCCAAAAAATAAGCTCACTTTATATGTATATGTATATAATAATAGTAGTCTTTGTCTGTGTATTGTGTGCTCTGTATAGCATTTAAATGGCGGTTCATTTGTCTCCGAACTCACCTGCATCACGACCCTGTGAGCTAATTAGAAGTTGCCACCTCTTGCAACCACAAGTGGCGCATTCTGTCACAGTTCAGCATCCACTCCTGATTGCCTCTAATGAGGCTGCTTACACAGATCCACAGTCACACTCGAGTTCCCAACGGAACGTCGTCGATAGAATGCCTGCATATGTAAGCATTCGAGCCGTGAGCTTACTGATAGAGCGGAATTTGCCACAGGGTTAGTTCATTACAATTGTTCAAGAATAAAAGCAAATATGAAATATTTTATTTTGTTATAGTATTAAAATTTAACTATAAAAAGTTTTCTCTAACTATTTTGGTTTATTTATACATACATATATAATACTCGTGAGTTAAAGTAAATTATTAAAAAAATTGTGAATTTACATAATCATAATCTCTAAATCGGTTCTCTCAAACATTGTGGTTCATAATGTGAAATTTGATCCTAAGTTTTCCTGGTGTTAGTCATCAACTTACTCCAATAATCAATCGTGATCTATCCTTGATGATTCACATATTGAAATTTATGAATAGATCTCTAGAGATTTTTGCCATATTTTATTTGTAAAATTATATTGCCATTGTTATGGTGACGCCTGTGAGCTTTCAATATTAAAAAAAGTATTCTGTATACGAAGATTCTGTAAGTCTGTAAAATGTATCGTTCAAAGCTATTAGATACTCTAATTCTATGTATTGAATACCAAATATTTATTTTAGATTAAGTCATACACTATATTTATTTAGAACCATAATTTAAAATATTGATTTTATTTAATAAAAAACCTTTTTATATATATTTTTTCATAACAACTATTAGCTCTCATTTTTTGCTTGAACAAAATACACAAAATATTTAACTGCGTTTTTAAGATTAATTCTAATATATTATGATACTTCACAGTTTATTAGAAAAAATAAAATCGTTAAAAAATATTACTTATGATAACATATTTTAGCAATTTCGGGTTTCAAGGCCAAATGGGTTTGAATTTACAGCCAAAATAGACGCTGTAAAGCTAGTGACAGATTATTTTATAAATATATATTTATAAATACTACTGTCAGGCAGTGGAGTTGAGATAAAAGGTCTTTACTGGCGTGTCGAGTTGTATTATTGTCGGCTGTGATTTCATGGAGCAGTTAGGATCTGTCTTGATAGACGTTTCGCTGATGTGTCTCATATCTATGCAGTGTTCTATCTCACCTCTGCTGTTGTGATAATACTGGCTCGAAACAACTCTGACAAATCACAAATGAGGATGTTTATAAACTAATTGTATTGCTTCTTAGACATGCCCATGAGATGTGATAACGCTTTAAAATATAAATGTTTCAGATAGCCACTCAGGCGATCAGTAACTAAAGGGTAAAAAAGCAATAGTATTATGCGCAGGGTAGAACGTTTGTCTAGCGCTCATCATTTTTGGCAAAAAAAAAATTTTCAACAAAATTTATTAGTGCTCGTAAATATTTCAAATTATTACGCAATTTTTTGGTCACGAGATCTCTTTTCCATTGTTGTTAAAATACTGTGTGTGGACTAACTTTTGAGACTTTGCACCATCTTTCCGTTTGTTTGAAACTCTCGTTAGAATTTTTTTAATTATTGTGCAACACTAATTAATATGTTAAATAAATTAGACAAACAAATGTTGCAAAAATTACAAAATAGGGCAATGAGAGTAATCTTAAATAAAAATAGATTAACTAATTGTAAAAGTATGATTGATAGATTAGAATGGTTGAATGTTCAAGAAATATTGAGTATGAATGTTTTAGTATTTATATATAAGTTAGAAAATAATATGTTACCAGAATATTTTAATAAGTATTTAATAAGAAATAAAGATGTACATAAATATAATACTAGAAATAGAGAAAATTTAAAGATAATTAAGTATAAGAAAACGAGTACGGCTAGGGGAATTATGTACGGAGGTTTTGATTTATATAATAGTCTTCCAAGAGAAATCCGAAACAGCAAAAATATTTCGGGTTTCATAAATGGAATAAAAAAACACCTTCGTACATATAGAAATAAATTATAATATTAATTCTTTATTATTGTATATTTTTATTTTTTCTTTCTGTTATGTATTTTTTATATATTTTTATATATGTTTACTAAATTTGTTAGATGTAAAGATTAGCTATTAAGCTAAATAAATTAATAAAATAAATAAATAAACTCTAAGTTATGCAGATGGTTGCAACTCCCAAATAAATACCTAATTTTTAGCAATTAAATGTTTGTAATTTAAAAACTATTGTTTATAGATTTATAAAGTCGATTATTTATTGAATATTGGTTGTAATAAATCTAATAATATATTTGAAGTCAGTGCATAACTTATATCATAATAAGACGAAAAAATAGCATATTACGAGTAGCAAATAAAAAATATAACAAAAAAAAACTATTTATTTAATAAAAATCTTTCGTTACATCACAACAAGGTAAACACAATCAACAACCACAAAATTCAATATCTGTAAATCAATGATAACTATTTTATAGATTGAAGACTATTAATAAAACTGTCAATTAATAGCTGTCACTATGTACGACCTGATACATTTTTTTTAATTATTCCTTAGCGAGATTAGGAAAACATGGAAAACTTAATTTGTGTTGATTGATCGATATTAAAATTATATAATAATTTCTAATTAAGATCTATTCATTTAAGTCTATAAGTATCCTTCTTAAAGTCGTCGGTACTTGTGGTCTATACCATATTTGCGTTAACACAGTCAGTTCGAGAGCTATATGTTTCATCATTATACAATATATTACGTTCGATTTATCATTACTCCTGTTTATATCTTGAACAAATTAATAGAAATTTAAATAATTACTATGTATATCGAGCTTATATCCGTATCGTGTGCTTTAGAGCTAATAGTAGGGGGCGTAAACCCAAACTTATCATCTCTTTCTCTGTATTAAGCGCGTGTTACGAAGGTAAGGCCAGGACCTTCTTAGAGCGAAATGATAGTTTTTGGTACCGTACTATATATTATACGCAGCTATGTAGACCCGCTGTACCCCCACTACGTATGTTATTAGGGATCTATGATTGTTGTGAATATATATATATAATCAATATCTTTAGGTATAAATCACCGACAATCGTCAAACAACAAACAAACTTGACCAAATAGAAAGCAATAGGTTATATGCATTACTACTACAGTAAAAACTGTTTCTGTTTTCTTTCTCAGTTTTAAATTAATTCAAAATGTAATACACATGTGCTAGCAATGAATTTTATAGGGATGTAAAGTAGGTAGTAGTATGATCATTTTGTATTTTTTATGTATCATGCATATTTTTTATTATATACAAAAATGTATATATTACCTTTTTAAATTATATTAAATTAATTTTAGTGCTTTTAGTAAAATTACTCAGGAGCAGATTTTTCTGTCGATTCTCTGAAATTTTCTGTAACGATAACTAAAAAATAAAATCTTAATAATACAATTGAAAGTAATTTTAAATTTCAGGCATTGATTAAATTATTATATATTATAGATAAAAATATTGTAGTACGGTAATACAACACTAAAATTAAAATTTTATTGACAGATGCGTTTATAATCTCGCGTTGCTCGTTAAAAAGCAATGTATATATTTGATAGTATTTTTGTAAAAAATATGCAGATATTTTATTTCTTTTTTTATTATCAACATGACGATAGTCCAATGCGTTTAACACCATCAACCACTGCTAAATAAGTAGTGAGATAACAGTTTGTACATAAGTGACACCTATTTTATAATTCATAAGCAATTAAAATATGTCATAATGTACGACTTATATTGATTTTATTTAAAAAATTCAGCTCTGAGATTAAGAAAAATCTAGGAAAACTTTAACCCCCATTCCCGAATTCATTGTAAAACACTAGGATCCATATGGTATTCGAATCCTGGTCTTTCATGTATGTCACTGACTTATACCACTGTTTTTGTTTTTATATAAAAAATCGTTCCTTATAAAAAATTGAAAGCAGGAAAAGTCACACGACCCTGCCTGGTATGAAGACGTCGCATCATCGAACCGTTCCGGTGCGCGATTCCTCAGATAGACCGCTCGGGTCAGGCACCAGGGGTCGGCAAATATGGACTCCTCTCCGGAGATCTTCATCTGCACGACAACAAAGGCCAGGCAAAAAGCTAATAACTCCCATAGCCTCACATCTGTTTCATTGGGCTGCCTTGTTGTTGTTGTTCCTCTCCGGGGCGAGATAAACAGCGTATTACTCGGCCGGCAACAAGCACAACGAACGGCGTACTAAATCGCTTGTCGCGACTAAGTAGACGTGCAATTTATATATCAATGCTCGCATGATCCCCATTGTGAGCTTTTCTTATCATTAACCGGTGCTCGGTTGCTTGCGATGACTCATGACTCGCGGGTCGTGTGACTTAATAAGAATTTCTGCAGCGGGTGCGCGCTAATGGACGCGGACATTAACGGGGTTCGATTATTCAAATCCGTATAAGTGCAAAATGCAATTATTCAACTGAATAGGTGACGGTAATGGGAAGAATTGTAAATTATACAATAATTGCTTTGACTATTTTGACATCCTTTTAAGTATATAAATCATCGGGCTTTAGTAGGCAAAGTTAGAAAAAATATATGAGATTATTTTACTCGGTTAGCTCAGTCGGGACTCAGCCACGGTGACGTTGAGTTTGTGATCCTTTCGCTTTAGTTCAATGCATAGATTGAGGCTAAGCTCGACCTCCTACCTGGGCTGTCGCGAGTGACAGTCGCGGTCGGGTACACCGGCGCGAAACTATAGATTACCTCAAGCATCTTTAACACATTTAAGGTGATAATAGATATCAGGAATCGGACAGACAAAAGAGATACCGGTTATTTGCGCTCTGCTTACCAAATAAATTTCTACTCTTAAGTTTGAGGTTTGATAAGCACACTTTATTACGTAAACACCTTTTATAACGCATTTTAGAGCTATATGCTTCTAGTTTATTAAACTTATTCTTATTATTTATGTATATCCTTATAATTGAGTAGCAAATAATGCATAGAAAATACATTAAGCTTATTCATTACATATTAATATTGATTTACATTACATTTTTTTCCCACAAATATGCGATATACTGATTTACATATTAATTATATACCTAATCTAATATAACCAATGATTTTATTTTATATATTATAATAGTAAAAAATAAATCTGTTAACCCTGAAAATAATCAAAACTAATGGAGCGTCGGTATCGTGTAAGCTTTTCGCGTGTTGGCAGGGGTGCCAGAAGTTGCTAGAATAGCTCCTTTGTTCCGATGAAGATCTTGGAGTCTGGGCGCCGGTCGTGACCTGTGTTCTCACACCTCTTCCTGCGTCGTGTGCTCCTGATATGTCGATAATGATATGCACATGTTAATTCCAACCATTGTTACACGACTCTACTACTCTCTAAATCCGCTCTACTTCCTGAACCAGCATCGTATACTACCAAAATAACAATATATGGTACTTGTTTAGCTGCCTTCGTTCTCCCTTTTCCATATGCTTGAAAACTGGAAGCAAATATTTTCCAATGAGTGTTAAGAACGTGGCTATGCTTCGGATCAGATTTGTGTTGTAGGAGGTGTAATGACGGCCACGGACACCTAGGGCCGAGGCCACGATTTACCAGCCCTTATTACACGCTCGCTCCTGACCACTCAGGTCACGCTCGCCACCAACACCTACAATCAGCCACTGTCTTTTTTATTTGTGAATTAAACCTTCTGTGATGTTCGCATGTAGTCGAGAGAAGACAGTACGTATCATCAAGCTCCTCGGTACTTTTTTTATTCGACACGCTTATCACATTTAGTTCGCTTTGTCGCAACATCTTGTCCAATATCATTATAAAGTAAATGAAACAACTTATTGGTTGATCTTAATCTGCAATGGATCGATTCTATTTGATATGCTGGATTTTGTCACTTGTCATTGTCAATAACGCATGGATCCCAACTGCTTCACAATATCACAGCCGACAATAATACAACTCGAAACGTCAGCGAAAGTTGTTTATCATAATTGTTTTTTTTTTAATTTAATGTCAAATAAAAAATAAATAAAATTAACATTGACAAATAATATTTAAAATTCTTAAATAGCAATTTAGTTATTATATATTTGTAGCAAAAAAACCTTTAAAATTAATTAAGGAATATATGTTAACAACATCCATTTTAGATACGTATTCCAGTTTTTTTTTGACATTGTTGAGAAAAACGATCAGATCGCTTCAGTGGCAGTCGAAGAAGCATCGTGACACAAGTTGCCAGGATGGCTGATCGGTATTCAGACCACGTATCATTGCAGTCGTTCCTCACACTGGGAATTTCGAACGATCACGTGAACTCTCAAATGTGTGTATGTACTACAAGGTGGCCAAAAATGAATGTTAGTTTCAACATGCACAGTTAACAAATTCTCAAATTATTTCATATTATAAAACAAATCTTGTTGGTAGTAGTACTTTAAAATTCACAAGTGGATGTTGTTGATTATTTTTTTACAGAAATATTAATTATTTTTGCTAAGCTACTAATTAGGATTAGAAGCTTATTGTTTATGTTAAGATT